>NC_090222.1:7062500-7427500 GCF_024489055.1 Chanodichthys erythropterus
CAAATTAAAGGTGCCATAAAATTGAAAATTGAATTTACCTTGGCATATTTGCATAACAAGAGTTCAATATGGAAATGACATACAGTGAGTCTCAAACACCATTGTTTCCTCCTTCTTATGTAAATCTCATTTGTTTAAAAGACCTCCAAAGAACAGGCGTATCTCAACAGTCAGGATCATTAATATGTTAATAAATTAATAAATAATACATTTTTAATTAATACATTTTGCATATGCCAGCCCATGTTCAAGGCATTAGACAAGCCAGTATTAACGTCTGGAGCAGCACAGCTGAATCATCAGACTTTATGCAGGTAAGCAAGCAAGGACAATAGCGAAAAATGGCAGATGGAGCAATAATAACTGACATGATCCATGATAACATGATATTTTTAGTGATATTTGTAAATTGTCTTTCCAAATGATCCATCAGTTATCTTTGTTGTTAATAACAGTTTGTTATTTTCGTTTTTATCCAGAAAAACCGCAGCTCGTCCGTTTACTTGTGTTTGTTAACAGCGCAGTCTTGCCCCGCACAATATGGCGGACTCGTTGACGTATCGCAGCAACAGTCCAAAGCGGCCAATAGGGCGTCTAGTGTTTATTATATGTCTATGGTTATAACCATAATTAAACTAAACAATACATGTTCTATCTTCATGCAGCATATATTCTCTTCCCACACGAACGATTTATAGATTATCATGACAGAATATAATAATCAATGACTTTAAGATAGTTAACTCCACATCAGCAACATAAACTAATCAACTAACCATTCAGAAGCGTCCTGTTGCATTCTACATGTTGTCACTTCTTCTTGAGGCTCTCCATCATTGTCCGACTTCAGTTTGAACATAAAAGGCTGAACAGTTTCTGGCATTTGTATTGAGTCTGAGGTAATCGGCGCTACTAGTGCTAACGGTGCTAACATGAACTCTTGAAACTCCGCCATCTTCTTGAGAGTAGCAGCTCATTTGCATTTAAAGGGACACACAAAAACGGAGCGTTTTTGCTCACCCTCAAAAAGTGACAAATTTAACATGCTATAAATATATATACACACACACACACACACACACACACACATACATACATACATATACACACACACACATAAATACATATTACATACAAAATGCAAGAGAGAAAAGATGAGTTTTTAAGGCATGATTTGAACTCGGAAAAACTGGAAGCCATTCTAATAGAACTCGGAAGATTGTTCCAAAGTGTGGGGCCAGCCATTTCAAAAGCTTGATTACCCCTTGTCTTTAGGTGGGTTCTGGGAATCTTAAGGAGTAATTTGCCATCCGACCTTAGTCCTCTCACCGGAGTGTAAGGGTGAAGTAGGTTAGTCAGATAAGAAGGAGCTAGATTATTTAAAGATTTATAAACAAGAAGTAAGTTTTGTACTCAATTCAGAGAGCCCTCCGAAAGGAAAGATTTAATTTTCGAAAACGAGAACGAAGATAGAAAAAACTTGAACCAACAACAGTGCTGATTTGTTTGTCAAATTTTAAGCAGTCGTCAATTACCACACCCAGATTCTCCACATGGGGGGAGATAAACAAATTTGATGACTCAAGATCAATTTGATTTTGTGATCTGGAGTCAGAAGGGCTGAAGACAATAACTTCAGTTTTAACAAACATTTATGCTTGTGGTGCTGTCAGGATTTTTTTTTTTTTTTTTTTTTTTAGCTTGACAGGCCCCAAACTAATCTTTTTTTACTGAGCAGAAAACATTGTGTACATTCAGAAGAAACATCATAAAGGAGTAAATGATGACAGGATCCTTTTCAAATTAATTTCAGTGTAGAGATTAAAAAAAAAAAAAAAATCTGTAACACGGGCACATAATGATTATGGACAGTTTGATAAAACAACCATAATTCATCCAACTTCATATTTAAATTAAGTGCTTAATTCAAATATAAAAAATTCAAAAAAATTCAAATATATCTTGTAAATACTTAAATAAATGATTCCATAAATTCCATAAATACTTCATATATTTTAAGATTCTTATGTCTCTAAATTTTTAGAGAAATGTCTTTAAACTTACTTTTACAACTGTTAAACAGATTATGGCATAATTTATGTTTAGTTTATATTACAAACACGGCATAAAAGCAAATGATTGATTGTTTAATTGCATGTAGGGTCTGGAGGCCTGTTTGTGCACATTGTAAATTTCATGACTTTCTCACGGAAAAAAAATGAAGATAATATAATCAGACAATCTACAGGGAAACAATTCAGTCCGCCACCACAAGATACTTTGACGCCCTCTTGTGGCTAATATTATTAAACTGTAATATTGTCAATGCCAATGACCAGCCACTAGAGGGCACCAAAGCCTGTAGAAACACCATCAACGACCAAAGCGTTCCGTTGCGTTTCCAGGCTCCAAAACCAAGCTTGAACAAAATACAAAATATAAAATTAAAAGTTGGTAAATTATATACACCACAACAAGTTTACAGCATCTGTGCAGAAATCCAGCACCGTCTCAGAGAGATGAAACGGTGTTGGGCTTCCTGTTTCAAAATCTCCTTTCTTTCAGTTCAAACACATGACATGTGTCTGCTCATTCCTGTCAAGTTACAGTTTCCATGCTAGGAGAGCAGACAAACATATTTCCTCATGACAAGAGCTGCTGGAAGAACCGTTATGCGAGTTTTTCTTCTTCTTCTTCTTCTTCTTCTTCTTCTTCTTCTTCTTCTTCTTCTTCTTCTTCTTCTTCTTCTTCTTCTTCCTCCTTCTCTTTTCAAAGTTATCAACAGAGGACGCTCTTTAGAACAAATGAGTAGATGCTGCTACTTTCATTACATGATGTCTTAACCCTATAAAGTCTGACATATAAAATAATAGCCTGAAAAAATCCTCATTTTTGAAACTGAAAGTTCATCAAACCTTTATACAATAGATAGTCTATAATAAAGGGCTCTCAAGTCTCACGCATTCACCGTGAGACACACGCATTTCAACCACACGCTTACCACACCTTGTATTTCCTACACTGAGAAATAAGGGATAACTTGTCCCGCTATATAAAAATAATGGACGATGCTATTAATTTATTATATAGGCTACATACGCGTTCGGAGCTTTTATAAGCACCAAGTTCACGTACGAACGGAACGGACCAAGTATCTGCGCAACAGGACTGAAGCCCGGTTTATTTAATTGAATGTGTGCACACATGGTGCACGAATGGCTGTGTACTCTGCGCGCGTTCACAAGCGCGCTCCAAAAGTGTGATGAGATTTATGCGAACCGCTCCTATCGCGACGCTGAGAAAACATCATCCTGCACCAACATAAATTAGATGACCACCTTTACTAGAATTTATCACGTTTTATCGTATGTATTGTGGTAAATTGACTAACTTGTAGAATTTATAATAAATTATCTGTTATGGGAATATATTTTTCAATAAAGATTAATATTACAACTGTGGCATGTTGTTGCTATAGTTTCTGTGTATAGGCTGTATTACCTGTAATACAATATTCGTATTGTAGCAAATGCTATTACAATAATTATGTTAGTTTTTCATAAAACAGTACAAGTTAGAATCAAGACAAGAACTTTGAAGTCTGAACCTTCCTGAATTATTGACTAACAATTGGTTTTCCCATTGTGTAAAATGTGTTCTGCTAATAATGAAATATTGTGGGCGTATGTCGCCGCAATATAACATTTTCAATATAAGAACAGTTTAAGTAATGTTCTTTAAAGGGTTAGTTCACCCAAAAATGAAAATCCTGTCATTTATTACTCACCCTCATGCCGTTCCACACTCGTAAGACCTTCATTAATCTTTGGAACACAAATTAAGATATTTTAGTTGAAATCCGATGGCTCCGTGAGGCCTGCATAGCCAGCAATGACACTTCCTCTCTCAAAATCCATAAAAACATATTTAAATCGGTTCATGTGAGTACAGTGGTTCAATATTAATATTATAAAGCGATGAGAATATTTTTGCAGCGCCAAAAAACAAAAACAAAATAACGACTTATTTATTGATGGCCGATTTCAAAACACTGCTTCAGGAAGCTTCGGAGCACAATGAATCAGTGTATCAAATCTGCTGTTTGGAGTGCCAAAGTCATGTGATTTCAGCTGTTGGCAGTTTGACACGCTGAATCATGATTCGATACACTGATTCATTATGCTCTGATTCTTCATGAAGCAGTGTTTTGAAATCGGCCATCACTAAATAAGTAGTTATTTTGTTGTTTTTTTTGGCGCACCAAAAACATTCTCGTCGCTTTATAATATTACAGTTTTTTCCAATTGCTAACACACAATTTTTCAAACTAGTCTGGTTTTATCAAAACACTTAACACAATTCACAAAACCACACACCCAAACTGCAAAATACCTCATATATCCTGCAAAATGAAGCACTGAAACCGAAACTACACAGAGCATTATCAAAATCAAACTTTTGCATGAAATGGCACACACTTCATTCATATTACCAGATTTTTGCCTAACCACCTACACACTGTTGGGCAGAATGAAAAGCACCCCCATCTTTAGTATGCTTTGCCATAATACTAAAATATGTATCAGATTGTTCACATGCACAGAAATATTTGCAGATAAACACACATGCTGTTGCAACATTTTTATTTTCCTTCCTTCACTACAGTAAACAAGTCAGTACAACATAAGCACAGCAGATATATTTACATGGGACTGAACAAAAATATTCTTACAAAAAAAGTAAACTGAAAAAGAAAATTTCTGAAAAAAAATATACTACAGTAAAAACAAAAAAAAAAAAAAAGGCAAGAAAAATAATTAGGCAGCATCTTGCCGCACAGCCGGGTCTGGCCACAACGCCTCGTCAACATCACAGGCAATATCTTCCCTTGCCAGACATCGAGGGAAGAAGCGCCTTGAGTGCCTTATCTATCCCTGAATTGCACCCACATCAATCTCATCACATGCCTCTTCCATGGCCTGCACAAGAGGCATGCGCACAAAGGGCTGCCGGTCGTATACCTTCCACCGCCATGCCGAAAAGAATTCTTCTATGGGGTTCAGAAATGGTGAGTATGGTGGGAGGTATTGCACGAGAAATGTTGGGTGGTCAGCAAACCAGTTTTGGACTGGGGCTGCACGATGAAAGCTCACGTTGTCCCATACTACAACGTACCGGTTTCTTTGATGGTCTGCATCATTCATACGCTCTGGTGGTATGAGAATGTTGTGAAGTCTGTCCAGAAATGTGAGAATATGGGCTGTGTTGTATGGTCCAAGTTTGGCATGACGGTGGAGGACACCATGCATACTGGAGATGGCAGTGCACATTGTGATGTTCCCACCACGTTGGCCAGGAACATCTATAATGGCTCTGTGGCCAATGAGGTTTCTCCCTCTTCTTCTGGTCTTTGCTAGGTTGAACCCAGCCTCATCTATAAAGATGAACTCATGTGGGATTGCATGAGCATCCATTTCCAGTACTCCCCCTGAAAACAAAGAACAAAAATCAGTCAATATGGTGTTATCCAGTACACTGGGAAACAATGTTGTGTGTAGTGTACTGCAGTCAATATAGTACTTACATCCACATATGCTCGTCTGAACTCTTTGTTTCTTTGAGAGTTTCTCTCAAACGGCACCTTATAAAGTTGTTTCATTCTGATTTGGTTTCGCTTGAGAATGCGAGCCAATGTGGACAGACTAACTCGTTGAATGTTGTTGAATAAGGTGTTGTCTTGGATGATGTGGCTTTGAATTTCTCGTAATCTGATTTCATTATTTTCCAAAACCAAGTTTACAATGGCAGCTTCCTGTACCCCGGTGAACATTTGGCCCCTTCCTCCACCATGGTGTCGTCTCTCAGTCCTTTAGAAAAAATAAAATAAAAATATATATAGGGCTTGGACAATGCAGCCTAAATATTTTCCCCCACAGTAGAGTACATTGTACAGGAAACTTGTACAGTTCATGAATGGCTGATGTCATACACTAAGTAAACAGGTGTCACCCAACTGATACACTATGACATGGGGTATACTACATGTGTACTACATGAAATTTTGGTTACATACCTGTTCTCCAGTCTAAAGGTCCGGATGACAGAGGCGACAGTAAAACGGCTCAAGTTTGGCTGCACTCTCTGTCCAGCCTCACGCATTGTCAACCCATGGTTGATGACATGATCTACTAAGGTTGCTCTGATTTCATTTGAAAGTGTTTGTCTTCTTTGGCCATGAACTCCTCTACCTGCTCTACCCCTACCTCTCACTCTTCCTCCCCCTCTTATTCTCAACCTCCCTCTCCCTCTTCCTCTTCCTCTCTCTGCAATGTCTTCCATTGTTGTTGTAAAAAAAAGGTTCTCACCTGTGGTCTTTTCATAGTGCTTACATCCTGATTGAAGTGTTAACAATTAACCACTGAGGTGTTTGGCCAGGTGGCACATGTAATTGGCCAATTAGCTCATGTAGTGTCATTTTGAATGGCAGTGTTTTGAAATGGCAAACATGTGACTTTATGTCAGATTGTTGTGTCTTATGCAGAGAACTGTATTTAGTGAATTTAAAAAGTGCTATTTTGAAATGCAAAATGTGTGTAAAACAGAAAAGGTGTTTAGACTTTTGGAGACTTGAGAAGAAGTTTTGCTCTCTGTGTGTCAGTTTAAATAATTGTGCTGTGCATGTCATTTTAGTGTGTTAGCAATTGGAAAAAACTGTAATATTGAACCACTGAACTCGCATGAACCGATTTAAATATGTTTTTAGTACCTTTATGGATCTTGAGAGAGGAAGTGCTCCCTATGGAGGAATCACGGAGCCATCGGATTTCAACTAAAATATCTTAATTTGTGTTCCGAAGATTAACGAAAGTTTTACGGGTGTGGAACGGCATGAGGGTAAGTAATAAATGACAGAATTTTCATTTTTGGGTGAACTAACCCTTTATGTAAAATTCTGTCAAACTGATAAGATTTTAGGTGCTTATAAATAATAAAATAATATAAAACACATGCAGTTATGCTATTAACCCAACTTTGCATGTGGATGAAACCACAAAAGACCATTTTGCAAAAATAAATAAACAAGCAAACAAATAAATCCTATGAGGGAGCATGCCCTGTGACCCCACTAAATGGTTCACACTTTAACCCCCAATTTTTTTAGCATTTTGATTTTACGATTCTTGGACGATATATCACTTGCCTGTGATCAAAGATAGTGAGAGCTGATGTTGGGGAATATAGCCAAATTCATGCTAAATTATTATTGATACAGTCAAAAACTCTCCCAACTGCTTTGCAACCAGAAGCTTTAGCTTAGTTTGGCTACCTGGAAATAAGGAAAGTACTAGAGATGTATTTCATTATTTTATTTCAAATTCAACTGTATTAATATTCTTTTTAGCTATGAATACATCTCTTAAAGCAGAGCTCTCTGGCTATAATTTCAGCAATGTTTAATATCCTGGCAATGCATACATTAATCACTGCATTTGTCTGTTTCAAAGATGTCAGGGAAAAAGCAAAAGAGTATTATTTCATTCTGGGCACCAAAGGGTCAGCCCCCCAAAAAGGTTGCCAGATCAGATTAGGAGACAGTGGAGAAGACAGCAAGGGAGACAGTAGGGGAGAAAGTAGAAGAAACCATAGAGTGGACAGTGGACAATACAGTGAAGAAGAAGAAGAAAGCATTAACCAAATGGCCATTCATTACCATATAGGCACCATATATATGTATATATATATATATATATATATATATATATATATATATATATATATATATATATATATATATATATATATATATATATAGTATGATGAATTGTGAATATGGAGATTATAGTCTACTCAATGAGGGGGGAAAAACAAAAAATCTACGCAATTCACTAATAACTGTGTGTATTACTTGACTTATACACACTGCAGAGGAGAGCTAATTCACAAGACGCGTGTACGCACATTAATTTCTTTTTAACCTTGTTGTAACATTTGGAGTAGGCTATTCTAAATGAGCGACAGCGTGCCGAGGTGACTTGCAGAAAACACACCCAAAACATGTCCATATAAGGGCTTTCCTTTCATCACTTTCAACAAAGATGATGCTCTTGTCTAAGAGCTCTTAAGTTCAAACATAATAAACACCTTTTATACAGACCCAGATTTCAGACCTCTGATTAGCCAGCTGTACATACGCGAATCTGCATTCTTCCAGATTTGTGGAATTGCACACACAGACCAGCCATGGTGATGTCATACTCCTATAAATGAAAACTGAGAGCCACATAGAAATCATTTCACTTTTAAAAGGGTTCTTAATTATGATTTTACTGACTGGTGGGGACTAAAATAAGTTTTTTCCCAGGTTGGTGACATCACAACCCCCAAAATTTACATAAACCCTGTCATTTAATCATGTATTATTGCCTTTGGAAGGCTTTTCACACAATAAAGGGTTATTTCACCCAAAAAAAAGAAAATTCTGTCAATTATTACTCACCCTCATGCCATTCAAAACCTGTAAGACCTTCGTTCATCTTTGGAACACAAATTACGATATTTTTGATTTTGAATTTAACCACCACTTTAATCACACTTTCAACGTCCAGAAAGGTACTAAAACTAAATTAATCCACACGACTACAGTGGTTCAACCTTAATTTTATGAAGCGACAAGAATATTTTTTGTCTGCAAAAACAAAACAAAAATTACGACTTTATTCAACAATATCTTCTCTTCTGTGTCATTCTCCTATGCTGGTTAAGTTCAGCTCTTCCAGGTCAGAACGCCAGCTCAGTATTGCCCATTGCTGTTCACGTGAGCAGCACGACATGCGTGTGATGCTGATGCAGGAGCTGGCCAATGATGATAGAACCTGTAAGTGCTGGATGTAAACATTTTATTTATTTTTATTTAAAATTTTTATGATTTCATCAATAGCTTTTCATTAAACTCACAAATCCCCCTGCAGTTTCATCACAATCCCCATTGACATGACATGACATGATATAATATTTAATGCACTTCATGTTGTTGATAAAGAATGGAATATATATTTCTTTCTCTTTGTATTTATATCAATATGGCACAAGATTATCCTATTCAAAAATTCGGGTAAACAGAATCCTGGGTTTTCTTGCTTCGCATATCACACTGCTTTTCCTTTACCCAGGTTAATAATTAATCCTGGATATTTATAAACTGACGTTTCACACTGTAAATTCCTAAAATCCTGGGTTGACGTCCTTATTTGCATGTTTGCAGTGTCAGTGTCACTGATTGGACGAACACGATACTTGATATGTTTCGTAATGCACCCTCATATTATTGCAGAATTTACCTACTGACTGCACTATGAAGTTAATCCTTAATGGACTTTTCAGACTATCAAGGTAAAAATGAATTTCTTCACTGTTGTCGGGTTTTCTGTCGCCGTTTGACTTTTTTCCTCTCAAATGCTGAAACTACTGTTTATACAACATGTGGTGTTTCCGTGACTGTCCAAAGCACGTTAATATGAAGCACACAACTGGTTGTCGGTTGCTATGCATCTAGCCTTAACATTCTAACACTGCTCCGTTTCACACTACTGCAATGCAAGACAAAAGCAGTTTCATAACCCCGGTTAAAAAGCGTTGCTCACCCTGCTTCTAAATTACAAGTGTGAAGCATTCCTTTACCCTGGGTTAAAAGCGGTGTTTAGAACAACAATAATCTGGGGTAAGCACAGTGTGAAAAGCCCTAAAAAGTAGTCAGATTATATTACCTTAAATGTGTAATGTATTTTTGTAACACTTGTTCATTTCTGTTTAGTTTCATCATGTTTTGGTTTTGTTGCCCCTGCTCCTGATTTGTTCATTGGTCATTAGTCTCTGAATAACCCTACACCTGTTTCTGTTCAATTCATTACCACTCCTTATTTAAGTACTTAGTTTTCTCAGTTCTTGGTTCGGTCTTTTTTATGTTATGGTGTAGTTGCTTTTGTGATTCTCCTTCATATTCTCCCTGTTTATTATTAAAAACAGTTTATTCTATTTGGATTTGTACATATTAACTACTTATGACAGAAAACAGTTGGTACCATTGAACAATGGATCAATGTTCACTATTTGCCCTGCTGAGAAGGACATCAACAGCCCCACTCTGGACCCAGAGCCCATCCAGCCACCACCCAAGTCTCTAACAGACACAATGCCTGAGCCCGCCGCAGACACAGAGCCCAAGCCTGCTGTGATGCCAGGGGCAAAAACAGAGCCTGAGCCAATCATCGCCCTGGAACCTGAGCCTGACGAAGAGTCTGAGCCTGATTAGTGGAGTCTCCCGTCTCCGCTAGTCCTGCCCAGCTCCAAGTCTCCTGTGTCGCCGTTGGTCCCACCCAGCTCCAAGTCTCCTTCATCAACAGAGATTCTGCCCAGCCTCGCTCTACCATCACCTCTGCCTATAACAGCCAGCCTCAGCTGTTTCCCTTCAGCCCCTCGGCTCCTCCTCTGACTCCACTCTGCTGTGTGGATTCCTCACTGGAATTGATAATATCCCACTGGGCAGATGAAAGCTGTCTTTTCTTGATCCTCTTTATTCAGGCGTATCTGATAGCTCTATTCACAGAATCCTCAAAGAAACACTGTATACACATAAATTACTTACAAATTTGCACAGAACATACAAATTTGGGAGATGGAGGGACTAAAGATCCTGGATTTTGGGGGCTTTATCATATATCTCTATCATCGTAGCCAATGGGCGATGCCAGATCAACCAGAACCCTTCTGCAGAGACTATCCCACCATCCTTCACTTTGAGTCAGAACCCTGGCTTTCTGACTCCCACTGAGAAGAGCAAGTTATGGAGGAAGAGGGAGGTTGAACATGCAGCAGCTCCCCCAGAGATGCCCGAACCAGAGTTTTCAGATTTCCTGTCATGACACAGTGGCTGTTCCTGAGCCATCTCTTCCTCTCATGGCTGTTGAAGTAATTCCTTCTTGCTCAGTCAAGTCTGTCTGATGAGACCACTGCAGAGTCACTCCAGAGTCAGCCAAGGCCAATGCAGTCACCCCAAAGGTGTCAGATCACACATTGTTGTGCCCTCCTGCCTTGCAGCCCATTGCTCTTCCTTCTGAGGTCCCAAGTCTGTGAAACATGTGAATTCTGTTTTTTTTTTTTTTTTTTTTTAAACCCATGTGGCAAAGATTGGATATGACCCACAAACGTGTACGCAGGACAGGAAAAATCCACATGGATTCTGATATTCTCAGATTGGTTTCAGGCCTTATTCATATGTGGAAATAAATCTGATATGAATTGGATATATGCATTTGCATCTGCCTTGTAAGTGGACAGATCGGATATTCCCTTGTCACTGCGAGTCATACGTCATTGAAAAAGCAGTGATGGAGAATGACACCAACTGTGATCACGTGACTCTTTTCAGTGGCGCAATATCGGACGAAGGCTCAGCCCAATGTTTTGCTGATCTTAAAGATGGTATGGAAAGCAAATGCTTGTATTATAATTTTGTCTGCATCCACTGCAAATCATGCTGTTTTTTACTTCCTTTTTGGTCTAAGCTTTTCTGCGTCAGTACATCTGCTTCGAGTTGTTTCGCCAAGTGTATAGTGTAAATGCAGATATCAGATATAGGTCACTATATGTAAGATGTAAGCTGGTCATCAAAGAATCAGATATATTCAACAAATTGGAACTGGGCATCAAGACGTGCAGTGTAAATGCAGCCTTAGAGGCCATTCACACAGAACACGTTTTTGTGGTTAAAAATGTGTCGCATATAGTTGGAATCATTTTAACCGGGTTTTTAGATTGCAGCATCATGCAATAGATGCTGCAAAAGTATGCCAAGAACCGGGCCTGTTTAGGGGGCATTACAAAACACCATTTTCAACTAAAAACAGAAACATGACACAATTCATCTGGCCCCCCGACTAAGCCTGGTTTCTCCCAAGGTTTTTTTCTCCATTTTTAATACCTGTTTGCCACCTGATGTCACCTGTTGAAGTTTGGGTTCCTTGCCACTATCGCCTTTGGCTTGCTTAGTTAGGAACACTTGACATTTGATATTCAACAGTGTTTTGATCTGCCTGCATTGACACCAATTTATGCGAACTGAACTGAGCTGGATGATGACATCACTGTTTACTCCAGTGCTGATATAGATAAATTAACTAAATTAATAACTATTGATTCTTATTGTAGATGTAGATGTAGATGTAGATGTGTTCAGGGCAGGACTCTTCTCAGTTGCATAGATTAGCACTTTGCCAAGTGTTGCATGATTTAACGTGTTTCTAGCATGTTTGGAACTTCATGTTATATTTCAATGTGTTTCATGTAGTGAATTACAGTGTAAAGTATGCCATTTCCTGTTGCTAACAGATGGCACTATGACTAACTGAATATTTGCATGTAGATGTTGCAAAGGCCTTTAGATTAGACTGACCAAATATGATGTTTATCTGATAACATCTCTGGGAGGAGTTCGTTAAAGTACAGTGTATGGAAATGGCAAAAACTGCAAAAATTTAGCAAAATTCAAAATATCTCACTTCCTGTTGGGTTTTCAGGTTTTGCTCCCACAGACTTTTTTGTAGGTATTGGGCTGTTACATGTCTACCAAATTTCATACTTGTACATGAAACGTAGCACGAAGGGGGTGCTTAATTGAAATTTTGTAGGTGCTGCTATCGAGCCATTTCTAATTCTGAAACCCATATCAGATGTAAATTTTCACCACTTCTGATGCGTGTAAAGTTTCTTGAGTTTTCAAGCATATTTAGGCCCTCAAAACTGTGATTCATTTTGGAGAAAAAGAATAATAGACCAAGCAATTACAAGGGTCCTCACATTATCGGTGCCAGTAGCTGACAGTGCAACCATTTGACGTCATCGACATAGAACGCACTGTGCACCTAAACAAAATTGTGCCCCCCCCCATTGTCCAAATCGGTCCAAATATGTCATGGATTTTTTAAATAACGTAAATCTTTCATGGGTTTTCTATATATTTCAGTAAGAGACATCATTTACGTTATATTAAGCCAGGGGTAGGCAAGTTCGGTCCTAGAGAGCCGCTGTCCTGCTGAGTTTAGCTCCAACCTTAATCAAACACACCTGAACAAGCTAATCAAGCTCTTCAGGATTACTAAGGCTATAGGCAGCTGAAGGTTTTTTTTCAGGGTTGGAGCTAAACTCTGCAGGACAGCGGCTCTCTAAGACCGAACTTGCCTACCCCTGTATTAAGCCATACAAGTCTTAATACCAGGGGTTCCCTTTAAATGTGTGTTTCAGATAGGAAAAACATGCAGCGTTGGGAGTTCTCCAGGACCCGGGCTGGGAACCATTCCACTTGGGGACTCTTTCTGCAACTATTTATTTATACAGAGAGCAATCGAAACTGCATAAACAAAGATATTAATGACACAGAAGTAAATTTATTATTTCAAAATGATAAATAATCATTTTCACTTAATACACATTTTGAAATGCTTTGTTTATTTTACTAATTGTTTATTTTTTTTTTATAGTTCAATCATTTAATCCACAATCCCTCTCTGTGTACCGGTGGACTCGCGAGTATACAAACTCTCTCCTGGTATCATGAAAATGTATATTTAATCCACAATACCTCTCCCTATCAGTGGTCTTTATTTACACGGAGATGAATTGTGGATTAAGTCATACGTTTACATATACCTTGTAGAATCTGCAAAATGACATGCTAATAATTAAAAAGTTTAAAAATTACATTTGCAACAAGATGATTGGTGTAAGTATTTTTTTGTCATCTGGGAAATATATAAATATCTTTTTTTTTCTGAAGGACAATAAATGAAAAAAAAAAAGAAGATCTTTAAACAATTTATTCAGGCCATCCTGTTCAAAATGTTTATGTCCATGGCTTTTACTATTTCTTTCTTGAGCAACAGTGAATGTTTGCAGCTTTTGTAATAGTTGTGCATGAATCCCTCATTGTGAAAAGATGGATTTTAAGTCTGCAGAATGTAATGTACTATCAGACTGTGTATTAGTGGGGATTTTACAGTGACACTTTACACAGGTTTTATGAAAATAAAAGAATGAGCTTTATTCGTCAAGAGAACACAAATACAGAATTTGTTGTGGTTTTCAGAAGTTCTGGGCACATTCTAACCTACAGATAATATGACACGAGAATAGAAAGAAAATTAAACAAATTGGATAAAGATAACATTATAGCCTTCATCTGTCAGTAGACAGAATGAAAATACAGTTGGAAATATATACTACATTATATAGTACATTGAAAACCTGGCAAACCTGCCTGACAATACCATGCCAATTTGGTGACAGTGCCACCTATTGGTCAAAAGTTAAAAGCAATTTTAATTATACTAGGGTAATTCTGCATAGCTTTTTAAACCACTTTGCCTAAAATCATCATGGAATGATTTATTAAGTGCACTTTATTTGCCATTGTGTGACTGACCGTGTAATTGCTGCCTACAGCTAGTTGTATTTTATTTTATTTTTTTCCCCAACACATCTCAAATGATTTGTGACTGTTTGATAGTATTCTGTTAATGATTTAAAAATGTGCACTATTTACAAAATCTGACTAATTTACAGCTTGAGTGAAATAACACACAACAGAAAAATTCTGCTCAGTGAAATTTACCTTGATTTTGTTTTCTTTCCGCCAGCACCGCTGTCTTCTGGGTAAGTGCAGTGGCATGAAAAAGTATATGAACCCCTTGCAGCATCTGTGAAAATGAGAATTATTTTAATAAAATAAGAGGAATAATAAAAAATGCATGTTATTTTTGGTTTAGTACTGTCCTGAGTAAGATATTTTACATAAAAGATGTTTGCATTTAGTTCACAAGAAAAAACAATAGCTGAATTTATTAAAATAACCCCATTCATAAGTATGTGAACCATTGATTCTCAATACTGTGTGTGGTTACCTGATGATCCACGACTGTTTTTTTTTTTTTTTTTTTTTTTTTTGTGATGGTTGTTCTTGAGTCTCTTGTTTGTCCTGAGCAGTTAAACTGAGCTCTGTTCTTCAGAAAAAATCCTCCAGCTCCTGCAGATTCATCAGTTTTCAAGCATTTTTGCATATTTGAACCCTTTCCAGCAGTGACTGTAGGATTTTGAGATCTGTGTTTTCGCACTGAGAACAACTGAGGGACTCAAACTCAACTATTAAAAAAGGTTCAAACCTTCACTGATGCTCCAGAAGAAAACACGATGCATTAAGAGTTGGGGTGTGAAAACCTTTGAACAGGATGAAGATGTCATAATTTATCTTATTTTGTTTAAATGTCATTGTTTTTCATTTAGTACTGCCCTTCAGAACCAACAGAAGATACTTGCATGTTTCCCGGCAGAAAAATTAAGTACAATTTACCTTGATATTTGAATTAAAAAGTTTTCACCCCCCGACTCTTAATGCATCATGTTTCCTTCTGGAGCATCAGTGAATGTTTGAACTTTTTTTAATAGTTGAGTTTGAGTCCCTCGTTGTCCTCCAGTGTGAAAAGATGAATCTCAAAATCATACAGTCACTGCTGGAATGGGTTCAAATATGCAAAAATGCTTGAAAACCGATGAATCTGCAGGACCTGGAGGAATTTTCTGAAGAACGGAGCTCAGTTTAACTGCTCAGGACAAACAAGAGACTCATGAACAACCATCACAAAACATAAAAACAGTCGTGGATCATCAGGTAGCCACACACAGTATTGAGAATCAATGGTTCACATACTTATGAATGGGGTTATTTTAATAAATTCAGCTATTGTTTTGTCTTGTGAACTAAATGCAAACATTTTTTATGTAAAATATCTTACTCAGGACAGTACTAAACCAAAAATAACATGCATTTTTTATTATCCCTCTTATTTTATTAAAATAATTCTCATTTTCACAGATTCTGCAAGTGGTTCACATAGTTTAGTTGGATACTTTTTCACTGTACCTTTAGGTGTTCAGTGATGGAAATGACTTACTTAATAATTGATAGATTTATATATTTATATACACTTTTATATACACTGTAAACAAGAACTGTTGGTTTAACTTTAAAAAAAGTAAGTTACCATAGTTGCCTTAAAATTTTGAGTTCATTGAAATGAAAAATTTGAGTTAACACAATGAAGGCCATTGATTCAATCAACAGAATCTCAATATAATGTTATCTGAACCACATTAATTACCTAAGTTGATTTGACAAAATATGAAAATATAAAAAAATAGAATATTTTCTCTCTCTCTCTCTCTCTCTCTCTCTCTCTCTCTCTCTCTATATATATATATATATATATATATATATATATATATATATATATATATATATATATATATATATATATATATATATATATATATATATATATAATTATTATTATTTTAACATTGTAGATTTAGAATACTTTTTTTTTTGTGTATAAATTGGGTGTTTATAGATAGATGCCTTTTAAAGGAAACTGTTAGCCATCAACCTTTGCCGCCCATTGGAGCGGATGGAGGATCTGCGCGTGCGTAGTCACATCACAGTGGAGCATCTTATGGCGTGAGCGGAGGAGGAGCAGGCCCGCGCATGCGCACCACCGGCAGGATTCTGTCCCTCCATGACATCCAGCGGGACTGACTGCTGCTGTTGCGCACACGGAAAGAGGAGCGATCGTCAAATACATGATCCGCCTAATCCCTCAACCCTCCTCGAGCTCCAGGACTGCTAGATAATAACGCGCTGAAGTGGAATCCGCAGGCCTACAGGACGCAGATACGGATATCACGGCAGTTTGGTTACTGTAATTGATTGGGATTTGTCGAGGATGAGGCTGATCAAGAGCACACATGCGGATGGAGAGCAGAAGCGCGAGCTGCCTCCTCCATTCAGAAACCCGTTCGTGCATGACTTAAGATTCACATCCGTTCAGAAGCTCCAGGTATGTGTTGCGTTTGTGTGTGATGATGTGGATGGGGATGTAGGCCATGAGATGTTCCTCTCTGGCCTGCTCAGATGAGAGTTTCCTTCCTGTGCTACATGTTGCACTCTGTCTCGAGGAGCCTATCAGCATTCAGGAATCATGCATGTTCAGCTGCCGCAGCAGAAACGCTCTTAAGCACATGTGAGGCTACAACGGGCTTTTGTCTTACGCGCTGATCTGCGCCATCAGCTGGAGTTTAAAACATACCAGTGTGTGCCAAATCCATCAGACGTCATATAACTTAAAGTATCTATCTGTCTAATTGCCTGTCTCCATTGTTCTGTCTGTGTATCCTTTTATCTAACATTGTATCTACCTATCTGTCTGTCTATGTATGTATGTGTGTGTGTGTGTCTGACTGACTATTGTTTTATTCATCTATTATCTGTCTGTCTATCTCTTTATCTATCTGTCTGTCCATTGTATGTGTGGTAGGGTGATTTCTGTAGAGAAATGGCAGCTGCTTGACAGATAATCAGCTTTGCAGGGTGAAGATGAGCCCATATGTGGTCATGGAGGTCTCTATCAATAAACCTCACTTTACTGGAAAATAAGTATTTATTTATTTATTTTTTTAAGCAAAGACCACTAGTTAAAATGGTAATGTTGCATTTTTCTAACGTAATGCATTTAAAAAAAAAAAAAAAAAATCATATTCAGCATAACAAGTTGAAACGTCTCTGTATTTTGGTTAGCAGCACTGGAGCCACATGACTTAAAGCTGATGGTCATGTTCGCCAACAGGATCTGAGATGATCCATCAATGGAAGAAAGAGAATCTCACTCTTTGTACAAAGAGTCATATGATCAGTGACTCTCATTTGTTTATTGCTGTCAATAATACTCAGTTTTAGAAGGATATTTCTTCTTGATCTTCATTTATAACATCATAGTCTCTGAATTAAAAAGTGACACTAGCTGTAATGACTCTCATGTTTATCATTTAATAAAGAAAAAGACTATTACTTATATGTGCATTATTGCTTGAACTATAACCCTAAAACATCTGACGATTCTCATGGTAATGTGTGAGTTTAGTTGGCCTGTATGCATCAGCACATGTAAAGGTGTGTGACAAGCAGTCTTTTCAAGGACTGCCAAGCAATTAACATGGACTGAATTGACCTCTTCAGGATCCTTTAGCATCTCAATGCTTTGGTTCTCGGGTCTGTGCCTCTGAAATCCTTTAATTCTTCAGCTCTCTAATTAAAAGAGTCATCTTGAAGCCTCAAGGTAACAGGCAATTGAAGACAGAAGTTTCTTACAAACTGAATTATCAGTCTTCATTGCAGTGGACCGGTTTTGTCCGTTTTCACACTTGTTTTGTTTTTATCTTTTGTCAGTAAAGTTTTGTAACACCTCCATATTTTTATTGGGGCGTAACAGATATCACAAGAACTGCTGTGGCCAGGGCAGTTTTAGTATTATCAAGTGCAGATTCTTGGCTTTTCTTGCTTGTACAGTGAACAATATCCTGTGAATTATTCCAGTGAAATGCACATGAAGTCTCTCTTGGCTTTTCTTTCTTGTACAGTGAACAATATCCCATGAATTATTCCACTGAAATGCACATGAAATCTCTGCTTTATCCTCACTTGGTCTGTTTTCACAAGGGCCCGTTTAAAACTTTACTGTCATCCCTTTTCTTCACTTCTAATCCCTATTAGCTTCCTTTCATGTTAGAATGTTTGCAGAGTAGGGAAATATAATTGTCGAGATATTTGTCAGAATGACTGGAAGCATTTTGAATCGAGTGCCTCAGGGATGACGCATTTTTGTAGGCAAATCCCGGAAGTGAGTTAGCATTTTAGGACTTCTGGTTCCAACGCCGTAAAGTCTTTGGGTTTTTTGAACGGGTTTTTGCTGAATCGCCTGAAATAAGGTCTGTGGTTAACAAAGCCTCTAAATACTTTCAAGTTTTGATCTATGACATAAAACACACCAGTTATAACCCTCTTGTGATTTTTTTAAAAAACTTTTACTGAGTCTTAAAATCGGCGAAATTGCTCACAAATTGCTAAAAGGGACTACTTCCTTTGGCAGGGACTTTAGACATCATCATTAAAAACGGGACATTTTGGACAGCATTTCTCATGAAAAAGTGGATAAGTATTCATAACAGCACCGATCATAATCAGCGAGCATGTTTATAAATAAAGTTGTTTTCTAAATAAACTTTGAGGAAGCTTGGTGGTGGTGACGTTGATCCGTGACCGTGGTGTGCTGTAGTCCGTTTATAGCCTACTGTTAGCCTTTTATATCTGACAACTTTATTTAGGCTTCAAATTGTATTTGTTGTTTTAACTTGTAAAGATTATCTTGATAGACAAAACGTGTAAGTGTCATAACCCTTTGTTAAACACAGAGCTTATTTTCCAAAAGTCTATGGGAAAAATGCATAGGCTTTCAATCGAGGAAACCCGTGTGCCGCTAACTTCCGGGTTGGCCTACAAAAACACGTCATCCCTGGGGTACTCATTGATTATCCATCAATCTTAAGTATTTCAAGTCTTCTGCGTCATTTTTGTGTTGGACAGACTCTTGCCATTCATTCAGAGATTGGCCCCGACTTGTCTGGTCATCAGTTCATAACTACAGATTCATGTTTTCAGACACTTGAAAACTAGTGTGTGTTTGAAAAGCAATATATCTGCATTTGGTATTATGACTTTTTTATGTATATCAGTGTTTACATTAAAACATCTTAAGGTGTTAAGTATACAGTTATTGCTTTATATAATAATGATTGTGTTAGTATGTACAGCCCACTCGTTTCTCAAAAGGTTTTTAAGTGAACTTCATGGGGAGCCATTAGTAGCACAGACGCAGCAGTTTTGTCCATGCTGGGTGTAATTATGTGCTTTTGTACTGCTTACTCAGCTTCGTGGAATGTTTACGTTAAGTTATTATGTGACTTTATATCCTTGAGGAATCTTTATGATATAATAAATTAATGGTCATGTTTACAAATGGTATAAGTGCATTAGATTTTCCTGCCTAAGCAATTGCGTTCTTTTAGTGTCCTAATCTTTATTACATTTGTCATCAATCCTGAGTGTTTTAAGTGTTGATTTATAGCATGCTTTCCCAAGAGTTTCAGTAATCTGCCACTGTCTTTTTTAAAAAGGGATAGTTCATCCAAAAATAAATAGCCAAACTTCAAAATATATAAAAAGCACCATAAAGTAGCCTATAGCACTGCTGTAGTCATAGGATAGTGTGTGAAAAAGTCAATGACAAAAAAAGTAAACAAATATGGCTTTGCTGGGCTGTTATGTAAATGAAACGCTATTGGCTACTTTAAAAAAGGATGAGCCCTTTCATAAAAAAAAAACAAACAAACAAAAAAAACCCTTTCTTTTCCCTTCTGCATTTCACCTCTGCTTTAGCTTGTATACCAATCTAGCTTATACATTAAACTTGACTTTGTTAACTGTGAATATTTGCAAGTCACTAGTTTGGATAAGTGTTTGCTAAATTAACAAATGTAAATGTAACCGTCATAGTGGTTTAGAATTGTCATGAAGAGTGCGTGCAGAGAGCACCATCAGCAAAAAGATTTTCTTCTCACTCACGCAACAACAGACATTTTATTTCTGAGATTTAGGGCGTGCTTTCCACTAAAATCCATTCAACAAGTGTGATCTGCTCTTATGTAGTTTTAAATACTCAATGCAAAGTCACCTAAGAGGGTTTGACTCCAAATATTGCTTGAAACATAAAAGTGGATTGGCTTTGACTCAGTTTGTGAGCTCATGTGGTGGTTTTTTGCAGCCATGTGAGAATAAAGAAGCTGTCACGTAGTTCCACGTTGATGGCTTCCTGTGCTTTGTGGCTGTAAAGTGGTGATCTTTCACATTTCTTGCCATGCCTGATATTCAGTCTTTCAGTCAGTGAGATGATTCAGGATATTTGAAGGAACCCAGTAACTTTGTGTAAAGTTGTAACATCCTTAACATCAGCTACAACTCTTCATGCTTGCTGGCTGTGAACTCATTCTGAGGTCACTGAGAGCTAGACGAACTCCAGACCTGCTTTGCCTCCTGCTTTTCTGTAGATTTTCAGCAGATTACTTTCCCCTCTTCTTGGTTTTAATAGTGAATGGAAAAACTCAGTAAATGGAAATTGTTTCTTGGACCTTGGTTCATGTGAATGCTGTTTTCTGAGCTCTGGTGTGCACCCATGAACCGTACCTGAATCTGCTTATAAAGGTGGTCTGGGGTATCCAAACTATACAATTTGAGATGAGAATCACTTTGCATTTATCTGTCTTCTCCTGCATCGTTAGCAAACGGGGGTAAACAGCTGCCGCTTTGATGCTACGTACCGCAGATCAGACCCAAAAAAATACAGAGTAAACGCAGTCTAGCAAGGACAACGGGATCGGTCGAACTCCTCAGACCAAGCAATAGGTTGTTTGCACATGACGTCACAGCAGCAGCGCGAATGAGTCTGGAGGGCAGGGAGTGATTTTTCTATATAGGAATCCTATCAAAAACTCAAAATTTGTATGTTTTGCGTCTAGGGCTGAAACGATTAGTCGACATTATCGACAGCGGCGACAATAAAAAATTGTCAACAAATATTTTTGTTGTCGAATAGTCTCTTGATCTCATATTACCTATTTGAAGGGCCTGCAATAACACTGTGTAACCAGTGGGGCGTTGTAGCGCAATACTGTAATGCAGCCCTTCCGGATCCAATCCAATAAAAGAAGTCAGCACTTTGGAGTGCATAGTGCAAACGAAGTGGAAACCGTGAAATGTGGGAGATTAACATAGCATAAACATAACAAACATAACGTTTAGCATAACTACAGAATACTGTCATGCAGGGCCACCAACTTTCATTCAAACTTACTGTTCTCACGCCACTCGTCCCACACAATGAAAGATGCATCGCAGAGCAAAGAGGACACAGACAACAGATCAGGTTACTTTTGATATAAAACTAAGTCTCAGCTTTTAAATTCTGTCAGTTTTACTATGGGATTCAAACAATACTTGTGGTTGTGATGCTGTTTAACTTGGAGCGGCAGATCGCTGTAAACACCTCAGGTCAAGCGGCATGTGAACATATCCCTCTCTGCTATTACAGCGCGAAATAAACATGAATGAAAGTACTTAGTGAACTTACTGAAATGAATCCATCTCTAATGTAATCACCTAATCAGAATTTTAACCGCAGAAAGAAGTCAATAAAACTTGCAAACAAATAGGAGGAAAGCCATTCAGTGACCATAAACTCAATAGTTAGTGTGTGTATATATATTATATATTTGAAAAAATAAAATAAAATAAAATGAAAAAAATAAATAAATTACATTTAAACACAGTTTAAATGTAAAGACTTAAAAACACAGTACCAGTCATTGTAACAGTTAGACTGTTGATGACTTCTGAGGGGGAAAGAAAACCTGAAGGATATTGGTCTATTCAGTTGGCTTGAAAATCATTAAAAATGCACTTTCAAAAGCTGAAGTGATTTCCTTGTTTTATTTACTAGTTAAAGTACAGTATAACTCAATATTTTAATTAATTGCTAAAGTAGAATAATCAAACAAAGCTTACTGATTAACCAGTGCAATAATCGTTTTAATAATCGATAGATTAATCGATTTATCAAAATAATCGTTTGTTGCAGCCCTATTTTATGGTTGCTCAAATCGATAAAATCGAGAACCCAGAAGGTGTTTATATCGTTTACATAACTTATATCGTTTTTTTAACTTTAAAAGTTGTCGCCTTTTAATGGTGTTTTGCATCTGCTGATACTGAAATGAATATGGATACCCGCTTACCTTATTTGTTTGACTTGGTTAAATATTCACATTCTTCATGGTATCGTTTGCAGGGAAGATAAGCTATTTTATCCCATTGAATGATAATTTGATGTTTTCACTTCAGTTTTGTAGTATTCCGTTCACAATGTTGATCTGGTTACCATGAGAACAGTGTCACGCTGCTGCTTCAGCCATCATATGGTAGAAAATGACCAAATTAATGTTTAAAAAGCTGACAGAAGTCGATTCAACAACAAAGACAATAATTTCAAAAACACTCAGCAATGTGATTATTTTATTGAGTGATAGGGAGTGGGTTAAATCAGTGACATTATTAGGTTTGATATGGCGTCTCCCCGTCACCTCCTCAACCTGCATAACATAACAACAACATAACAAACATAACAAACATAACGTTTAGCATAACTACAGAATACTGTCATGCAGGGCCACCAATTTCTCATTCAAAGTCACTGTTCTCACGCCACACGTTAATTTTCTCACATAGTGAAAGATGCATCACAGAGCAAAGAGGACACAGACAACGCACTGACAGATCAGGTTACTTTTGATATAAAACTAAGTCTAAGCTTTTAAATTAAGTCAATATTACTACAGGATTCAAACAATACTAGGGATGTGCACAAATAGTCGAATATTCGAATATTCGTTCTGTAATTAATATTCGAAAAATAAAAATACTATTCGAATTTTACTATGTTGCTTTCCTGGCCGTAAATGCAGTGAATCTATGATAAATCCTAAGCACTAAAACTCGCAGTTATAACTAAATGCACCAGGTGGCGCTGTGGAGCGTGTTTAACAAGTTTATTTTATTTGATCATAACATAATGTTGTCGTCTGCCTCGCAAAGTTTGGAATTACTTGGATGAAAATGATCTTACAAAATTGAATTACTTTTGATCAAATTAATTAATGAAACCGAATTATCATAATATCAACACCATAATGAGAAAGCACATAAAATCTAAATACCCGTCGAGTGAGGAAAGACAGCTGTCTATCACTGCATTCACGACAGGTAAGCGCAGCTGTAAGTTATCCAAGAGTGAGCCAAGAAGATAACTTATCTGATAGCAAAATGATTTTGAGACATGCTTCTTTTAAGTTTCGTCGAGGGAGATATATTTATGAACACAAAAAAAAAGTGCTACTGTTAGAATCTTAGCTTAGCACACAGTTAACGTTATGTATTATTATCTCTGTGTCTCTGCAACGTCAGTCAGCACGGCTCGTATTCTCACCCGAGCATGGGGATGTTATTGTTTTTCTCAACATGAGCTTGTGAAAAATATAAACACGATAACCATAGGCTACTGACTCGAGTGTATTATGTACGTTTTGTACAATAACTGGCGCTGTCTGCTTTATTAGTAGGCCTATTTTTCCCGCTCGCGCTGCTTGAGATTAAATGCTTTTGTTCTTAATATTTTCTGTTTACACACATTGCTTAATGCTTTGAACAAAAGAAAACCTTAAGATATAATGTAAGCTTGTTGTGTATATTGCCTAATCGTAAACTCGTTCAGAAATGGTTACAAAATCTTGAATATAAAACTATAATAGAAGGATAATAGAAAATAACTTCCTTCTCGTAAAACCTCATTTAAATAAACAAATATTTGAATATTTGTTTTTTACGAGCCCAAATATTCGAATACAATATTTTGGAAAAATGCCCATCCCTAAACAATACTTGTGGTGGTGACACTGTTTAATGTTGAGTGGCAGATCACTGTAACACCTCGGTTCAAGCGTCATGTGATCCTATTCCCCTCTATTACAGCGTAAAATAAACATGAATGAACATCAAAAAGTACTTATTGAACTTACTGAAATTAATCCATCTCTATTGTAATCACTTAATCGGAGTTTTAACCGCAGAAAGAAGTCAATAAAAATTGCAAACAAATATATTACACAAAATGTAACATTACCTCAGGAAAGCCATTCAATGACAATAAACTTGATAGTTTGTGTGTGTATGTGTGTGTGTGTGTGTGTATATATATATATATATATATATATATATATATATATATATATATATATATATATATATATATATATATATATATATATATATATATATATATAAATATATAAATAAAATAGACCCACATAATTACATTATATTTTTTTTTAACCTGAAGGATATTGGTCTATTCAGTTGGCTTGAAAATTATTAAAAATACACTTTTAAAAGCTGAAGTGATTTCCTTAGTTAAAATATTGAGTTATACTGTACTTTAACTAGTAAATAAAACATATTTACTAGTTAAAGTACAGTATAACTCAATATTTTAACTAATTGCTAATGTAGAATAATCGAACAGAGCTCACTGATTAATCAGTGCAATAATCGATGATTGGTCGATTAATCGCTCTAATAATCAATAGATTAATCGATCATCAAAATGGTAATTTGTTGCAGCCCTAAACCCACCCTGATGAATGACACCTGTTGGACTGATTCTTACTCTCTTCCCAGAAGAAAGTCATTTTTCTAGTGGAGGCAGAAGTGTTTCCGTCAGTTTATGTAAGCTTCTGTAAGAAAGTTTTGAGAACCATCCTCTCTGTCTACCCCTTGACACGGCCAGTCAGAATAAATGTTTATGCGGAATTTGATTTTGGGCCATTAAGAGTTCATGATGAGTGATGGGCGAATCATTTACTTTCTGTGAATTATTTGTCTTTCTGAAACCATACACCAGGGTCTGGTCTAGGGTCAGTGGATATTCAAGGATTAGACTCCTGTGGATGCATGTCGAGCCATTCTTTGATTTAATATTGGAATGTAAGCTATATACTTATATAAAATATTACTGCAGATAAAACTGAAAAGTTTCCCCTAGCATCAGCCTCAGACACTGAATATAAATAAATTTTCTAGAAAAGTTTGCAAAGATCACATCTTAGTAAAAGTCTCCCCGTCAGCATAAATGACCTACAATAGCGACATTTTTCACAATCGCTACAGAAAATCAAAATACTCCCCTAACTTCGCTAGTAGAAAAGCAGCACGATATAAACAAACCCAGACTAGAACTGAACGCGGCGTGATGGAAGCTTCACATTCTCTATATCTATATCTAAAAGTCTTGCAAGAGCCATAATCGCTTTCTGTGGAGTTGCCTGTGAGATATTCAGTGCTTAATAACTAGAGATCGACCGATATATCGATTTACTGATATTGTCCCTGATATTTAAGCATTTTACCATAATCGGATATCGGTTTTGTAATAACGGATTTATATTTTTCTTCCTATATTTCGAGCATTGCAAACAGTGAGCTTGCCTCTGCCTGGTACAGAATTTGCCGGTGCGTCTTTGTTCTCTTTGCGTCTGTCTTCAGAGTGTCCCTTCTCTGGCCTGTTAACTTCCTGTTTACAGACTTCGTAATATTTCCACACAAATGACACTTTGGGAAATGATTGCAATGCAGTTTGTGTGCAAGTCCAGAATAGAAAATGGCCATAATAAAACTAAATTGTGGTGTATGGCCGGTCGACTGGTGCATCTCTAGTAAATGATGACCACAAAAGCATGATGTGTGACCTCAAACATGACTTTTTTTTTTAACATGCAAATATTAGTGTTTATGCAGCGTGTGGAAGCTAAATTAGTACCGCACTTACTGAATGACATTTAACTTAACTTACATATCCACGCTATCGGAGCACATCTTCTTAAAGACACAAAGCTCATTTCTTCCTGACAATGTGGAAAAACTCACAGGAAAAAAAGTGCTGGTGAATCAAAGGTTTAGGTATATCCCAGTACTTCTGCGATAATTTGAATTTTTGTTATATGTTACAGAAATAATAATACTGTGTTGAAAAGACTGTTTGTCAAGCCATTTCATACCTACACTGTAAACCTGAAAAATACTACTACTAACTTATAAAGATTGAGTATGCTGTAATTAAAGTCTGTTAAATCATTGATGCAACTTAAAACATTTACATTTTCTGAATGTTAGCCCTACATTAGCATGTAGGGCTAGGCGATATGACCAAAATCTTATATCACGATATGAGTAATTTTATATCACGATAACGATATATCATGATGTAGTTATTTTTGCTTTAAATACGATTTTTATGAAATAAAAGTTTTCCATATCATTGAAATTTCGTAATTATCACAATTTAAATATAATTTAAAAACTTTATACAAGCCTAAAAAACTCTTAAGCTTACTGAAGACTAATAAACTGTGATAAGGAAAGAGCAAAGAAAACAAACTACAATAGAGAGACTAAATGGACCTACCTGAAAAAACTTCAAGCACTAGAAAATTTATAAAATAATCAAAGGTATAAAAAACAATGCATAGTCTTTACTGTGTAAATTAAATATACATTTATTCTTATTAAAGTTACAAAAGCAAGCAGTGAGAGATTCTCTTTTTTGTTGTTGTTTGATTAGCATTAATAATGATAGCAGGTAAATTTGGATGCTGTCTCTTTGAGACTGAAGGCCCCGGTATACTTAAAACGAAATCGAAGAACAAACTGATGTGACGTCATTTCAAACAAAATCAGGCCAAAGCGAAGTTCGTTTTGTCTTCTTTTTGGAAGTTCGAAACGGCTTGCCAAAGTGAACTTTCAGGAAAAGTTCGCTCAAGCTGCAAAACACCTTCATACTACCATTGGTCGGTGACGATAACGTAATAGGAGGTGTGCAGCGAGGCTCCGCCCTCTCTCGCATCGTGTGTTTGTGATTGTTGAGGTAAGAGCTCCGTGGGTGAAAACATGAACACGTTGGATAGCCGCTTTATAGTACAAAATGAATTTGTGTTTGTAAAAAAAGAGGCACTAACACTGTTTTTCATGTTTGATACTATAAAGCTGCTTGATTTTAAGCAATCTATTGAATAAAGTGCTATATGAAGACGTGACGTGACTAATTTGCAGTGGAGGGCTAATTTGCAGAGCTCGTGCTAACATACCCATGTTGTTATATTCAAACGCTTTTCTTATGCTTTCTATAATAAAGGCTTGCTTTTTTCTCATTTTTGTTGTTTATTTTGTTACTGTGAAGAAAATGCACAGCACATATTTACATATTCATATAACCGTCATTCTCAGCAGTGTGGGCGGCATCAGGTGTTCGATTACAATATATCGCTGTTCACGCATTTCGAACTTCGTTTTACCCCTAAACGAAGAACGACAAAGAACTTTGTTTGAAGTATACCGGGGCCTTGACTGCACGGATCCATTAACGGTGTGTTCACACCGCCGGCGGCGAGAGCGTCAAAGTGACGCTAGTCATTCATTTTCAATGAGAGCCGGCGGCGAGCTCCGGCGAGAGCGGCGCGGCGCGTCTTGGACGGTGAGAGCGGCGAAGAGAGTTGAAATCAGGTTAACTTTATGTTAATGAGCTATGACGTGGTTCGGCGGCAACCAATTAGAATGTAGAGGTCCTCGCTTGAGAGGCTTCCAATTGGTTGACGCGACTTTTAATTTACTTTGGCTCTGCTTTGACCCTCCCGTCGGTGGTGGTTTGAACGAACAGTACAGCGTTGTTGGCAGGGCGGCCAAGGCGAATGTTGACGCTCTCGCAGGCGGCGGTGTGAACACACGGTAACTCATGCCTTGTCTTTCTCAGCTGTACCTTCACTTAAGATATAAATGGCTCTGTTTACTTGCAAATATGTGGTCACTTTGGCACATAGTTATGTGTTTTTAACCATTCAAGCCCAATTAGGCGTCAAAAAGCACTTGCGCGCTCTGAGCAGCGCTTCATGTCACACGTCTTTTCAGGATATATTCCGCTTATAACTCTTTTAACATCAAGCACGTCCGCTCTTTATATTCTCATTCATTCATTTCATCACTCTAAAGTGTCGATAGTGCAGTATATTTACATATTACGATACATACGATACAGCAAAATCTATAACGATAGACATTTTATTTTGTGGTAACGATATCGTCATATCGCACAGCCCTATTAGCACATGCTGGTGTGTTTTTGCTAACTAACACTTAACTGTAAAGATTAGGTGTTAGTTTATTCAATATTTAAATTAAATTGTAATAAGCAAGTTTGTGTAGTACAAAATACCTAGTTCTACTATAATAATCTTTGAGTTGTTTACTCAAATGTTTTGAGTATTCTGAACTCATCCGGTTTTACAACCACTGCATCAGAATAATTGAAAAATGAGAAACATTAAGTATGGTACATAATAGTTTTAAGTACAGTGAACTTAAACATTAAATAAAATTTAAGTTTGACTTAATTGTTATTTATAATTATTATTATATATTTAATTTTTTTGAGGTAATCGATGTCTACAAAAATTGAGTATTCTAAACTTATCGTGTTTTGCAGTGTATACATGACATCTGCTCTCTCTGGGTCAGCAGCAGCACAAACGCAGATTTGAACGTTGCGCTTTGATCGTACTTGTAAAATGTTTAATAGACATAGCCGATTCGTTGTAATTTAGGAATAAGATTGTATGTGTGTTTGAATTAGGATTGCAATCTTTTTTTAATGCTTAATAGTGCAGTTCTAGTTTCCACTGTCTTTTTGGTGTTCAGCTGCAGGTTGTTGACTCCACACCATGAGACCAGATGGTTCTTCATGTAAATATGTGGATCCATCGCAGTTTGAGGTGGCTTCAGCACAGGTGGTGTCACCTGCAGGCTTGACAGGTTTGACAGACTCACTGAGTGATGAGCGTGAACCGAGCAGGAGGAAAGAATCCCAGCACTGTGTGACGTTGTGGAGGAAATGAATCATGGATTTCAGATGATGCAGAATGAGTCTTCACTTCAGTACAATTTCAAGGCCACAAGTCTGTAATCATTCAAGTAAAATATTTTGGCTTTCTTGGGGACAAGGTTACTAAGGCAGTGGTCACACTAGTATGTGTCTTTAAAGGGACAGTTCACCTGAAACTGACATTTATTTACTGTCATCATTTACTCACTCTAATGTTGTTCCAAACCTGTGTGAACTACTTTTTTTCTGTGCGACACAAGAGGATATTTTGAAAATCATTTGTGTCCAAATGATATTGACGTTTCATTATAAGGAAAAAAAGACTTTCCCAAAATATCATCTGATACCATTATTGTACTACTTTTTATAAAGATTTATTTAAAGGATTAATTCACATTTAAATGAAAACTACCCCATGATCAAGCCATCCTGACTTTCAGACAAATGCAATCAGAGTTATATTAATAATCACCCTGATGCTCCCAAGCTTTATAATGGCAGGGCACAGAAACCACCTGTTTGAAGTCGTCAAGTCACCTTTATTTATATTGCGCTTTTTACAATGCAGATTGTGTCAAAGCAGCTTTACATTGATAACTGGTACATAATTTGGCTGCACAGCAGCTCTTAAATAATGGTGTCAATGCAGGCAGATCAGAAGCACTGTTGAATAAATGTCAAGAATACTATTGAATATCAAATGTCAAGTGTCCCCAACTAAGCAAGCCAAAGGCGACAGCGGCAAGGAACCCAAACTCCATCAGGTGACATCAGGTGGCAAACAAGTGGCAAATAGGTGTTAAAATTGAGAAAAAAAAAAAAAACCTTGGGAGAAACCAGGCTTAGTCGGGGGGCCAGTTCTCCTCTGGCGAACAGTGCTTTGTTACAATCAGGTTGCTATCATAAGTCTGATAGGATCGCAACAATCAAAGTATTTATTTCAGTTCCATCCAGTTGAGGATCGTATTCATCATGCCGGTATGGACGGTCTGTTGAGGAACTGTGGCACTGGCTGTCGTGTTGATGATGTCTTCACAATGGATGATCTAGTTGACTCGATCTCTGGCTTGGTCTCAGCTGGATACCGCCCAGATCCGGTTGACTACGGTAAACCTCGGGATAAACAGAAAGACTAATATTAGCGAAGATGCCATTCATTTTCTGATGTATCGAGTACATCTGGTGTTATAGGAAGTGTTCCTGGTTCCGGCTGAACTAATTTATGCAGCCTAATAATACTTTAACGGATTTGAAAATATAAATATATAATGTGTTATGTGTATGCCAGGTTAAAGAGATGCGTTTTTAGTCTAGATTGACAGAGTGTGTCTGCATCCCGAACAATGCTAGGAAGATTGTTCCAGAGTTTATGTGCCAAATAGAAGGATCTACCGCCTGCGGTTGATTTTGATATTCTAGGTATTATCAGCTGGCCTGAATTCTGAGATCGCAATAAACGTGAAGGACTATAATGAATTAAGAGCTCGCTCAGGTACTGGGGGGGCTAAACCATTTTGTGCTTTGTAAGTAATTAGCAAGATTTTAAAATCTATACGATGTTTAACAGGAAGCCAATGCAGTGACGACAGAACTGGGCTAATATGGTCATGCTTCCCAGTTCTAGTAAGAACTCTAGCTGCTGCATTTTGTACGAGCTGTAGTTTATTTATCAAGCCGGAGGAACAACCACCCAGTAGACCGTTACAGTAATCTAACCTTGAGGTCATGAAAGCATGAACTAACTGTTCTGAATTTTTCATTGAGAGCATATGTCGTAGTTTAGATATATTTTTAAGATGGAAGAATGCCGTTTTACAGATGCTAGTAGCATGGCCTTCAAATGAAAGATTGGTATCAAAGAGCACACCCAGGTTCCTAACTGACGACGAAGACTTAACAGAGCAGCCATCAAGTGTTAGACAGTATTCTAGATTATTGCGTGAAGCTCAACAAAGTGCATCCATCTATCATAAACGTACTCCACACAGCTCCAGGGTGTTAATAAAGGCCTTCTGAAGCACAGAAATGTGTTTAAGAAAAATATCCATATTTAACAAGTTATAAAGTAAAATATCTAGCTTCCGCTAGTCCGCCTTCCATATTCAACTTACGGAGAAAGTGTAATGCCTCTTGCTGTTCAAAACACTTAAGCTACGTCCTACGCCTTCTCCATTCAACTTACGAAAAAAGCATAACTGACGCGAGGTAACTGAAAAGAAGCTTAACTGCATCACTGCATTAACCTGTGTTCTGTCTGTTTATTGTAGTGTGCATGTGTGATATGTGACAGTTGTCCTTACTTAAGTGCATCCAGACAGAGTGAGCGTTTCGTGAAGGGGAGGAGGAAATATCGCAAACTTGGAATCTTTCTTGAACCAAGAAATGGTAAAAACATGATGTAGAAGTGGTACAGTCGAAATGCTGCTTATTTGCTTAACATCACATCCGACACAACAAATGATTACTTTAATTTCTGTTAGACCTTCCTGAAAAACCTGAAAATCAGTTTATTTAATTTGTATCTTTGCTGTTTTAAATTTATTTGTGCTATTGTTTATTGTTTGTAGTTTGATTATTTGTTCTTATCCACCAAACCCCCCCAACAACCCCCCCCCCCCTTTTTTTTTTTTTTTTTAGTTTGATAGTAGTCAAACTGTACCGTACCGTACCGAAACTTTGACCCGAAAACAGTGGAACAAACCGAACCATGACAAATTTGAACCATTACAGCCATTTCACACCTCAAGCATGTGTGCATGTTAACAAATGAGTGCATTCACACCTGGAGCAGGGGCAATGCGCGAGCAGCAGTGAAGTGAGGCTTTCTGCACCTATTCTATTTTGCTGCTCAATTAAAGTGAAAGCACACTTTTAATGCACAAAATTAATGATTTCTCACAAAAAGTGCTCAAAATGCACAGAATAAGCGGGTCTATTGTGTTTTAACCATAACTGGAGTATGTCAGAAAAGAAAATGAATAATCAAAAATATTTATAGAAGATTTACCCATTTAAACTTTTTAATTATTCAGTTCGGGTGAAAGTATGGTGTAAAACATTGAGAGAACTTACTCATTGTTTTAAATGGTTCTTTTGTCTGCCTTCAAAAACAGCACATTCTATGTTGAATTAAAACTGAATCAACATGGTTGAAGCTGTTTTCTTGGTTGCATTTGTTGTTTACCGTTTACATGCAAATGTTGTGCACCTCCCCATGTTAACAAAATTTCAAGACTGTCATTAATCTATCTATTAGAATCTGATATGAACTGTCTCATAAATGATCATTTTTTATGCTCCAATAGCGTTAAAAAAGCTTTTGTCTAAGGTCAAATCTACTTTCAGTTGCAAATGTGAGTGAAATGCTCACAATGTCGAGCCCTGGTGTTCAACAACAACAGTAATCAATGTTATATTGCTGTAATTTTCAGCTTTAGCTCTTTGATTAATCGAAGACTCTCGTTTTTTACTATATAGAAAAACAAATACGGTGAGTAAATGACATCACAAAGGAGCTCACGGCTGGTCGGCAGGTTTGTTTTTTCTAATGTTTCCAGCATGAAGCTGGTGATATCAGCAAAACCCTTGATTCCTGAGCTCTCGCCATGTATTTTTAGTGCATGTTCATACCACGCTTTTGCTCACTGATATGGGATTGGCAGCCTATTGGTCTGTGATCAACTAAATTAAAACGGCTCATTGGAAACCATTAACATCTTCCAGTACTCACAGCACTAGTGCTGTTAATTGGTCACTTTGAAAGCTATCAGTGTGTAAATGCAGCCAAGTGCTGATAAGAGCAAGATAAATATTGACTGGAGATATCCCATAATACCCTTCCGCTGATAAGATGTGCTTCTGTTTGATAAGGCGGCGGATCAGCCTGGTCACTTTAGGATTAAGGGCAGAATAAAGCTTTTATTTATTTGTGTTGTAATCTGTTGAACGTGTCCCATGTCACACCTGCTCATGGAAGATCTGTAAGACATCTCAATGTCTCAGTCTTGTCTTGGCACCTAACCTGCTTCCAGACAAGATGTATTTTATCAGGTGAATTAAATATATCGACCATACCAAATATTATAGTTCACTGATGTCAATTTGCCAAAAGCCTTCTCTGTGGAAAATACAAACCCGATTCCAAAAAAGTTGGGACACTGTACAGATTGTAAATAAAACAGAATGCAATCATGTGGAAGTTTCAAATTTCAATATTTTATTCAGAATACAACATAGATGACATATCAAATGTTTAAACTGAGAAAATGTATCATTTTAAGGGAAAAATAAGTTGATTTTAAATTTCATGGCATCAACACATCTCAAAAAAGTTGGGACAAGACCATGTTTACCACAGTGTGGCATCCCCTCTTCTTTTTATAACAGTCTGCAAACATTTGGGGACTGAGGAGACAAGGTGCACAAGTTTAGGAATAGGAATGTTGTCCCATTCTTGTCTAATACAGGCTTCTAGTTGCTCAACTGTTTTAGGTCTTCTTTGTCGCATCTTTCTCTTTATGATGCGCCAAATGTTTTCTATGGGTGAAAGATCTGGACTGCAGGCTGGCCATTTCAGTACCCGGATCTTCCTTCTACGCAGCCATGATGTTGTAATTGATGCAGTATGTGGTCTGGCATTGTCATGTTGGAAAATGCAAGTTCTTCCCTGAAAGAGACAACGTCTGGATGTGTTGTTCTAGAACTTGGATATACCTTTCAGCATTGATGGTGCCTTTCCAGATGTGTAAGCTGCCCATGCCACACGCACTCATGCAACCCCATACCATCAGAGATACAGGTTTCTGAACTGAGCGCTGATAACTTGGGTTGTCCTTGTCCTCTTTAGTCCGGATGACATGGCATCCCAGTTTTCCAAAAAGAACTTCAAATTTTAATTAATCAGACCACAGTTTTCCACTTTGCCACAGTCCATTTTAAATGAGCCTCGTCCCAGAGAAAACACCTGTGCTTCTGGATCATGTTTAGATATGGCTTCTTTTTTGACCTATAGAGTTTTAACCGGCAACGGCGAATGGCACGGTGGATTGTGTTCACCGACAATGTTTTCTGGAAGTATTCCTGAGCCCATGTTGTGATTTCCATTACAGTAGCATTCCTGTATGTGATGCAGTGCCGTCTAAGGGCCCGAAGATCACGGGCATCCAGTATGGTTTTCCGGCCTTGACTCTTACGCACCGAGATTGTTCCAGATTCTCTGAATCTTTGGATGATATTATTAACTGTAGATGATGATAATTCAAACTCTTTGCAATTTTTCTCTGAGAAACTCCTTTCTGATATTGCTCCACTATTTTTCGCCGGGGAATTGGTGATCCTCTGCCCATCTTGACTTCTGAGAAACACTGCCACTTTGAGAGGCTCTTTTTATACCCAATCATGTTGCCAATTGACCTAATAAGTTGCAAATTGGTCCTCCAGCTGTTCCTTATATGTACATTTAACTTTTCCGGCCTCTTATTGCTACCTGTCCCAACTTTTTTGGAATGTGTAGCTCTCATGAAATCCAAAATGAGCCAATATTTGGCATGACATTTCAAAATGTCTCACTTTCAACATTTGATATGTTATCTATATTCTATTGTGAATAAAATATAAGTTTATGAGATTTGTAAATTATTGCATTTTTTAATCACAATTTGTACAGTGTCACAACTTTTTTGGAATCAGGTTTGTACATGAGTAGCACTTGCAAATGTTTTTGTCAGTCAGTTAAAGGATTAGTTCACTTCAGAATGAAAATTTCCTGATAATTTACTCACCCACATGTCGTCCAAGATGTTTGTCTTTCTTCAGTTGAAAATAAATTATGGTTTTTGAGGAAAAAATTTCAGGATTTTTCTCCATATAGTGGACTTCAACAGCTACCAACGGGTTGAAGGTCCAAATTGTAGTTTAAATGCAGGTTCAAAGGGCTCTACACGATCCAGACAAGGAATAAGGGTCTTATCTAGCGAAGCGATCTGTCATTTTCTAATATATATATATATATATATATAACATTTATATTCTTTTTAACCACAAATGCTCGTCTTGCTTTGCGATGCGCCACGCATTATGTAATCACATTGGAAAGGTCACACGTGATGTAGGTGGAAGTACTGCGGTAGGGTGAAAAACTCCACCTCATTTTCTCTATCTTTAAAAATCGTCTGGCATTGTTCTACCTTTTTTTTGTAAAGGCCATTTGACTAAGTCTTTGCACATTGACTTTGTTAACACTTGCTTCAGTTTGTGCTGTTGTCAATTAATCTCAAGGAGTATATAAGAAAGGAAGTATATAAGAAACTGAATGCACATCTGTATTAGGGCTGGGCGATATATCGAATGCTTTTGTCACGCGCATTTCGTCAGTAAAGCCGGTTCCCTGATTGCCGCTAAATCGGCATCACCTGCTTTCAAATGGAGCGCCATTTAATAGACAGAGCCGTAGTTCACTGATAAGCCACGCAATATCGCGTTCAATATCGACGGCGATTCATAACGATATTGAACGCGATATTGCGTGGCTTATCAGTGAACTACGGCTCTGTCTATTAAATGCCGCTATATTTGAAAGCAGGTGATGGCGATTTAGCGGCAATCAGGGAACCGGCTTTACTGACGAAATGCGCGTGACAAAAGCATTTGATATATCGCCCAGCCCTAATCTGTATACTGTATCCAGTGTAAACAGCATCAGTGATTGTAATGGGTTCTAGGGATGCACCAAAATGGAAATTCTGGGCCAAAACTGAAAATTCATGTTGCTCTTGGCCAGATAAATCCATTTCAGCCACTGATTTTGGCCTTCCAAAACCATTTCTGCCCCAAACCGAAATTAGCTGTCTTGGCCAAACATTTTTGGTAGTCGAAATTTCGTTGCATTCCTAATTGGTTCTCTTTGCTGTTGACACGACGGACACTCGCATTCAGTCTAGGCAAATGACAGCCATTTAGCGGCAGTGGGCGGGGTCTATGGTGCAATGATGTATAACTACGCGTAGGGCTGCATGACTAAATGTATTTTAAGCACAAAAACGATATCTGCTTCTCTCGATTAAAAAAAAAAAAAAAAAAAAAAAAAAAAAGAATGTGGCGATATGGCCCGCTTGTTATTTATCCTGAAAACTTTTTTTTTTATTTGACATTTGTTTTCTTAAATCCCCAAACAGAGCTTTTCTCTTAAAAGGATACATTTTCTGCCCACCGTTTTACTCAATGCAATCTGGCAACTCTGCACACTACGGAAGAACTGATGATTTGAAAACAAACATTCACTGGAGTTTAGTGATCTACACAGTGATATCCTGCTTACATTAAATCGTCATACAAGCCACTCGTGCTGTTTGTGTGACTAAATCTGCCACCAAACCTTCAGTGATTAATTGAATTAAATCAAAACATGGATCTCCACCTTACTGTTTGCGATTATGTTTGTATTGTCACTATGTGACAAAGACCTATTATGTCAAAAATCAAGGCAAATTTTATTTCTCGTGTCATTCAGAACAGAGCAATAATGGAAAAATAAAGGCCGCTATATAAACATCAAGCCAAAACGAATTCATTTAAAGTGAAACTAAAACAGAAACCGGCATTGGGCTCACATAGCCTACCTCTCTCTTTCAGCATGAATCCAAATGTTTCCATACCCGCAATGTATTTTTATGCTAAACTATTACTTATGTAAAATATAGGCTTTATACTTCACTGACATTCCAATATCCATGTAAAACATCATCCTTCAAATGTGCTTGGCATAACACCACAGTGAGGTGGTGCTCACACTGAACGGCACAGATTGTACCATTGACTATTTCAATTGAGCAGTGTATTTTACTTTGATAACGAACAGATGTCAAGTTAGCAACGCTAGAACTGATATGTAGAACTGTTCTGTTGTTTATGCTGCTGTTTGTGCTTGTAAAACTAATCCCCTGAAAAACACATTGGTATTTTTAATGGGTCACAAACACTTATCGATTCTATTTTAATTTAATTTTAATTTAACATAATCTTGTTGGTTATCGGTTAATGATAACCTAATGAGCATCGGTTGTTGGTTTAGATAAAAAAAAAAATAAAAAAATAAAAAAAAACGAAATGAACATCCCTAGTCTGATGGTAACTCACCAAGTACCTGCTCTCGTTTCACTTTTGAACTCTGAAAGTTTCATGTTTTCATAGTATAATGTATTGAAGCCCTTTTCTGCCACATAGAGGAAAAAACAAAAACATGCTTTTGTAAACCTTAAATATCACAAGGCGAATTTAACATACTAAGTCATAATTTCGAGATTAAAAGTTGGAATTTTGATTTTAAGATTAAACTACTAAAAAAACTTGAAATTGACATTAAAAACTAAATTGACAGAAAATTATGACTTACTATGTCATAATTTCGACGTTATCATATTTTTGAGTTTGTCATAATTGACATCAAAAATGTTGACTTATTGACTTATAATTTGAGTTTTGTCAGTTTTGACATATTTCTGACTATAATTTTGACATGTCATAATTATGATTTACCAAAACATGTTTTTTTTTTTTCTTATATGGTGGAAATGGGCTTCCATGAACTGAAGATGTGACCCCTCATGAGCCTTTAACAGGCAATGTGAACCATTACTCAGCTGTTTAGAAATGGTTCCTTTTAAAAGGTTTGTTTTGTGTGTGTGCCATTTTCTCTTCAGATTGGTTTGATGACTGTGACGCTCTTCCCAATCCGGCTCTTCATAGCTGCGTTCATGATGCTGTTGGCCTGGCCGTTTGCCTTCATCGCATCCGTGGGCCGCTCCGAGGCAGTGGTGGAGCCGCAGTGCTTATGGAGAAAGTAAAGACCTCCTCTCCTCTATTTCAAAACACAGATATACACTACAGCGAGAACAACTGAATACAAACTACAGCATTTGCATAGTCATTACTAATTCAGAATTGAAAACGCGCTCTTTGTATTTTTTTTTTTTTTTCTTGAATCTTGCTGTAGTGTTTATGATTTGTTTGTGGTGAGATGAATTTGACTTCAGATCCTCTATTTCATAAATCAGGAAGTTGAGAGAACTGATGTTCAATACACAAGTGTTGCATGAGACCAGCACAGCACAATTGCAGCAAAGCAGCTTCTCTGTTTCTGCACCACCGGATACAAATGCAATAAAAGAGTGTTTTTCAAATCGGTATAATGCACATCTGCTTTAATAATTAATATTACACTATTGTTTAAAAGTTTGGGCTTGGTAAGATTTTTTAATGTTTTTCAAATTAGTGTCTCATGGTCACCAAGGCTGCATTTATTTAATCAAATATACAGTGACAACAGTAATATTGTGAAATATTATTACAATTTAAAATAATTTTGCAAATATATTTAAAAATAATTAAGATCCTTCAGAAATCATTCTAATATGCTGGTCTAATTCTAATTCTAATATGCTGCTCTAATGCTAATCATTCTAATTTGCTGCTCAAGAAACATTTATTATTTTATTAATGTTTTAAAAAAGTTGTGCTTATTCACATTTCTTCTAGAACCTATGATACATTTTATTTTTTCAGGATTATTTGTTGAATAGAAATTTGAAAAGAACAGCATTTATTTAAAACAGAACTTTTATTCAGCAAGGATGCACTAAATTAAAGTGACAGTAAAGACATTTATAATTATTATAAATTAATTATTAATGACGTTAATGCCACTTTTGATCATTTTAATGCATCCTTGCTGAATAAAAGTATTCATTTCTGCTTATTAACCTTACCAACTTACTACCCTCAAACCTTTGAACAATAGTGTATATTCAGCTGAGGTGTGTTTGATTCGGTGTGTAATGCAGATATGAGGCACAGTCACACAGATCTTATGTCACTGAGCCTCAGTGACACACACATACACATGCTGTTGTCCTTTCAATGGCTATTTCAAGATGCCCACTGGGAAACATCCTCTTTCTGAACAGTAGATCCAGTATCTAATTAAACACTCTTTTTTTTTTTAAAGATGCAAATTATGTCCACCAATGTTAATAACTACTAATAACCTCCTTGACCTCTAATTAACAAAGTGGTTGTCTTATTGAGCTATGAAATAGTTAAACACCCTCCTGTGAGCAGAATCCAGTAATGCTTTCTATTGAACAGCTCCTCAGATTCGGCTCACAGGTGTTTGAGCGTGTGCTCGTCTGCACTGCAGTATAATGTTTGCTCCCTATTTAAACGTGGTATTAATATCCACATTGAGTGATCTGAGCACTCAAACCACATTCATAGGAAGTCAGGGATGCATGTGTAGTGTACATGGTGATGCACAAGTGTTGTGTGCAAAGGCTGTGAATTAATTTAAAACCATAAAAACCATAAAAATACTGCTGCATAATGCGTATTTCAGAGTAACGTGGCACTGTATTCATTTACACATGAGCAGCTCATGATACAATGTTCTGCGTCATTTACTGTGTTCTGTACATCACTCTGAATCCTTCATGCATTTATTTATTTGCCAAAACTATTTATTTATTTATTTTTTATGATATAACTGCATTGTTAATGTTTTTTTTTATTATAACCTGTTATCTGTTGGTGTTCTGGTAACCCAACAACCCCACAGTATTTTTTTATTTTTTTATTGCCTTTTTCCCCATCACATATTTTAGTAACCATCATAAATTTGGTATCATTTGTTTGGTCATTGCCAGTGATGGGAATAATGACGTTATAAATAAATGATGTTACTTTTTTCAGTAACAAGTAATCAAACAAATTTTCCCCCGTTACAACGCCGTTTACAAAAAAATGCCACGTTACTATAATTGGGCTCACTGAAGCAGTTTACGTCTGAGTAGATCTCTCTCAGTCATGGGACATGCAGAGGTTTTTCTCTGGTGTGTGCGTTGGGGTAGGACACATGCTAATTGATGATGGTGTGACTACTAGAGATGATAGACCTGCATAGCATTTTGTTGTAAAGAAATAGTAGGCTACAGGTTAGTCATACACAAATATAATTTTAAACTGATAATAATGTACGATGCCCTGTGTGAGTCTGTGTCAGAGCATGCGAGCGGAGCACGAGCTCATACCAGAATACCCTTTGTGACATGCTGAATAGAAAATATGTGAAATAAGTTTTTTTCTTTTTTTTTTTCTCTCTAGTCGACTAGTAGTTGTTCAGCCATTAGTTGACTAATCACATTTATATTAATTTAATTTCTTAAAGGTGCCATAGAAGGCTTTTTCACAATATGTATATAATCATGTAATATAAGGTGTCCCCTGAATGTGTCTGTGAAGTTTCAGCTCAAAATACCCCATTTTTTTTTTAACTGCCTATTTTGGGGCATAATTAAATATGCGCCAATTCAGCGTGCTTCAACTTTAAATGATCGCGCTCCCCGCCCCCAAGCTCGTGACTCTATAATACATTGCATAAACAAAGTTCACACAGCTAATATAACCCTCAAAATGGATCTTTACAAAGTTTTCGTCATGCAGCATACCCGATTATGTAATTATGGTATTTATTTGGATGTTTACATTTGATTCTGAATGAGTTTGAGGCTATTCTCCATGGCTAACGGGTTAAAGCTAACATTACACACTGTTGGAGAAATTTATAAAGAATGAAGTTGTGTTTATGAATTATACAGACTGCAAGTGTTTAATAATGAAAATATCGATGGCTCTTGTCTCCGTGAATTAGGGCTGGGCGATATGGCCAAAATTTATATCACGATATAATTCTTAATTTCGGTCGATATGATATAATTCCGATATCGATATGAACTATATAATAGCCTCAGAAAAACTGCCAAGAACAGCCACAACGGATGTCTGTACCTACAAACGTCTGAAAAATTAATTTGCCAAATCTATGAAATCTCTTCCTATAAAACTATATAATATTTTAGAAATAAAAACAGTACAAATAAATTTGTTCAGCTTTTATTTGTATTTAGCCTTCATACAAACATAAAAATAAACATAAGACTCACTCACTCTAGTAATATTAATATCTTTAACATTAAACTATAACGTAGGCTGATTTTATTATCCTTAATATAGATTAAAACAAAAGTGCTTCAGCCAAGATAAAGATTGTGAACAGTAAAAACAGAAAAAAACAGTGAGAAACAACAAAAACAAATTGCTGTGGTAGGGACTTTGTTGAGTGTTGATGACACTAGGGGTGCAACTGTTCAAATTGCTCACGGTTTAGTTCGTATCACGGTTTTAGGGTCACGATTTCGGTACTATCGCGTTCTGCTAATAGCACATACCGAACCGTACAGAAACCGTGAGCCTAAAAATAGGACTACTGTCAAATAAAAATTAAAGAAAATAAGAACAAACAATCAAACTACAAGCAACATCACAAATAAGTACAATAAAGCAAATATTCAAATAAAATAAACAGTGCTTTTTCAGGTTTTTCAGGTATCTAACAGTAGTTTTCAGGTACAGAAAATGGATAATCAAATATAAAATAACACTGCATATTATCTTTACTGTACTTTACTGTAAAATAAATTACGATTAATCATTATTGAAGTTACAAAAACTATTCAGTCAAGAGCAGTGAGTGATTTCTTTGTTATTTGTTGTTTGATTTAACATTAAAAACAGGAATAGTTTTTTTCCCTTTAAGACATGCACAATCCAGTACATATACTGTTACACATGCGCTGTCTTTCTCGATACGTTCACTTAAGACATAACTGACTGTTTGCTAGGATACTCGCTAGGACGGGCATGTTGACATAATTTTTGTATGAATTTGTCTGCCGAAACGCAAGACTTGAAAGAGAACTCAGTATTTACACGCTGACTGAAATAAGCGTGTACACGCTTCGGATGAGTGCACACAAATCTTCTCACAGTGCGCGAGTTCTCTTTTGCGTCTTGTTCTTGAAGGTTTAAATCAGCAAGGCTTAAATGAGTTAGTTTAAACACAGATAGCAACGTGTGCTGTTCAGGTCTCCCCTGCGCTCGCGCGCTATCAACACCCGGTTGATGACTGCGACTGGACATTAGAGCAGACTGCACTCGCAGTTAACAGTTTACAAAGAGTGACTGTTTTGTCCACGCTTATCATTGTTGTAACGTTTTGCGCATCCATCGACTGAAACATACATTATCTGAACTCTGTCTGTCTGTTTTCCACGTTGCTATTTTAAACAAAGCACTGGCTGATGGCTGCGTGTCTCTGTGGTGTACGTCATCACGTAAATAGCCAATCGCGTTCTGCTCTTTCTAACGGCTGCGCCTCAAGTCAGTGAGACATGTTGTAATGTGTATCGAAATACCGGAAATGTTTAAAAATCACCGTTATCGGAAAAAAATATATCGCGATATATTTTTTTTATTGAATTATTGTCCAGCCCTACCGTGAATACAGTAAGAAACGATGGTAACTTTAACCACATTTAACAGTACTTTAGCAACATGTTAACGAAAAATTTAGAAAGACAATTTACAAATATCACTAAAAATATCATGTTATCATGGATCATGTCAGTTATTATTGCTCCATCTGCCATTTTTTGCTGTTGTCCTTGCTTGCTTACCAGCATAAAGTCTGATGATTCAGATGTTAATACTGCCTTGTTTAATGCCCTGAACATGGGCCTGGCATATGCATGAATTTGGGGGCGTACATATTAATGATCCTGACTGTTGCGTCACAGTCTGTGTTATGTTGAGATTCGCCTGTTCTTCTGAGGTCTTTTAAACAAATGAGATTTACATAAGAAGGAGGAAACAATGGTGTTTGAGACTCTCTGTATGTCATTTCCATGTACTGAACTCTTGTTATTCAACTATGCCAAGCTAAATTCAATTTTCAATTCTATGGCACCTTTAAATACTGGAGAGAATAAACCATAATAATGAACATTTACGTAATATAGGCTATATAGCACTCAAGCGCATACATAAAGCTTGCCATAAAGAACAGGCAAAAGTAATGATTATGAATGTGACAAAAACAACAAGGAGACATTTTAATTGTTTATTAATAAAGTAATGTTTTCTGAATCAGTCTGCTGCAAAGATGAAGTTGACATTGCTGACTCATCATCTCCGCATAGACTGGAGAGAGAATGCACGTTTAATTCGGATTACATCATCAGAGAGTAGCCTATTTCTTTTTGTTTTGAATTATTTTGTTTAAAAGTAGACATTTCAAGCTTTCTATAGATATATTTCTCATATCTGTGAGGCAAGCAGCCTGTACATTTTCGGTTCTTTTAGCCTGTAAGATGCGCTCCAGTTCAAGTGCAAGTGATCGCTCTGGTGCCTCCATGTCATGATTACATTGTCTGATATATTTGCTTATTATTTATTAAATCCAGGCAATTGGTTGATGCAACATTGATTAAAATTTAAGATACAATTTTTACAAAATGAAATTCACTTAAAAGAAAGGCTTTCTACAAAACTTAAAGGGATAAAAATGAAAACCCAAAAATGAAAATGTGATGTTTATCTGCTTACCCCCAGCGCATCCAAGATGAGAGGTAAAAAATTACATAAATACTGTTCGGTTTCTCACACAAACCAGTCGGTTCGTGTCTTAGGACATCAATGTGTCGTCACGAGCCGCAGGGTTTAATTTGGATTTGTCTATGCATGTTTTTTCGACTCTTATTGTTCGAGTTCCCATTCACTCCCATTATTTGACTGACAGATGGCAACAGTTGGAGCTAAAAATCATCATTTGTGTTCTACTGAAGAAACAAAGTCACCTACATTTTGTGAGAAGTAACTAGTAACTATAACTAATTACTTTTTTAAAGTAACGTGCCCAACACCGGTCATTGCATTAACATGGAAATGGTAAATGCTAAATTTTTATATCAACTCCAAATTTGGAACACAACTTGATTATACATATGGCTTTGATTTTTAGAAGTTTTAGAATTAAAAAAAAAAAAAAAAAAAGTGAAGTTCAGTACATTTGTTTTACAGTAAACTTAAACTTCTATAACACTTGTATTTGAAGTGCTTTCACTCCTGCAAAAGTTTGCTGGGTGTCTTTAAAAAGAGACCAACATTAGGTCTGTATTCCAAAACATTCATGAACTACAATTATTAAAGCTCAAAACTCAACAAAATGGGGGTGACAGTTATTAGATAAAAATATTAACCTGTTGATATGAAGCCCCTCCAGTTCGCACCTGCCCACTCCAAACCCGGGCCCATTCGCATTGGAGTCAGATGCTCTAACAAGGAGGCTAAAGGCTGCAACCTCTAGCGTCAGTTGTTAGATCATCTCTTGAGATCAGGGGAGTGAGGTTTACACTCACAGCTCTTACTAACCTACGTCTGTTACACTCACCCCCCTAAACCTCACTCCCATCCGGGTCACGGCACCAATGTAGCCCCTCAAGTTCGCACCTGCCCGCTCCGAGCGGGACACAAACCCAGGCCCGTTTGCATGGGAGTCGGACGCACTAACAAGGAGGCTAAAGGCTGCAACCTATAGCGTCAGTCACTAGAGCATCTCTTGAGATCAGGGGAATGAGGTTTACACGCACAGCTCTTAATAGCCTATGTCTGTTACAAATAGCCACAACAAAAATCATAATAATTGGTCAAATGGGTGGGGATGTGTCCTATGAACTACTCGAGTCATCTGGTCTAAACTCCTAGATTTTTTTCATATCATAACGGTACACAGATTGATGGTTCGGTACATACCTGAATTTTGTGGTCATGGTTTGATGCGATTTCGGTACATCAGGGAAAAGCAACAAATCCCAATGCTAGGTTTTCTTAATTTATTTGGAACAAACAGTAGTGCATATTATAGTTTGTTCCACCTAGCGGCTTTTAGTCCCCCTGAGGTAGTTAGTACAGTACAGCCTCCTTTAGTGTATTAAACACTAAGCAGTAAGTAGAATGCACACTTGCATGGGTTTTTTTGTAGGGCTGATTTAAAAAACACAAAAAGGATTAGGTCACAATCAGCTATAAAGCTGCAAATCTCTTATGTTATAAAAGTACAAAATAAGTTGAATGATGACTAATAAAACTTGTGCAGAGATTAGTTTTTGCTGAACACACAACACAAATTGGCACAATACCAATTGATTTTGTCTCATAACAGCAGAAACAACTTAAATGGTCATACCAATAAGGGTAAGACCAGAGGTGGGTAGAGTATCCAAAAACTGTACTCAAGTAAAAGTACTTGTAGAAATATTTACTCAAAGTAAAAGTTAAATTAATAATCTTAATAGTTACTTGAGTAAGAGTAAAAAAGTATCCAGTGAAAAACTACTCAAGTAGCTAGTAGTTACTAGTTACTTTGTGTGTGTGTGTGTGTGTGTGTGTGTGTGTGTGTGTGTGTGTGTGTGTGTGTGTGTGTGTGTGTGTGTGTGTGTGTGTGTGTGTGTGTGTGTGTGTGTGTGTGTGTGTGTATATGTATGTATGTATGTATGTATAATATATATATATATATGGAACCACTAATATTTTTTATGTTTTTAAAAGAAGTTTCGTCTACTCACCAAGGCTACATTTATTTAATTAAAAATACAGTAAAAAACAGTAATATTGTGAAATATTATTACAATTTAAAATAACTGTGTACTATTTAAATATATTTGACAAAGTAATTTATTCCTGTGATGCAAAGCTGAATTTTCAGCATCGTTACTCCAGTCTTCAGTGTCACATGATCCTTCAGAAATTATTCTAATATGCTGATTTGCTGCTCAATAAACATTTATGATTATTTTCAATGTTGAAAACAGTTGTGTACTTTTTTTTTTTTTCAGGATTCCTTGATGAATAGAAAGTTCAAAAGAACAGCATTTATCTGAAATACAAAGCTTCTGTAGCATTATACACTACCGTTCAAAAGTTTGGGGTCAGTAAGAATTTTTATTTTTATTTTTTTGAAAAGAAATTAAAGAAATTAATACTTTTATTCAGCAAGGATGCATTAAATCAATCAAAAGTGGCAGTAAAGACATTTATAATGTTACAAAAGATTAGATTTCAGATAAACACTGTTCTTTTGAACTTTCTACATTATTTCTGGCATCTGTAGCCCAAATATCATTATTTTTCCTTTGTATAATAATAACATATACAGTAACACAGTTAGTGGATAATGAGCTGACTCACGGACGTCTGACATGTCTCTCTTTTCATTCATATTACATAAACAGAATATTTGTTTTCGATTTTGACTTACATGGTGTTTACACAAAGGTGTTAATTTTCAAGACGAGCTAGTTGCCGGCGCCGCCACTGCACTACCCACAAATTACCGCGGACGGCGGGTGTTCATTTCATACTCTCTGACCAATGGTAGCTTATTTAATGTATTCATTAAGATATGTTCAAAACAACGGTAAAGAAATGCTACATACTTTCTTATTGTGACGTAATAGGCTAATCTGTCTGGTTGTAAAATGTAGGCTATTGACTATATGAATTGAAATCCAATGAAATCGATACCTGTCGAATTGTTCACAGACAACATATGCAGTTCAACTAATAGGATCATGTTGGATCAAGCCTTGGAACAGAATCGATTCAAAAGAGTGATTAATTTGTGAATGGGGCATCTTTCATGAAAAAAAGACAGCGCACTTGGAATAAACTATGCATTTCTTAACATGTACAGTATTGCATTAAAATAAAGTAACGAGAGGAACGTTGCCCATTGTAGCGAAGTAAAAGTATAGATTTTTCATTAGAAATGTACTCAAGTAAAAGTACCCACGTTTAAATCTACTCTAAAAAGTACAAATTTTCAAAAAAAATATTCAAGTAAATGTAACAAAGTAAATGTACTTCGTTACTACCCACCTCTGAGTAAGACATCATTTGAAACTAAAGTCTGTTTTTATTTGTGTATACTCAAAACACAAATAAACATTGTGCTTTTGTAAAATAAAGAAAGCAAACAGGATGCCGCTTACTTTCTGCCATCCTGGTTTCCGTTCCATTGAATTTTGTGCACATCTAGAGCTGTTGTGATAACTGCGATATCATAATACTGTGCTATTGAGGAACCAACCGTGAAGCAATGCAAGAACGTGATATTTGCATGTTTTCTTTTTCGGAAGGTGATGCTCTTGTCGTTTTACACTTTGTGCAAATAATTTAGTAATGATAACTTAATGTGTACTATGGTGATTCGTGGAAAAAAAAAAAGTTGTCATGTCCAAGAAAAGCGAAATCTTTGTCTTTGCATCAATTCATTGTTGGTCAGCTGAGCCTACTAAAGTTAAAATGATTAACAGCTTGTTTCATTACATCGCTCTTTGAATAAATCAGCATTTTTGAACGTGTAATTGAATAAACTGTTTAATTTGTGACTCAAAGTCAGTCCCTTGCTGTTACCTTGTGGCACAACAATGTAACTGCACTGACTGACACCCCATCTAGGATGCGCAGAGATGAGTTGTTCTGCTTATACTGGTGAAATTATCTGCAGAAAGTCTCTTGTCCGGTCAGATTCGGGGATCAGAAGTAATATTATGCATATAACAATAGCTCTACGATCTTGTAATTGGTGATAATACCACATATCGCTCTATTGAGCAACACAAAATTACCGCAAGGGAACCGCAACAGCCCTGTAAGGCATCACAAAAATGAATCGAAACTTAGCGTATATAGGCTACTAGCAAACTCTTGCATGCCATCTGAACTCTTGTTATGGGTTGGTGCATAGATTGTCTATTCTTCTACTCTTTTTCCTGTTATGGCGGTTGGCCATCAGTGTTGCATTACCACTCGCTCTCCCTTCTGGATTGGAGTGTGGATAACCTGTGACTGACTGCTGTATTCATCGTCTGACTGTATGCACCGAACCATGACATCCATACATCCATACACATATAGAGTGTAATGATACATAAATTTGTCCCGAAGCATCACGATTAGAGAAAAATTAAATGTTGCAATGTCAGTTTTTTCCAGTGTTGTGCAGCCCTAGCATACATAACAGCAGTTCACATACAGCTCATTGGTGTTCTGACAAAACTCGCTCTAATGAAACAAATCCACCTTCATGTTCCCAAACCTTTCGTCTAAATGACGCTGCATGTGGTCTGATCTCAGACTCGCTCTTCTTCTGTAGGGTGGTGGACGTGGTGCTGAAGACCATCATGCGGGTCATGTGGTTTGCGGGCGGCTTCCACTGGATCAGAATTAAAGGCAGAAGGGCTCTGCCTGCCGAAGCGTCCATCCTCACCCTCGGCCCTCACTCGTCCTATTTCGACGCTATTCCCGTCACCATGACTATGGCGTCGATTGTGATGAAAGCGGAGAGCAAAGACATTCCTGTGTGGGGAAGTAAGTGTGCACAAATATATCCATTATTAAAAGGCAGCAAAACAAATCTGGACAGGAACACTTTTCTCATACATTCAGCCTGTTCTCATTATCATTGTATTATCATAACAAGAGTGTTGCCTAGGCGATATATACAGTCGATCACTAATATAAATATAAAATAAGTAGTTTATACAGTTAATGTTGCTATATAGGGGACCTTGGAGACGAGCAACAAAAAATAGAGGAAGAATTGAGGTGACATTGAGGGATTGCATGTGAAATGAACAGGCTGCATGATCCTAGATAAACAGGTGTCTTTCTCTTCTGAAATGCATCCAGTTATCCCAATGAGGAAAGGGACTTTAAGGAATACAGTTGGGCTTTATTTGTTTTGCTTAAATGGTGGTGCTGGATGCAGTTTTAGTTTGTATTAGTCTGGTCGACAACATGAACTCAATTCATTTCATTTAGACATAAAAATGAGGGGTGTTTCCTCTGAGGAGGCACTGCCTCCCTTGCCTCCTCAGAGGAAACACCCCTCATTTTTATGTCTAAATGAAATGAATTGAGTTCATGTTGTCGACCAGACTAATACAAACTAAAACTGTATCCAGCACCACCATTTAAGCAAAACAAATAAAGCCCAACTGTATTGGATGAGAAAATAGTCCATATTACAAAAATAAAACAACAAAAATATTATAAAATATAATATTTAATCGTGTGTCACTTGCTTCTAAAGTAACGCCGTCAACAGTGACACCAGCGAGTGAAGTTACAGCAGGAGGCTGCTTTTCTCTTGCCTTGCCTCCCCTGAGCCTGTTGAGTTTTAACAGACCCCCTAAAGTGTGCGGTTTTGGTGGAGGTAAATTGAGAATGAATGGGGGAAAGTCACATGAGATGGGGCAATGTCTCCATCATGCTATGATTGGATATCATTGGTTATGATTGGATATGATTGGTTCGTGGGAAAAATCCCACCTCTTGTTTTCGTGCATGCTCCACGTTCGTGAATTGGATTGAATAAACAAAATTATGCCATTAATTAGTTATCATTTTGAAATAAATGTAAAATGCTTAAAAACACTAAATTGAGATTTATACTTGATTTTAAATAGAACATTAAAGGGTTAGTTCACCCAAAAATGAAAATTCTGTCATTTATTACTCACCCTCATGCCGTTCCACACCCGTAAGACCTTCATTAATCTTCGAAACGCAAATTAAGATATTTTTGTTGAAATCCGATGGCTCCGTGAGGCCTGCATAGCCAGCAATGATATTTCCTCTCTCAAGATCCATAAAGGTACTAAAAACATATTTAAATCAGTTCATGTGAGTACAGTGGTTCAATATTAATATTATAAAGTGACGAGAATATTTTTGGTGCGCCAAAAAAAGCGAAATAATGCTTTATATCGTGATGGCCAATTTCAAAACACTGTTTCAGGAAGCTTCTGAGCATTATAAGTCAGCGTGTCGAATCAGCGGTTCAGAGCACCAAAGTCACGTGAATTCAGCAGTTTGGCGGTTTGACACGCGATCTGAATCATGATTTGACACAGAAGAATCATAACACTCCGAAGCTTCCTGAAGCAATGTATTGAAATCGGCCATCGTATTTCAATCAAAAATACCTTAATTTGTGTTCCGAAGATTAGCGAAGGTCTTACGGGTGTGGAACGGCATGAGGGTGAGTAATAAATGACATTATTTTCATTTTTGGGTGAACTAACCCTTTAATTACATTGTTAATAATAGTATTGTATGTTTATTTAAATATGAAAATATGACATTAAGTGTAACTGGGACATGAATTTTCATTTGATTTATAAAAAAAAAAAAAAAAAAAGAATTTCAGAACGCCACAAAAAGTAAATAAATAAATAAAACTACAACATTTATAAAGGTTTGTCACATTTAAACATGGTACAGGCATCATTTGTGTGTGCTGATAGTCTATATGATGCACCTTTGAGAGCATCTGCGGACTGTGCAATTTGTGGCCAGGCAATTAGATGAAGCTGGTTAGTGCATGCTAATTTTGGTGTAGGCGTTAAGTCCCTGATCAGCCAGGCAACTCTGAGCCACATGCTGCAGCTTAATCCCTGGATAGTGCAGATCTTCGTCCATATCTGCTCTCCCACTCAGTAGTGATCTCAATCATCATCATCATCATCATCATCAGCAGCAGCCCTTCCTCCAATACATCTCCAGAGCTGATGATGAGCAGCTCACGCTCCCATTCCCTGCAGTGCTGCTGTAGACTGATGTTCCATGTGACCCGGTCTGGAGGACGATGAGTTTCAGCAGCAGCTGTAGGGAAGTGAAAGAGGAAGCTGTGATTGTGGTACTGTGACGTCTCAACATAACTCAACAGAGAGAAGCCAAGAAAAGCCTAAAATAATAAAACAAATTTCATTAACTTATTTACACATTTCAAATGTTTGGAATAATTAAGATTTTAATGTTTTTGAAAAATCCCTTATGCTAAGCAAGTAAAAAACAGTGAAATATTATTAGAATTTAAAACAACTGTTTTCTATTGTAATGTATTTTAAAATATAATTTATTCCTGTGATGCAAAGCTGAATTTTCAGCATCATTACTCCAGTCTTCAGTGTCACATGATCCTTTGCTACTCAAGAAACATTTCTTATTATCAATGTTGAAAACCGTTTTGCTGCTTCATATTTTTGTAGAAACCGTGAAACTTTTTTTTTTTTTTTTTTTTTAGATTTTTCTGATGAATAGAAAGTTCAATAGAACTGCATTTACTTGAAATATAAGTCTTTTGTAACATCTTATCTAGTTTGTCCTTGTTGATTAAAAGTATTTATTTCTTTCAAACTTAGCCCAGACTTTTGAATGGTAGTGAAATAATATTATTATAATTTAAGAAATAAATATTTAATGTATTAATAAAGTCTGTTGGACATGAACATGATGGTAAGCATATGTAATTCCACACAGCTTGATGTGAAAACATTTAATTTCCATCCTACATAAATGTATTTCATTAATTAGAAGATCATTCTGTCATTGTTTACATATGAAGATAATCATAACAGCCCTAAAAACATCTTTTTCTTTATGCAAAATATAAAACTATAAATCTTTGGGTTTGGAAAATGACCAAGTATTTTCTGAGATTTTGGGTGAATGTCACAGAAAATGTTTTCTAAATTATTAGGCTCAATCTTCACCGTTTTGATGAGATTCATCCAATAGCGTTTCGTTTCACACTGTCCTCAATGTGTCATTGAATCAGCTTCTGCAATCAAGCAGCTCATTAAGGTCTCGAGAGTAAAAATAGCTCCTCACCTTTAAAAAAAACCTTTGTACAGCCATCACACCAGGACATGGGTTTTTACAGCATTGTGTGACCTTTTGAACATCCGCATGTGAACCATGTGATCATATCTCTGCCTCCAGCTCTGATCAAATACATCCGGCCTGTGTTTGTGTCACGGTCGGATCAGGACTCCAGACGGAAGACGGTGGAAGAGATCAAGAGAAGAGCTCATTCAGGAGGAGAGTGGCCTCAGGTACGACCACCGACTCTCATTCAGCCTGATTCGGTACAATACTTCCCAAAGAAAGTCAGTAAGACTGTGAAAGGCTCATTCCTCTTTTGAAGAACAATCTGAAATCTTTAAATGAATGTGCTTGAAATTTGAGGAAGTATTTCTATAAACGTAAATCAGACGTCCAGATATCTGCTCAGGTCAAACTTTAACATTATTAAATATAACCAACCATAACATAAATGATGATTTGTCATTTGGACACACAAGATAGATGTTTTAGACACAAACCAACTAAGACAACAGAATTCATCAGATTGATTGGTAATACTCCAGTCACTAATTTGGAGCAGTTAAGGCTGATGAAGTATACTTCATTTCCCATGCTCCCCTCCATCTCGCTCACAGTTAAGATACTCTTCCCTGAGCGCACAAGCCTTTGAAAGATACTCCTTTGCCCGTGAGTGCGGAAAGACGCGTATCATAGCGCATCACTGCATAACTGATGTGCTGATGAACTGATATTAATTAGATAGCTTACTCCTCATTCAAAGAACAACTTGTTTAACACGAAATACTTTCTCGATTCACGAAAAAAATAAAATAAAAAAAATTCTCACTATGGGCCACAAGAGAAATATTAAGAAAATAAATTTGATTCATCATTGTCTCTAAGAGAATATGCACCATTATTGCAGCGTCAGATGCCAAAAGCTCAGTCCGTTTTTACTTCCAGTTTCTGTATTGAATAGGCCTAATTGACTGGAGTTTGAGACTTCTTCACCCGCATAACTCTCACACAAGGTTTGCACATTGTTTGTCTGATATCCACTGGCTCGCTTTAATGGTTTAAAATGAAAATATTTTCAATATTGCAATGCGGCATTTTTCTTTATCACCAGTTGCTCGCAAAATGATGGACACTGATTCACATATCGTCCACGTCATTTCCCATGATGATAAAATTGAAAAAAAAAAAAAAAAAAAAGTAAATAAACAAGCAGCAAACTTAAACTTGTTTGATTAAAAAAGCAAAAAAAAAAAAAAAAAAGTTTTAAAAAAAAAAAAAATCTTGCCCCCCCCTACCTCGAGAGTCAAATGTCGCCCATGTATGTGTGTGTGTGTGTGTGTATATTATATTATATTATATTATATTATATTATATTATATTATATTATATTATATTATATTATATTATATTATATTATATTATATTAATTATATTATATTATATTATATTATATTATATTATATTATATTATATTATATTATATTATATTATATTATATTATATTATATTATATATATTAGTAGTGGATATATATATTATATATACAGCTCTGGAAAAAATTAACAGACCACTCCAAGTTCAGAAATCAATGTTAAGTGGTCTCTTAATTTTATGTGTATATATATGTATATAATGTATATATGTGGCTTTAATTCATTGGTTTGCATTTCTTTTTAAATCCGTTCCTAATATGCAAGGCATAAGAAGAGTCGTCTTGTCACATGATTTAGTGAAATAATGAATAATTGTGAACCAATCAAAAACTCTGTGTGTCTTCCAGATAATGATATTTCCAGAGGGGACATGCACCAATAGATCCTGTCTGATCACATTCAAACCAGGTGTGTATGTGCTCCTAATTGTCTTGTAAATTCACTCCTATTTATTCATAATAGTCCATAATACTGCATATATGTTCATATTCTGTAAATATGTCTATTCTTACTTAACCTAACTGTGTCTTTAAACTTATACTTTATACAAGACAATTTCACTTGGCAATAAAGCTCTTTCTGATTCTGAAACTACAAAACGGCTAATACGTTTTCTAGGGGTTCTGTTCAGTGTCTGTTCTGTACTGATTTTATGCAAATGCTTTTATGCCTGTATTTAGAGCATAACGAATGTGCAGTATAACATGATGTGCTGATGTTGTTTGTGTGATTCAGGAGCGTTTATTCCAGCGGTTCCTGTACAGCCTGTAGTGATCCGCTACCCAAACCAACTGGTGAGACATTTGACTTTTTAAACCAACTCATGCGTATTGCACACAAAACTGGAAAGCTTTTTCTTGATTCAATATCTGATATGATTATTCGGTTTTAAGCAACTTCCAGAAGGAAGTAACATGTTTCTTTTGAATGTACCCCACAGATCCAAATTATAAAATACTTCAATAAAGTCTGCACACTCTACCAAAGGGGAAGTCATCACATGTGAGATTAAAAACAATAGACTCGTTCGACATGAACTACACTAGCCTGCCACCGGCTGGGAGATGGTCGTCAGGTCGGACACTTTGTGCTTTCTGTATTGTGCTGAACCAACGTCATTCGTGGCAGACCACACGATTTTTGAATTGATTGTAGCCAAAGAAGTGGATGCGATTTGAAATTCCCATGTTTTGAATATTCAATATCAAGATTGATAAATCAAATACAGGAACTTGTCTAAGAAAAAGCACGCAACACACGTCATCATTGTCATCACAGAATCTGACCAATGAGAATAAAGTGTGTCGTCATCAAGGCTTTGGCAGCCGATTTTGAGCAACTACAGCGCCTGACAAAGGCGGATGTTCTCGTTTTGCTCTCGCGGTACTTTGATGGCACACCTGATCGTAAAGCTGCAGCGCCGATCATATCCGGACACATTTTCTAACCAGAATGCATTGCGTTTGTCAGGCGGCAGTCGATCTTTGTGACGCCGCCACATGAAGTCGAACAAGCCTAATACTTTACTGAAAAAATACAAACGTTTCAGTCACATGTGACTTTTGTCAATGCCAAGCTTACAATGATTAGTGCAGGATCAATCTTAATTTGAGTTACATGGTTACATAGATCACATGATCAACCAAGCCAGACTGACAAATAATCCAAACAAAATGTTGAAAAGCATGCTACAGAAAAAACAGATCAAACTAAAAATAATAATTTAAAATAAAATAAAATAATAAATTAAATTAAAAATAATTAATATAAATAATAAATAAGAAACAAAATAAACAAAAAAAATAAAGATAAAAAAAGAAAAAAATTGGAGGGGGGAATAAATAAAAAAAATTTAATTCACATACTGAATCACAAAGTTGGTCAATAGATCTAGATATAAACCCATGAAAATATGTATACAAAATTATAAATATTGTAATCATCATGATATAAATAGTAGTAGTAGTAGTATTTTTTTTTTCTGTAGCATGCTGTCAACATTTTGTCTGGATTATTTGTCAAAGTCTGGCTTGGTTGATCATGTGATCTATGTAACCATATGACTTCATAAATTAAGATGACTCCTGCACTGATCATTGTTATCTTTTCATTGACAAAAACATTTGCCTTTTTTGAATAAAGCATTGTTTTTATCTAGCATTTGATGACTACTCCTTTGGTAGAGTGTGAGGAATCTCTTTAAGTATTTGGATAATCAAAACCAAACAGATGTTTTTAGCATTCATCTCTATTGTGGTCACGCTCATGTGACATTGCAGTTCTTTGTCATCATGAAAGTTTATTATTTGTATGCATTTTAAAGCCATATCAGTTTAAACTTCTGATATATGGTTTTCTGAGCACACACAGAAAGCGTGAGTATTACACTAATTTCTCTTTCGCGTCTTAAACTGTCAAATACACACAAGATTATGTCAAAAACACATTAAGTTCACATAAACACATTCAGCTATGTCTGTGAACGTAAACAGCATGTAAAGAAACGGCTGTATTCTAAGAAGGAAAAAAAACTAATTCTAAGAAATAGTCAAAATTGTGAGAAAAAGAATTGCGAGATAAAAAGTTGTAAAAACATTTTAATTTTTTATTCCATAGTGAAAACAAGCTTTCATAAGGTTATGTTTCCACTACAGAGCTGTATTTTGATGGATTAATGTTTTTCTTCCCCATGATAGGACACTATTACCTGGACGTGGCAGGGGCCTGGAGCGTAAGTGCCACATTTCACACCAGAGGTTGCGTGCCTGTCTTGTCAGCCTTCATAGCTGTAGTACTATATGAAAATGAGTATCAAGCTGGATCTTTACTACCAAATTATTAACACCAGACTGAAATGCAGAACTCTAGAACTAAACATTGTTATAAAGAAGAGAAATGAATCAAATGTTAAACATCAAGAAACGTCACTAAGTGTAACTTTGTTCTTTTGCAGATTTAAGATCTTGTGGTTGACTCTGTGTCAGCTTCACAATGAGTTTGAGATTGAGGTGAGTCTCTTTCAGCCAAATTTTGATTTGTCATCTGGAGACATGAGGCCATGAGACTGGGTGCTTTTGAGGGGTTACTGCGGTGTTTGTAGTGGATTTTATCAGTATCGATCCAGTCATAAAAGTGAAATTTAGTGTATAAATTGGAATGTCATGGAATTTGGCAAATTTTGGATAAATAAATTATCAGTATGGCTTAATCAAATCGTGATATGGCCTAGTGTCTGTGAATATTAAAGTGCAATAAGATTGCTAAATAATGTGTCTCATTTTGGTCTACCACACATACTCAATTTCATGTGACGCTTGTGGTGTCTTCAACATCTGCTGTCTCACTATATGAGGACATGAAGTCACTTCACCAACATTTTACCATTTTATTAAAAAAAAAAAAAAAACTACCCCATCGGATAGGATAGGATACACACAGAAAGTCGAAGGATACACACAGAATCTCTTCACTACAACATGGCAAAATAAACGTTGAACAGTAAATATTTGTTGTGCAGCACTTTGTTTGCCAAAAATTAAAAGGAATTTCCATTTCATTACATTTTAAAAGATTAATGAAATTGTTGTTTTATGCCTTCATTTGATTACAGTGTTTTTATTAAGAAATTTGTAATGAATCATAAATCAAGAAAATTCAAACACAGTAGAGAAATTTCTGAAAAAAAATGTTATAGGAACCTATTATTTAAAAAAAAAAATATGATTTATGAATTTTTTTTTTTTTGTTATTTTTAATTATATTGAATTTTTTTAATTTATACAAGTTTCATGATTTAAATCATTTAGGCATGCTTTTTGATTTACTAAAATTTAATTTAACCATTAAAACGGCAAAACAGAATATTTTATAAAAACTGGTTTCACATGGCACCTAATATGGATTTGCAGGAATGTTGGACCATTTTTAGGGAGTTTCTGGGGTCTTGTGGGTTATTCAGGTAAACTCTGGTATGTCTGATCTCTAGATATGTCTACCTCTGTCTGTGAGAGTTTTATGGTCTTTCAGGGGAAAACCTGCCACATGAGGTGTCGTTCATTCAGGAGTTACATGAGCTGAAATTTAACAGGGTTAGAAATGTGACCGATGCTTTAACTCCACTTATGAGCAGTAATATTAACAGTAGAGTACTCATATTAGTATATTTGCTGTGTTTTAGAGTGGTTCCTGAGCTGATGGCTTTGTCTTCCTCATTGAATTGAGAGTCCTAAAAATTCTCTGGACTCATTCTTTTCATGAAGAAGCCATTAACGTGATAAAGTGGCTTTAATTGTGAGTGGTAAAAAGGGACAAGGTGACGCATGTAAATCCTGCTGCTGTCATTATGGGAGTGAAGCGACCTCATTTACCCGCTCACGCTCTCGGGAGCTTGAATCGTGCTGGAAGTGAAGCGTGTCGTGAATGTGTTTGGGCTGTGTCTGTAAGCCTAGACCTCACTTGACCTGGATTTGAACAGGCATGTCTCCATTGTGAAAGAAACTGCTGACTGGTTTTCTATTTCTTTCTCTCAGTATCTGCCCATATACTCTCCCACAGAGGAGGAGAAGAAGAATCCAGCGCTCTTCGCTCACAATGTGCGCCGCTTGATGGCAATGTAAGATCTGAGTTCTCCTTGCTGTGTCTGGATTGTCAGTTTTTTTTTTTTAATCGTAAGAATTTGACCTGTCCAGAAGTCTGAATTTGTATATATATATATATATATATATATATATATATATATATATATATATATATATATATATATATATATATATATATATATATATATATATATATATATATATATATATATATATACACACTTTGCAGTGTTTAGTAATCTTAAGTTTATGTAGTCAAATCAAGGCGGTTGATTTAGGAGTTTTTTGGTGCCTCCATGTGGTCCTGTTCAGTATCGCAGCTTGACTCTTAAACAAAAACAAGCTCTTTGTTGTTGCTCTGTACACATATACACTGTATAATGTCTGTAATGTTTTTTTTTTTTTTTTTCATGGGTGCTTTGGTGTGCATACATTTATTAATACCATTATATGGACTCCTTATATCATTTAGTTATTTGGTGTCCTTTTGGAGTCTCCAAGGGTCCTTGAAGCTTGCTAAAAATACAGTTTTGGGAGAATCGCCCTTCAGTCTGGTTGGTTGCTTTGCTGGATATAGCAAATGATGACAAAATGGTGTTAAGCAAGATAAATGGCGTATGCTTAACAACAAAAGTGTGATTAATGCGATTAAAAATTAATCTATTGACAGTACTCCCACTCACATCCTCCTATTTCTCATGATGTAATGCAGGGAAAAACAAAGATTTTATTATTATTGAAAGAATTGCACGATGGTATTAATACCTTCATTTAGACCACTTAAATAAAAATCCTTGTTCTGAAGTTAAAGTAATGATGTTCTAATGAGATTCAATATAGTGAACAATTACAGAAGACTCAAGTCTATGAGATGAGAGGGTACAATGTGTTTAACTGTCATGTAAATAATGCAAACAAAATATAAAATATAGATATATTTTTTGGACATTGGGATGAAATGTGACAGCACATGCTTTGAGATGCGCCCTTATTTTCTGTTTTTTTTTTTTTTTTTTTTTGTGGTATTCTGAGTTATAACAGATCTGAAGAGAATAATTTGTGCCTGAATGAAATGAGAGCGAGTATCTAACACCGATGTGTTTTGTGTGTGTGTGTGAAGGGCCCTGAAGGTCCCCGTGACCGACTACTCATTTGAAGACTGTCAGTTAGCCATGGCTGAGGGTCAGATCAGGCTGCCCGTGGACACGTGTCTGCTGGAGTTTGCAAAATTGGTCCGGAGTCTGGGGTGAGTCTCATTACATCACTGAATAGAAACAATTTAACAATTTATTCAAAGTTTAACAAAAAATGTTAGCATCCTATGTTTATTTTTTTCCTTCTGGATACGTTTTTCTGGATTCTGTTTTAATGGTTAGATAAAATTTTATTGAACAAAAAGCATGTCTGTTTAATTGAAATATTGAAATTATATTATTAAAAGTTTTTTTTTAAAAAATCACAGTAAAAGGGCCCTTTGAAAGGTCTAATTTTTTTGATTTATGATTTAATACAAATTTATTATCAAAACTTTGGTAATCAAATAAAGGCATTAACACTTCAATTAATTTTTTAAAATGTAATCAAATGAAAATGTAACAATTCCTTGTATTTTTTATCAAAGTGCTGCACAACAGAAATGTACTGTTAAAATGAAAACATGCAAGTTTTAAAAATGTTATTAATTTCAGAAGAACATTTTAATGTACTGTACATTAGAAATATACTGTATTTCTGTCACAATTTCTTTTTATTTTATTTTGGTTGTCGTAAAGAGCTTTGAGTTCCTGTGTGTCTCGTCGAACGATAGTTTTCTGAAATAAAATGTTAAACTGTTGGTGAAATGACTCTCAGAGCAGCTCTGGAGAAGAAGTTTATGTCCTCATGTAGCGAGACTGCAGACACGTGCTTGAGTTGCATACTTACTATTTCAAAAGCAGTCGCTTTAATATTCACAGGCACTCCATATCACCATTTGATTAGTTGTACAGACCTACTTTTTGATTTATTAGTCCAAATTCTGTATACTGTTTATTCCATTTCTGTGAGTAATGATGTGAGTGAATCCCATGATGATGACAGGTTTGGATAAGGTTTGCTCCTGCATCTGTGTGCTGATAGTGTGTAACTGTTTAATCTCAGGTTGAAGCGTGAGAACTCAGAGAAGCTCCTGCAGGATTATGGGAACAGGGCTCGTAAACTCCAGGGCGAGAGACTGAGTCTTGAGGATTTCGCCCAGTTCCTCAACCTGCCCGTGTCAGATGTGCTCAGAGACATGTTTGCTCTCTTTGATGAGGTAAATTATTTGGCTTTTAATTAGGGATGCACCAATAGAATTTTTTGGGGCCGATACTAATTGTAACAAACAATTATTGGCCGATACCGATATTTGTCACTTCCTATGTTTTGAAATTTTGTCATCAAAATAGACAGTATTTTGATCATGTTTTAAATCAGCAAAGTTAAAAAAAAAACACCTTTTAATAAACAGAACTGCATGCGTCTTGCAGAGGAACATTGTAGCCGGAGCTACTTTTCTCCGTGTATGTCTATGGCGAGTCACGCAGTTACTGTGATACTATGCAGCGAGTCCTACCAGTCTGGTCTGAAATAGTCCGAATATAAACACTTATTATAAGTATAACATAATGATTCAGGATAAGGCCATCCTTAAAAATATTTTGGTTTGCATTAACAGTAAAAAAAAAAAAAAAAAGGGTCGGTAGGTCGGTCTATATATTTTTTTTCAAGTTTCAATGTAAAAAAAAAAATACAATTTTGGTGATGGTGATTACGTAGGTATGAATTTAAACAAATTAGCATATCGTGACGTCACTGACTGGGTCTTTCAACCCGTGCCTTCGATCGCAGCCGTGTTTCCACTGTCGGGCCTAAAGTGGGCGTGCTAGTGCGTGCCAGGGCCAGTCGCGTTTCCACTGTCACTTCCGGGGCTTGATTGTGCCTCATCGGGGCTTCGTCGGGGCCAACGGCCCGGGTTTTTCGGCCTGCCGAATAACTTGATCCAAAGCGGGCCAGCTCGGGCTTGAGGAGGGAGTGGTTACGAGCAAAGGCGGAGTTTATCTGTGTGTGGAGACGGAGGCGCGGATGATTACATGTAGGTTACCAGCTAACACCAGCATTAAAGACTTTTAAAATAATTTTAGCTCAACTCACTTTCAGACAGCAGCAAGTGTTTTAAATAACTTATGTTTGTGATCCGATGTGGATTCTGATCACCAAGACTATGCGCGCTATTACCATAGTAAACATGGTAAATACGACGGCTTGAAGAAATCAGAGAAATATACGTAGGCTATCACAATCATGTAATTATTTTATCTTTCAGCACGTCTCGTCTCTCAACGGGTTGAGACGAAGCGAACGCACCGGCCATAGTGTGACATCCGTTAACCAATAGTGTAAACATAGATGGCGGTTTTTATTTAAAAGAAAGAACGTAGCCCTCGTTTGTATGTAGGCCTAGGCTATTTATATATTTACTTACTAAAATATAATTTAATATTACTTTATTGCTTTTGTATTAGTTGTTTGAAGAGTAAAAAAAAAAAAATTGGTCTGTCTTAATGCAAATTTACAACCGGCAAGTCGGACGGACTTAAAGCAAAAAAATTTTAAAAAATTGAGTCGGTCCTAAATTGACAGGGTCAGTTGGGTTACAGCAAACAAGAATATTTTTAAGGATGGCCTAAGACAAAAACATGGTTTGGAAAATGGATTCATGTTGTATATTCTCATTATAAAATTTTGGTAAATTTTTAACACACAAAAAAAGTTACGGACTGCAGCTTTAAATTATACTAGCAGGTTTATTGCTGCATCATCAAATAATTTCTAATGAACATTGATTGGGTCAATTTAACATTCAGCAGGCCTACATAAATACAACTGAGCAAAGATATATATGAAATAAACAGTGCTTTTTAGGTAGGTTTAATAGTTTTCAGGTACAGAAATAAAGTAAACAAATGTAAAATAGCACTGCATATTATTCACTGTATAAATTAAATACATATTAATCCTTTTTTGTAACAGACTTTATTATGATTCATCTTCTAATTCGTTTTTGTATACATTTTAATATTGGTGGGGCTCTTATTTTGACAGGTGTTCTATGACAGTTAGATATTTTGCAGATTTAAAGTTTCAGTTTATTAAGCACCCCCTGAAAGGGCATAAGATCTGTATGTATTTATTTGCTATTAGTTGTAATAAGTGTTTTGTGTAATTCGCGGTATGTTGATGATAATGCAACGGAGAGAGAGAGTAATGTGGAACTTCTAGTTTAGCTCTTATGGTGATGTTTTTGGGGTGAAAACGGACACAAGAATAAACTTAATAAAACATCAGTGAAGTTTTGGTCATTATTCGGATGGGGTCCGCTACACTTAGGAAAGTTTCAAAAGATTTTTAGTCAAGAATAGTGTGCGATCTTTTGTTATTTGATTAGCATTAAAGCGCAGACAGCGCTAGGATTACGCAACAGTCATAAGGCTATGAAGCTCAGTGCCTTGTTATATCTGCCTTTTCCCTGCTAAAGCCGATATGCCGATGGTTGTAAATTGAGCAAAAATTGGCCGATAAATTTCAGCGGCCGATACATAGGTGCATCCCTACTTTTAATACATCAACCCTGTCTATGTATGGCACATTCTAAATCAAATCAGCTTCTCTTTACAAAATGACTTGAAAGTATAACAACTAAACTAACAGAAAAATCAGTCAATTGAGCATTTTTATGAACTAAAATGTGGCAACCGTGTATGAGTGCATTTGTTGTACTAAACAGAAGTTAGAGAATTATGAGCTTGTACTGTATGTCTTAGACATTATTCAACATTTCTGTAAAAAACAGATTTAATACTACTACTAATAATACTTCTACTATTACTAATAAAACACACTAAATTCTGACAGACTGACACATTCTCTTTGAAATTCTGACAAATTAATGCTTGCGCATTAGTGCTTGGTCTTAAAGGCTTAGTTTAATGAGAAAAGCTAATATAATTATTCCAGGCAAATTCTGTAAGGATTTTGTCCCTTTCTTACTCTTTGCGTGCGAGAAAGAAACCAAGAGAGAGTGCTCTCAGCCAAGAGACTGTAAGCAAAGAGCTGAGAATGTGGTGAATCCATTGATATCAATGGGAATAGTGCACTGCAAAGAGGGAAAATGTATCTTTCTGAGGTCCAATTCGCTGTGTTCTCATTTTATTTGAATATTGAATGGCTCTTTCTACAGCCTCATGAATGAGTTAACACATTCTTTCCTGCCAAACCAGTGTAAAACGGTTGTAATACATGACACATAGTGAAAATATATCTGTCCTAAATGTATTTTTAGTCTCTAACTCAATCACTGGCAAGTGAAATATATCAAACAACAGACATCTAGTTGCCTGGTGTGAAATTAATTTGCATAATCTTTTCATACATTAGCTGTTTCTCATACTCAACGTCTTTTCTCTCCCCGAGTAGAATGAAGACAACTCGATGGATGTCCGAGAGTTTGTGATCGCTTTCTCTGTGGTGTGCCGGCCTGCAAAAACACTGGACACTATCAGGTTGGCCTTCAAGGTGTGTGATTTCTCTTAAAAACTAATAGGTTAAACCAAGTTTTCTGGAGTAATTGATCATTGCAGAGATGTATGCATTGCTTTCAGATGTTTGAGGCAGAAGAGGACCGTGCGATCACAGAGAATGAGCTGATGTGTGTGTTGAGGACAGCGCTGGGCGTTGGAAAACTCAAAGTCAACCGTTTGTTCAGAGCCATCGATGATGAAGACACTGGCAAAATTACCTTTGGTAAGAGAACCATTCAAGTCTCGGTTTGCTTTCGTTATTCTTGTACCTTGTCTCATTGTGAATGATTCATCATTGACGTTATTCTAATGATTTAGCGCTTTTAGTTGACGCATCAGTTTAGATCTGCATCATTAATTCACCCTTCGCCGGGAGTCGAAGGAGTCATGATCCGATGCCAAAACAATTCTTGATCTACTTTTTTTATTATTAATTAAATTGTTTACCGACTTGTATATGTAATTAATTTTTAAAAACGATTTAATTATAAGTACTTTCAAGAGCTGTGAGGGATTTTTCTCTTTTTCAGCTTTACTGTTTGATCATTACTGATGACATCATAGGCAGCAGGAAAACTAATAAGCTGCATTCACACTAATGCACAGATCTCTTATGAAATATAAGATGTGGTTTGTGCTCTCTGTTTAATCCCTTAAGACAGCTGACTGTTTACATTATTTTTGCATCATAAAACCATTTTGAGATGTACTTTTAATTAACCACTTACACTGAGCGCTCTTCGCAAAGCACACTTGAGCATTTGAAATTGAAAGCAGCCTTCTGACAGTGAGTTTCATATTTTTAATATATAAGCTCACAGTGTTCCAAATGATAAAAATGATCGTACAGACGGGCGAGACCGCACACTGCAAAGCAAAACATCAAATAAAGCGTGTTTCTCAAGGTGCATATCTTGGAATGAAGCCCGTGAATGTCATTGTTATTAGCTTCAACCTTTCCGAACTTTATGAAAGATTACTTTATGATTTTTTTTTTTAAATCCTATTTTAATATTATTTTTATTAGAAAAATCACAATTAGATTATTTCCTCAAATCGTGCCACCTTACAGTGACTTAATGCTGGTTAATGTATTCAGGTTAGTGTAGTAGTAGTAGTAGCAGTGTGCTTCATTCTGGTGTCATTTAGGGATGGATAACATTAACATCTTTAAAGACATCTGCTTTGTTTTTTGGTTTAATTTCCATAAGGTGTGCTTAACAGAAACATTTGAACTGCATGTTTGAGTATGAGTCTGCATGAGTGTTTGTATTCCCCCTCTGACTATTATTGTTCCTCTGATGCCACCTCGTGGCAGAGAGCTTTAGGGAGTTTGCGGAGCAACATCCTGACTTCGCTGAGCAGTTCCTCTACTCGGACAATGCAGGATTCGGCAGCAGCTCCCCTCCACACGTCAACGGCTTCTGCGCTGATTTCAGCCCGAGCGACCACCACGTTCCTCAGAAGAAACTCGACTGAGCCCATCTTACACATCCCCAAGAACAAGAGGACGAGGGCAGAGCATTATTGCAAAGTTTACCACCTGGTATCCATGACATTTGATTGGTTACTTTATGCTTGCTGGTTTTCTCTTCCCCTCAGCATCATTTCAATCACTTTGAGATCGGGAACTTTTCTTATTATGATTATTTTTAGATAAAATTGAAGGGAATTTTTTTTTTTTTTTTTTTTTGGTAAAACAAATACTTGAAAGCCAAGCACTTATTTCATTTCTCATTGGGTGATCTATTTGTGCGAGTGATACTTGACCGACTGTGCATGTTCTTTAAATATGGGATGAAAATATGTGTAAATGTCCCAGTGACGGAACGAAACGGTTTCCTCAGTTGGCTTGCGCTCTCTTTTTTTAGTCTCTCACTGTCCACATCTTTTGTTTTCTGTTTCATGACTGTAGATGCCTTTTATGAATTCATAAGTAAGTATTTGCATGGGCTCGATGCTTGACAGCAGTATTACTCAGTATTTGACTAAATGATCGTTGAGTGCCAGTGACAGATATCTGAACTCTGTCTCCTCCTGCTGGATGTTTATGAGTATCAGATTTGAGGTACAAAATACGATCGATTAAGTGCTGGTCTGAATCAAAATGAATCAGTTTTTATTCCTTAATATTTCGTCCCTTAGCTCAGGGGTGCGGGAAAGTGGCTAACCGTTTGTTTTGGGTGTGTGTGTGTGTGTTTTTCTTTTCATTCATCCTTTTGTACAGTAAGTTGCACTGTACTTTTGTAAGTTCTGGACATCCAATTACCAATTTATTTCATCACGTCTCAATCAGCTGTTTCAGCTTGGGTTTTTGGGGGGTCATGTAATGTTTATTTTCATTTTTTTTATTTTCATTAACTACAGATACTGAAATAAACAGACAAAATTTTACATTTATATGGACCAAATACAGAATAATGACTGTGGTGTAGTTAGAAAACCAGGAATCTGAACAATGTTATTCATAAGATATAGTGAATAATGGAGTGTTTACCTTTTTGATAGACAACATATTCCTGTATTTTTCTATTTTTCACTCACAGAGGCTAGTGAAAAATTCCAAAAGTCCAACAATTTGGCCAAGAAAGGTGGCTCTGTCTCTGATGTTTTTGAGTATAGTTTCTCTCAATGTTTATCAAGTAAAGTAAAGCATCCAGTGAAGTCTTCCTTTTTTCATTTCTTCACACAAACAATCAGTCCAACTAACATTGCATTGAATCTCTAGTGAATGATGTTTTGTGGTAAATGGACAGTTCATTCACAAAAAGCTGAGAATAAATCTTCTGCCTATGATTGTTTGAAAACATTGACATTGATGAATTGATTTTGTTGTTGTTTTATTTTATATATTACACGTAATGAGGCTGAAGTGAAGCATTTTTTGTTTGTTTGTTTGTTTGTTTTTTTCCTCTTAAATTTGTCATAAATTTAATTTACCACAAATATTTCAAAAGTTTATTTTGCTGAAAGATACTGTTAATATTCATAACTTTTTATAAGATTTTTTTTATTTTTTATGATTGATTAGCTAATGTGAAAGATGCAGATTTTATTTCTTGAGGAGTATCAGTTTAGTCTTTAGTCTCGGTCCACAGCGTTTCATGAACATGTAATGTTAGACATCTGCATTTATTACAGGAGCCTGATCCTGGATCTGTTTGATTCACACTGTAGTTTTCTAGTGAAATCTCTCAGACCCTTGAAGGGGCTCTTCAACTGCACTGTCAGTTCACAACTAAATTCAACACCACGGCAAAGCAATATTTTATTGATGTCACCACCTTTTTTAAAAAAAAAATACAAAAACAATTTCTGATATGTATTTTGAATATTCCGAATGCGGGGCATTTTGTGAATTTTGATATACATAAAAGAATTTCTTCTCACTGCCATGAAAGATCTGTGATCTAAAGTGTTATTTTCAGATTGACTCGGTTTAACTAGTATGATTAGCTCCTTTGTACATACATTTTGTGATGTTTTCCTTGGTGATGACGTTATGTATGTAATTATTACTGTTACAGTTTCTTTTTGTCCTATACACATTTCATAAATATTATTGTTGGCCTTGAATATCAATGTAATTTTAGAGGAAAAGAGAATGTATTGACAATCCATCACAATCAACAGTCAAAAGCGCATCATACTTCAGTAAATGGCGAGTGAAGGATCTCGACCCTGATGTACAGTCTCGTGCACATGATGGTTCGGTTCTCCAGCTCAGCCAGTTCTCATGGATTTTTCCCCATGTTTTCCAGATTTGATGTACATTTATTTGTGCTGGCACTTTAGATTTTTAAGCCTTCTTTTCATGAATTCTCTGACAAATGTGACGGTATGCTGGTGTGCATGTTCAGGTGATTGGTTATGATGTTACAGTGGCTTTGTATTAAAATGTACCTATACAGACCACAAATGAGACTGGATTGAGTAGAAAGGGATTGTGGGTTCGCTCTGTATCTGAACTAGTTTCCCATCTTCTCTGATGGGAATCATTGATTTTCTGTGCATATAGAGGTGAGTCTCTTGAAACCCGTCAAGAACATGTTCATCCTCACCATAAAAACCTTCACAGTGAAGAATAAGTAGCCTATATATTTTTAAGAACAATTAAGGGTTTTTTGCATTGTGACATTTTCATTACTATTAAACACATTTAATGTAACTGCCTTTAATTTATGCTGATTTAAATTAAACAATCATATTTTTTTAATTATTTTGATACTGTAATGAGAATAAACCAAAACAGTCTAATGGCTGGAGGGGGGATGTGCTTTAATTGTCATGAAAATGTCAACATTCGAAAATATCTTAATAGTTTCTTAATATCCAAATGTTTTCTGTTGAGATTCATCTTGTATGCATTGTAATATTTTATGTTTTTGGATTATTTGCTGAAATGGCCAGAAAATTATTGAATGAAATCATATGTAACAATCAATCAGAAATGTTTGTTAGTTTCAGACCAGAGCAAGATCCCAGTCTCCTTTCTCACAATTGCAGAAGTGGTGATTTAAGATGGATTTTTTTTTTTTTTTTTTTTTTTTCAGTTTTCTAAATGAAATAAGGACCCAGCATCTCTCTGCTGTGTAACTTTTATTTTTTCAGCGTATGGTTTATTTTAAATACCTCAGAGAAAGACATGCTCTTCTCTGTGTTTGTAAAGGGTTCTCTATTTATTTCTCTTATGCCCGTGACGGCGTGTCCTACACCGAGCTGAAGAAGAAAGACTGAACTCCTTCAGGTCATGTGTCTTTCTGATGGCTCTTCTGACACCTGTCCGGCTGACATAGATGTTTTAGGTCTGTTTTCTATTTTGCCCTGACTTTTATTTTGTAATGTATCAAAAGAGTCATTTTTACAAGATACCTGGGCTTGTCTGTTTTGACTGCAATGAAATGACTTGTCATTCTGACTCTTTAATAAAAAGGGACACTTGACTACACTCTCTCTGATTGTGTTTTCTTCAGTAATGCTGTCGCCCTCTAGAGGAGAGGAAACATGAGTGGTGAGTTCAGACCAGCTTATATGATGAGGATGTTTCCACAGGGAATACTTGGGTTCAGGTTGTCATATGAAAATAATATATGATGCATTTGTTTTGAATTGATTAGAAGTGTATCTAATATATTATTATGGATTATATAATTGTATGGCTAAGAGTGAAAACTTTATCAAAAACTTCAACAAATGCACGCACATCAAAGTTTTTGTGTCCGTTAATAAGGGGTTTGCAGACGTAAGTTTTTTGCAGACGTTAATGCTTTTGGAGTTGTAGAGAAAAAATATAGTTTTTATTTTAAAATATAAAATTAGAAGTCTGGGGTTAGATTGGCACCAGGATTATCACAGAAGTGGCATGTTATTAGTGTTATGTTTTGTTTTAATTATAATTCATAATGTTAATATTCAGTAATTTCATGAATTAGATTTCAGGCATCTTTGCTTTTCGTTAAAACAGGCGAATTGAGTGAAATCATTAAATTTGAATTTGTGGTTTTGCTGTTATGACATATCTTTAAAATATGGGCAATTAAAAATGTAAATATTCATATGTGTACATGTATAGTATCTCACAGAAGTGAGTACACCCCTCACATTTTTGTAAATATTTTATATCTTTTCATGTGACAACACTGAAGAAATGAAACTTTGCTACAATGTAAAGTAGTGAGTGTACAGCTTGTATAACAGTGTAAATTTGCTGTCTCCTCAAAATAACTCAACACACAGCCATTAACGTCTAAACCGCTGGCCACAAAAGTGAGTACACCCTTAAGTGAAAATGTCCAAATTGGGCCCAAAGTGTCGATATTTTGTGTGGCCACCATTATTTTCCAGCACTGCCTTAACCCTCTTGGGCTTCATGGAGTTCACCAGAGCTTCACAGGTTGCCACTGGAGTCCTCTTCCACTCCTCCGTGATGACATCACGGAGCTGGTGGATGTTAGAGACCTTGTGCTCCTCCACCATCCATTTTGAGGATGCCCCACAGTTGCTCATTAGGGTTTAGGTCTAGAGAAATGCTTGGCTAGTCCATCACCTTGACCCTCATCTTCTTTAGCAAGGCAGTGGTCGTCTTGGAGGTGTGTTTGGGGTCATTATCATGTTGGAATACTGCCCTGCGGCCCAGTCTCTAAAGGGAGGGGATCATGCCCTGCTCATTCTTGGTTCCCTCAATGAACTGTAGCTCCCCAGTGTCAGCAGCACTCTTGCAGCCCCAGACCATGACACTCCCACCACCATGCTTGACTGTAGACAAGACACACTTGTCTTTGTACTCCTCACTTGGTTGCTGCCACATACGCTTGACACCATCTGAACCAAATAAGTTTATCTTGGTCTCATCAGACCACAGGACATGGTTCCAGTAATCCATGTCCTTAGTCTGCTTGTCTTCAGCAAACTGTTTGCGGGCTTTATTGTGCAACATCTTTAGAAGAGGCTTCCTTCTGGGATGACAGCCATGCCGACCAATTTGATGAAGTGTGCGGCATATGGTCTGAGCACTGACAGGCTGACCCCCCCATCCCTTCAACCTCTGCAGCAATGCTGGCAGCACTCATACATCTATTTCCCAAACACAACCTCTGGATATGACGCTGAGCACGTGCACTCAACTTCTTTGGTCGACCATAGCGGGGCCTGTTCTGAGTGGAACCTGTCCTGTTAAATCACTTTATGGTCTTTGCCACCGTGCTGCAGCTCAGTTTCAGGGTCTTGGCAATCTTCTTATAGCCTACGCCATCTTTATGTAGAGCAACAATTATTTTTTTCAGATCCTCAGAGAGTTCTTTGCCACGAGGTGCCATGTTGAACTTCCAGTGACCAGTATGAGAGAGTGAGAGCGATAACACCAAATTTAACACACCTTCTCCCCATTCACACCTGAGACCTTGTAACACTAATGAGTCACATGACACAGGGGAGAGAAAATGGCTAATTGGGCCCAGTTTGGACATTTTCACTTAGGAGTGTACTCACTTTTGTGGCCAGCAGTTTACACATTAATGACTGTGTTTTGAGTTATTTTGAGGGGACAGCAAATTTATACAAGCTGTACACTCACTACTTTACATTGTAGCAAAGTGTCATTTCTTCAGTGTTGTCACATGCAAGAGACTGACATGAGAAACGTTTAAACCTGCTTGCAAGATTCAATGTGTGCCCGAAACACTTACTGAACTAGAGAGCTGATTGAGACACACCATCTACGATAAATCGTTACACCCCTAATACTTATAGTAATTTAAAAATGTGGTAGCATTGGATCTGGACAGGAAGGATGACTCTGGGAGTTGGAAGGGGTGTGTCACGATTCTGCCTTTTCACATCGCGATACAGGTTCGTGGACCTGCGTATCGCGATTACGGTTTCATATCGCATATCGTTACAGCCCTAATAGATAACATATCAAATGTTGAAAGTGAGACATTTTGAAATGTCATGCCACATATTGGCTCATTTTGGATTTCATGAGAGATACACATTCCAAAAAAGTTGGGACAGGTAGCAATAAGAGGCCGGAAAAGTTAAATGTACATATAAGGAATAGCTGGAGAACCAATTTGCAACTTATTAGGTCAATTGGCAACATGATTGGGTATAAAAAGAGCCTCTCAGAGTAGCAGTGTCTCTCAGAAGTCAAGATGGGCAGAGGATCACCAATTCCCCCAATGCTTCGGCGAAAAATAGTGGAGCAATATCAGAAAGGAGTTTCTCAGAGTTATCATCTCTGAGAAGTTATCATCATCTACAGTGCATAATATCATCCAAAGATTCAGAGAATCTGGAACAATCTCTGTGCGTAAGGGTCAAGGCCGGAAAACCATACTGGATGCCCTTGATCTTCGGGCCCTTAGACGGCACTGCATCACATACAGGAATGCTACTGTAATGGAAATCACAACATGGGCTCAAGATTACTTCCAGAAAACATTGTCGGTGAACACAATCCACCGTGCCATTCGCCATTGCCGGCTAAAACTCTATAGGTCAAAAAAGAAGCCAAATCTAAACATGATCCAGAAGCACAGGCGTTTTCTCTGGGCCAAGGCTAATTTAAAATGGACTGTGGCAAAGTGGAAAACTGTTCTGTGGTCAGACGAATCAAATGTTGAAGTTCTTTTTGGAAAACTGGGACGCCATGTCATCCGGACTAAAGAGGACAAGGATAACCCAAGTTTTTATCAGCGCTCAGTACAGAAGCCTGCATCTCTGATGGTATGGGGTTGCATGAGTGCGTGTGGCATGGGCAGCTTACACATCTGGAAAGGCACCATCAATACTGAAAGGTATATCCAAGTTCTAGAGCAACATATGCTCCCGTCCAGACGTCGTCTCTTTCAGGGAAGATCTTGCAATTTCCAACATGACAATGCCAGACCACATATTGCATCAATTACAACATCATGGCTGCGTAAAAGAAGGATACAGGTACTGAAATGGCCTGCCTGCAGTCCAGATCTTTCACCCATAGAAAACATTTCGTGCATCATAAAGTGGAAGATGCGACAAAGAAGACCTAAGACAGTTGAGCAACTAGAAGCCTGTATTAGACAAGAATGGGACAACATTCCTATTCCTAAACTTGAGCAACTTGTCTCCTCAGTCCCCAGACGTTTGCACTGTTATAAAAAGAAAAGGGGATGCCACACAGTGGTAAACATGGCCTTGTCCCAACTTTTTTGAGATGTGTTGATGCCATGGAATTTAAAATCAACTTATTTTTTCCCTTAAAATGATACATTTTCTCAGTTTAAACATTTGATGTGTCATCTATGTTGTATTCTGAATAAAATATTGAAATTTGAAACTTCCACATCATTGCATTCTGTTTTTTTTTCCCACAATTTGTACAGTGTCCCAACTTTTTTGGAATCGGATTTGTAGTTACTAGAATGATAATATTGCTTTATTCATTTGTTGCTGTGTAGTTATACATTAATGATGGAACAGTATTCTAAAGTGTTACTGTAACAAGTTTTATGTTCAGGGAAGGAGGTGAGAACTGGCGAACGTTCAACATAATTTAAATGACCAAAATACACAAGCAACGAAACAAAGAGGCAGCACCTCACCGCCTAAACTAAAACAAAACACCAGCATAAATGCTCCGAGCCTGGTCCTTGTTTCTTCCACTGTCGTCACTCCTCCTTTTATCCTTCCAGAGCTCCTTCATTGGACTCATTAACACTCACACCACGGGCTTCGCTCCATTCCCACAGCTCTTGACCCTGCCCTGTTTGTCACAGTTACCCTATATGCCATGAAGAACTAAGCCAGTTCTGAAGGCAAAAGAGGGTCCAACCCGGTACTAGCAAGGTGTAAAAAAGTGGCTGGTGAGTGTATACATTCTGTAAAAGTTTGCCCAGCGGAGACTTTTTGCCCCATTAGTGGCCACTTTGAATAATTTACCACTTTGCTATGATAACTAAATTAGCAAACATTTCTATTTATTTCCATTAAAATCAAATTGGCTAATGTATCATCATCCTGTGCATTCTAAACTTATATCTAAACATTTTAAATGACATAAAAGATAATACAGAAATGCAGATTGTTCTTAAGGCGGGTATCTGTCCCTCTGATTGGTGTCACAGGTTTATATCACAAGGCAATATCTCACAAGGGAACTGCGATTGAGACAGTGTTCCTGAAATATCTTACTTTTCATTGAGTTCACTTTGGTGTCCCATTAGTTTAAATAAACCTAAAATATAATAGCTCATGTAATATCATCATGACCTCCTGAGGGTGACAATCAACATTTCAACAAAGTTTACAAAAAGTTGAATTGCTGAAAAGTTGCCAACTATTTAGGTTGTGGTGAACAGTGAAACCTCCCAGTGCTGTTGGACTGTGACATCAGTGCTTTTGGAATGCTGCTCGACTGATCAAATTCTAGAACCGGAACTAACTGTTATATTATGTTGTTTACTGCTGATTTAGTTTCCTTCTACCCCTTTATTTCAGTGTGTTTGCTGCTTTATTCTGTGAGGTCCTTTTTTCACCCTATAAAAGTCTGTAAAAATATGGCACAATGTACCTTGTTAAAGTCACCAAGAAATCAAAATGGACCATTCTTTTTTTTTTAATTTTGTTTTTATTGAATATCACCATATTTATTATAAATGATTAACCCATGCACATCTTTTTTTTTTCTTTTTTTTTTATAATGATTAAAAAACAAACTTTCATTCATGTGAGATCGACCAATACTATAGCAAACCACAACCATCCAATCATTTCCCCATAGACAAAATCAAGTTTCACCCGATGATCACACAGCATTGACTGCAAAAGCTCTTCACTGTGTTTTCTGCTTCTCTCATATATGCAAGAGTGGCTCTGATGAATAGTAAAAGAACACTGATTGACAACAGAGTTTTTCCTCCATGTCCTTGTTCTCACAGAAGTGGTTTTCATCAACTGATGGATGAAATGCTCTTTTAATTGGAGCCAGCCAGGTGTGCGGCAGAAACGAGTTCCATGGAGGATTGTTTAAAACCAGTGAGTCTTGATGACTGTCAATCTGTGGAATCTCAACATTGTCCATCTCTATGATGGCGTAACGTCTCTAAGAAAGACATCTGGACCGTGACTGTCCTGTCCCATAACCCCCCTCATGTCATATAGGATTCATATACTATAAGTTCAATGCTTTGTACTAAATTCCTTTTTTTCTTCACCACCATCATTAAGAAGCAGATCGGTGTGCGACTCTATCAGCATTAACTGTGAAATCTCAAAATCCATATCAAACCTTTAATCTGTTTTATCATGTTAGCAGGTAGTGTTTGCCAAGATTAATATCTGAATAGTGTTGATTATTGAATTAGCCCTGTCAGCCAGTAATGATAATAATATTTGTTCAAAGGCCATGCTGAGATATGAATTACAAGATGCCTGTGCCATTTGCTAAACACCAAATTATTTTCATGTTATTGCTGTTACATTTTACAAAATACACTACCAGTCAAAAGTTTGGCAACATTACTATTTTTAATGTTTTTGAACGAAGTCTCTTATGCTCATTAAGGCTGCATTTATTTCATAATAAATACAGAAAAAACAATAATATTGTGAAATATTATTACAATTTAAAATTATGAAAAATACTATTTTAATATACTTTAAAATATAATTTATTTCTCTGATGCAAAGCTGAATTTTCAGCATCATTACTCCAGTCTTCAGTGTCACATGATCAATGTTAATGTTTATTCATTGATGAATAAAAGGTTTGAAAGAACAGCATTTATTCAAAATATAAATCTTTTCTAACAATATAAATCTTTACTATCACTTTTTATCAATTTAACACATCTCTGCTGAATAAAAGTATTAATTTCTTAAAAAAAAAAAAAAAAAAAAGAAAGAAAAAAAAAAATACTGACCCCAAACTTTTGAACGGTAGTGTATATTGTTACAAAATATTTCTATTTTAAATAAATGCTGATATTTTTAAACTTTTTATTCATCTGTGCTTCTGGATCATTCAAAGAATCCTGAAAAAATATCACACGTTATAAAATAATATTAAGCAGCACAACTGTTTCCAACATTGATAATAAATCAGCATATTAGAATGATTTCTGAAGGATCATGTGACACTGAAGACTGGAGTAATGATGCTGACAATTCAGCTTTGCATCACAGAAATAAATTATATTTTAAAGTATATTAATATAGTAAACCATAATTTTAAATTGTAATAATATTTCACAATATTACTGTTTTTTCTGTATTATGTAATACATGTAGATTTAATGAGCATAAGAGACTTCGTTCAAAAACATTAAAAATAGTAATGTTTCCAAACTTTTGACTGATAGTGTAAAAGCTATATTGGGAAGAACAGGGCTAGAAAGTACTCAAAAATGTTACTAAAGTGAAAGTGAAAGTACTGAGTGGAAATTTTACTCAATTAAAAGTAAAAGTATCTGGCCAGAATCATACTTTAGTAAAAGTAAAAGTAAAAAAAGTACTACATTAAAATTGTACTTGAGTATTAAAAAAGTAAAAGTAACAGCAAGAATGAAAACTAGAGATTCTTGTTTAAGCTTTTAATCTCTAAAAACATGAAGTGAATGAACCACATACAAAGTTTTATCCTCCTTTAGAACTGTTTGTGTTTAATTGTATTTAATTATCAAACTATAAGACTACTACCTAATGCCAGTATGCAACATAATACTCAAAGTTGCAAAACCTTGGATTTAACTTAAGCAGAAGCTGATTTTCAAAATTGTGAGTGTCAAGCCTAGCTCTTTTGGGGCTAAAAATCAATCCTGCAGTGCCTGAAATACTGGTGTCTGAAACACAGGCCAGATATCCATCCAACTTTTTGCTGGCTTCATGTGTTGTTTGTTTCCAAGAAACGAAAAAATCTTCATCATCAGATGAACTGTTGGCCATGGGTGCTCTTGATTCTGTGGCTGATTTTTGACTTCCTCCATTTTCTTCTACTGACTGTTATAATTTCCAGGTCAACAAAGAGTATAGAACCCAAGAGGCGACACTCTGATACTTTTTAGGCAACAGTCACTAGATGGCGCTCCGGTAACGCGGCCGCCATTATGGGGTGAAAATACTAACTGGAGCATTGAATCCTTCACATCTTACGCACCCAAAATCAGCGAATTTCACTGCCAAATCAGAAGTGCAATAGTTTTTTTAAATTAAGTCACCAGTAAATTGTATGTCTCCCACAGTAAATGTTGTATTGTCTTATATAGGTTTTATTTTACCAGTTGTGGAATTCAACCATTCAACCATCTGAGGTAACGTAGTTAGCCTACTTTATTGAGTATTTCCATTTTATGAAACTTTACACATTTATTAATAGTAAATTAATAATTAATACATTTAAGATCATCATATTTACAGCGATCAGTATATTTCAGACCTAGTGGAGTAATAGTAATAATATCTAGGTCTGAACTGAAATATATATATTGTGTGTTTTAATGGATCACGCTACAAACATAATGATCGTATAATACATGATGCATTTTTGTCCGTTATCGCATAATTCCCACTTTTGGACACTTTTGCTTCAATGGACATTAGACAACACTGCAAAATCAAGCTGTTATATTCATATATTTATTGTCCAACATTCCCAGTTTTTCTGATACATGTCATAATTTAATTTCATATGTCGGTATTAATTCAGTGTTTATAAGTCTAATACTAATACTAAATCTTTTAAAGAGTTTTAACCCAAACTGAATGAGAACAAAAAGGTTTTGTGAAAAAGGTTTTTTTTTTTTTTTTTTTTTTTTTTTTTTTTTTTAAACAAAGCAGCTGATATTGCCATAGAAACTAGTGGACTGCCAAGTTGCCTTCACCCCAAAATGGCAGAAATGCAAGGCCGCTGCTGGGCGCCTGTGTTGCAATGGAACATTCTGTTGAGTGACGCTTCTTATTAGTGTATATTCTTTGAGGTCAAGGTGCTGTGCATTGTGGTAATTGATGCAACATGACGTCACTTCCAAAGGACTAATGAACATGTCTGACCAATTTCATGGAATGTGAAAATGAATCTCATTGAATAAATAACCTTTCAATTAAACTGGTCATCAGCGCAATTCAATTGGTTTGGTAATAGCAAAGGAAAATAGAATGAAGTGATCACCAAAAAATAAGTACTTTTTGACTGTAAATAAAACTGTAAGGGGTAAAAAGTACTCTTTTTTTCTCAAAAAATGTAATCAAGCAAAAGTAAAGTATTGATTTTTAAATGTACTCAAGTAAAAATCCCCCAAAATAATACTTAAGTACAGTAATCAAGTAAAATTACTCAAGTACTTTACACCTCTGGTCTGTTGGGATATGTCTCTACTAACTTTGCACATCTAGACTTTGCAATATTTGCTGCTCAAGTTCAGTTCATTTTGATGGTGAACGTTTGTGGACTGCAGTCTTCCACAGATGTTCAATGGGGTTTAAGTGGTCAGTTTTGCTGTGTGCTTTGGGTCATTGTCATGATGAAAGTAACTGATTGATTGGCTGTCGCAAAAAAAATATGTACATTGGTGTGATACACACGCGGAACCAGTGTGGTAATTGCCTCCGGCCAGTGCAAAATTTCCGTAACCTCGTTTTTGATAGTGGTCTACTGGCTTGGACCTGGAGACGGAAGGCTGCATCAGTGTTGCATCAGTTTTTTTCCAAGAAAGCGCATTGTGACAAATATAGTGACTTATTGAAACCTTATCTATCTTTCGAGACCCCCGATACTGCCGCACAAGCACGAGATCTTGCTTTCCTGCTGCCGGCACACCTCTATCTGCGTCTGTTCTGTTCAGTGAGTGACTGAGAGGAGCAGCGCATTCAGTTGAGGATGTGTGCTCTGTCAGAGAACAAAGTTGCTTCTAACCTGAGTGGTCATTTTACATGTACAGCCAAAATCACAGCAAATGTCTTCATATTATGTGTATGGTGATCAGGATTAGCTCGACACTAACGCTTGTCAGTTATTCCAGGATAAGTGGATTTTTTTTGAAGGGGCAAGTGAAAGAGAATTTTACTTGCCCGGTCGGACAAGAATCCACAAATGAATCACCAAAAATGCAAGAATGACAGATTTGATTACATTTAGTGTAAGTGGTGATCGATAGTGGATAATAGTCCATGGGCCAGACGAGATGTCGGTACCACTCAAGGTGGCAAAGGTTGCTTATACTTTTTGAAAAGATACCTGTCTGTAGTTAACATTTTTGTATGATAACCCTTCTGGAGTCACAGCTAAATTAGTGTTATCAGCTGTTAAAGTTACACTCACCCATTGAAAAAACACGTTTTTGACACAGGTGCATACCTTGACCTATTGACCTTTATTAAAGACACATTTACATATTTTATGTTGTTATGTTTGGTATCATTTTAAAGGTGACATTCTGAGCTTTCATTCAAGTCCTTTTATGAACATTTTGGAAAAGTACAGCCTACCCTGGAGCTCATCAAACTTTTAATCACACACATTTTCCTGCCATTTCCGCCTAAGTCATCTTTTGTCTTTTAATCCTGTGGCATCAGGGAGCATCAGAGATACAAAATGTGAACACTGTAATACTGACATGACTCTAAGGATTCAGAAAATTTATAATTTCCATGTATTATCTCATTCTGATGGGATGACTTGTGCCTTATATCAGACATGGCGTTTTTTGAAGAAAACAAAAAGTATGCTTGTTGTGTGAGGAATTGTTTCTTTGGTTACAGAATGTTTAAGGTCGTGCTCATGCTCCCAGAATGCTGTACCAGATCTGTAGGGTTTAATATTTGACGGTTAGTTGACAGTTAGGCACAATGAGTGTCAACACGTCAACCTATGTCAGTTAGGTAAGCTTTATTTCTGTAAAGCCAAAGATAACAGTTAATATGGCAACCAGGAAGGAACCAAATGACAGTCCAGATCCAAAAATGGAGTGTATCATCCACTGCTCTGATGATAAAGATAAGTTGGTTTCACTACAAGGAGTTGACTCCTGGAAAACTCTGCTCAGGGCAGCTCAGATACGGAATCACGCACCAATTTTAGAAATGATAGAAGACCTTCCTGAGGGAAAGATTCCAATACTTTATTACCACAGAAAGTGTCGCAGTATCTTCACTAGAAAGAAACTTCTTGATGGCATTCTTGAAAAAGAGAAACAAAGTGCTAGTGGCTCTAATGAAAAGAAAGAATCTAAAAGAGAAGCTAGACATGTCTCAGCAACATGTAGGACTTACAGCGAGGAGTGCATATTTTGTCAAAAAACTGACAAATATGTAAAAGGACAAAATAAAAGGGAAAAAGTGGTACAGTATAGAGAACTTCGAGCTGATGAAAAGATACAAAGTGTAGCCACAAAAAAAAAAAAAAATGGACAGTAGAATACTGGCTATTGTAAGTAGAGACCTTGTAGCAGCAGAGGGACACTACCACAGATCTTGTTACAGATTGTACACAAAAGAAGACATCCCTAAAAATGTGTCAGCATGTGATGAATGTGATGATGTTGAAGCCCAGTATGATGCTGCTGTACAATCATCATTTGATGAACTATTTCAGTTCATCAGGGTGGAGCTTTTTGCCAACCCTAAAGTGATGTCTATGACTGATCTAACTTCCAGACTGACTGCTTCAATGGAATCCAAAGGAATCATCCATGTCAAAAATGCAACCAAAAAGCACATACGGCGAAAGCTTGAGCATGAGTTTGGTGGAGCACTCCACATCATCCCTGACGATAATGGAAAACTCCTGCTCTATCCAGATAATTTGTCCATGAGGGAACTTTCAAAGAAAACCACAACCTGAAAATTAAAAACAAAGATGCTGTAGCGAGAGTAGCCATACATTTGAGAGCAGGCCCCTGATGTTAAATCAGAAGAAGAATGCCCTACCATTCCAGAGTCACTTAGCGTTTTCCTTTGTTATCTACTCACAGGTTGTCATGATGTTCTTCATGCAACGCAGAGAGTTCAGCGGCTTGTGCAATAGTTTGGTCAAGATATAGTATATGCAGTGACATGTGGAAGTGTAAAACCCTCTAAGCATATCATTTACCCATTTAGTGTCAAGTCATTAACAGGCAATGTAGAGCTGATAAACATCTTAAACAGACTCAGTCACTGTGTGTCTTATTCACAGCTGGAGGAGATTGACACAGCCCTCTGTCTCCAAAATCTCATTTCCACTGAAAGTGATATAGCTTTGCCACTAACATCCATCCTGGCCTATTCACTACTTTAGCCTGGGACAACATTGATCGCTTGGAGGAAACAGTCAGTGGTATGGGAACATCCCATAGAGTGAATGGGATAGCAAGCAAAGAAATCTGACCAAGATGCTGTCCAACCCAAGCCAGCTGTTTCCAAAACAAAGCAACGGAGCATCAGTGCACCTGCAACAATGTTGCCTTCTTACAATGCTGGACAACGAGTGGGTCCGCCACAAAGCAAATGTGCAGGCATCAATACTGCAGCCAATACTCAGCTTGCTCGAAAAAAGAACCTTATTTGGGTGCTTGCACGCTTGCCACAACAAGAAGAACAGCCAATCAGCAGCTGGACAGGCTTCAACATCCTAACGCGAGACAAATTGGTGGTCATCCCCAACAATATAGGCTACCTGCCCACAATCAATGCTCCAGCAACACAAATGGCTACAGTCAAAGAGGTGCTCAACCAGTCATTAAAGATCATGCAACAGTTAGGCCTGAAAAAGATTGTTTGTGTCTTCGACCAAGCTCTTTATGCAAAGGCTGTTGAGATTGGATGTAAACACAGTGTGTTCCAAAACATCATTCCCAGACTTGGTGTATTCCACACAATTTGCACAATGTTGGGAATACTAGGGAAGCGTTTTAAAGACGCTGGACTCCGAGACTTCTGCATTGAATCTGGTGTTGTAGCAGAAGGTTCTGTTGCTGGTGTATTGGATGGTCGCAAGTACAACAGGGCTGTGCGACTACATAAGCTTCTGTATGAGGCATGGAATGGTTTCCTGGCCTGGTTGGAAGATAACCACCCAACCAGCAGAGGTTACCTCGAGGAAACACAGAAGTCCATTCTTACCCTCAGGGAAGAGGTTTCAGAGTATGCTTTGAAAGAGTTCCTTGAGAGCAGCCCTTGTACACGCATCATGGAGCTTTTCGAAGTATATTGCGAGTTTCTCAGAAATGGAAACTGTAAACAAAGACACCCAGACAGCTGGAGGTACAAAAGGATTCAGTTTGAAGCCAGGAGCTGTGACCAAATATTACCTAATGGCTGAATACAGATCTTTGTTCCTCAGACAGCTGAGAGACCTGATAGGTCAAGGCAGCTCCAAGCTGTCCCATCAAGATCTACAGGCTTCACGGATCATCAGAGATGAGAAGGATGTCAAGTCTCCCGTTGACCTTATGGAAAATAACTGGCTCAATCCTATGGCCCCCAATTGCATTGATTTGGTTAGCCTCTCAACTGGCTCCATTGCTCCTCCTGATGTGACCAGGGATCTCCTGAGAGCCTCTGAGATCGGGGAAGAGGCTTACCAGATATTTAGACAATCAAGACTAGAAGAGGACCCAACATCTTTAAAATTCCTTGACAAGATGACCAAACAAGGCCTCAAAACATTCTCAAACATCAACACAAAAAGATCTCATAGAAAGAAAGGACAAGATGTTGTTCTCAAGGCCGATAGAAATCTGTTCAGCCACATGATCCTTGTAGCTGAAAGCAGAAATGTTAATATGAAAGATGTTCTCTCTCACCCCCTTGGCCCGCTGCGATGGGCACTCGCGGTCATCAACACTGATGGCACCTTACGAAAAACCAACAAGGCTGCACTTGCTAGAGAACTCGAAAAGAATGTCTCTCCAGCAGAACACATCCCACCACCATCTGCTTGCATCATTGATGGGATGAGCCTTATCCAAAAAATGAATGGCGACAAAAGAACCTTTGCACAGGTGGCAAAGTCAGCGTTGCTGTCGGTCCTGCAAGAAGGTGAGAAAAGTGAGAGACTAGATGTTGTTTTTGATGTCTATCACCAAACTTCCATCAAAGATGCTGAACGAGTAAACCCGGGGTGCAGACTCCGCTCTCCAGCACAAGAACCTTGTAGGTGGACACTATGTGAGACAAAGGAGAAGTATGAGGAAGTAACAGAGTTGCACTCGACACACGAGCAAGCTGACACACGTTTGCTGCTGCATGCATTGCATGCATCTAATGCAGGCTCAAAGTCCGTAATCATCACAGCTGAGGACACTGATGTCATGGTGCTTTGTCTTGCATTCCAGAAAGATATCACCTGTCCTATTTATCAGAAATGTGGAACACAGAATCGTACCCGTTTTGTTGACATCACTAAACTGGTAGGCTCAATTGGATATGGCATGTGTGATAGCCTAATTGGTCTACATGCATTCACAGGCTGTGATACGGTCAGTGCATTTGCTGGTCAAGGGAAGTTGAAAGCCCTGAAGATGCTGAAAAAGGACACCTCATACCAAGACACCTTCAGTCAACTGGGGAAGTCTTGGAATGTAACAGAGGATCTTTTCCAGAAAATTGAACAGTTTACCTGTTGCATGTACACCGCTAATAAGAGCACAGGTAAAGTCAATGAACTACGTCACCAGCTGTTCCGTGCCAAAAGGGGAGCAATTGAGTCTAGCCAGCTGCCACCAAGTGTGCTGCAAGTGTGTGCGTTCATGTAAACTTCCAGATTGCACATGCCTGTCAAATGGACTGTCCTGCACAGATATGTGTAGATTGCAAACCTGCAGCAATCAAAAACAAGCTGATGATCCACAGCCCAAATTTGAACTTGGGGAATCAGATGAAGAAAGTGATGACCTGTTTGAGTGAAGAGTCCTGCTGATGTTCTGAAGGTTGATATTGTTATTATTATTATTGTAGCAAATTAGCTCAAAATAAATATGAATAATTAATCATAACTAGTTATAATTAATTATTAATATTTTAATCAGTTAATAAAATTAACTTAATGTAATAAACTTAATATTACAATCAATTAACCTGTTGTTCAATGAACGCACAGTGTTAATTGTTTATTAACTAAGAAATGTTCATTTCCAGGTTATGGGAAATAACAATCTTATTCTACTAAAAGCCTGTAGTCAGGACCGACATGAATAGGGACTCCAGTACATGAGAGCAAAACACGGACAACCTTACGTGTGACATGAACAAGACTTTATTAACTAGACTAAACACTTAAACTACTCTAACATTCACACACATACATGCATACAGTTTACCAAGAGAGAGAGAGAAAGCAGAGTACAGGAAGCAAGAAGTTACAGCATTGTTGGACATTCAGCAGATCAACAGCCTTGAGCAAACCATCAGTTTAGTTTTAACAGGCCCTTCTTTAAAAGGGGTAAGGATACTCAATGTATCCGATAATGAGACTAAGTTTGATACTTGCATGTCTCTCCAAGTTGAATTAAAACGGTCCTGATGCAATTTGTGGAGGCTTCCATTGAATCTTTGCTGATATTGTCTTGATGAAGAGAACCAGTTGGATTCAGAGGATCTTTGGTGAATGGAAGGTCTAGGCCGAAGCCTGGCACAAGCTTGGGGTTCCTTAGAAGCTTCTAGCTTCTTACAGCTTCATCTTGACGTCAGCATTTGTCAGTAAAAGAAAAGAAGAGAAGGACGAGCAGGAAGAGAAGGGGTTCCTTGTGATCAGTGAATATAAGGGGTAAAGATGTCACACCCTCTTGAGGTGTCTGAGCCAATAAGGAGTTCCCCTTTCAGAGGGAAGTTTTACGAGTCTTTGTTCTGTAGCAAGATATTAGCATAAGACACTGGATTGGATGAATGAGAGAATAACCTTCTAGCTTCCTATAATTCTAACATCTCACAGAGTTAGTAACATGTAACATAAATTACCAAATAGGAAATTAAAGTTGGAGTCCGTAGATACCAAACATGCTGCCAATGTGATCTCAGTTAACTATACATTTGCAACTATGGAACATTAATACCAAAATAGTTCAAAAGAGAGAATTAATACATAGAATAAAGCCTATAAAAGGAAAGTCATGAGATGGGAAAATTGGATACATGTTTATACATTTCCCAAGTGGTTATATAGAGAATACATAGGATTAAGAGAGTTTATTTGTCCTTCTCAGGAAGAATGAGTCACTAGTCTCTCCAGAATTCTTCTGGATCATAAAAGTACCATATAACTGTAACAGGACACCTAGGTTGGCCTGTGTGCTAGCAACATTGGGATGCTGGTTACAGTTTTAGGGGGATGAGTTCAGAGAACTTTGATAGTGAGAGTGAGTTTATGGGTAATTCATTAAATACAATGAATAATTGTGTGGCTGATTGGTCCAGACGCTACATTATCATAAAGTTTTAGATTGTGTTTGTATTATTACCAATGTACATACAGTGGTGTTTGCACAATACCTGACAAATGTAAACTTTATTGATGGTTGTTCTTAGTTGTAAAATGATTGTGAAATTATTGCCATTCTTTCAACAAATATAAAATGAGTGTGAATCAATCTCACTGACTTTGGTCTGCTTACTATTTTGACTTCTTTTTTCAAAAAAAAAAAAAAAAAAAAAAAAAAATGCCATGTCTGATATAAGGCTGAAAACCACCCCATCAAAATGAGATAATATGAGGAAATTATACATTTTCTGAATCCTTAGAGTCATGTCAGTATCACAGTGTTCACATTTTGTATCTCTGATGCTCCCTGATGCCACAGGATTAAAAGACAAAAGATGACTTAGGCGGAAATGGCAGGAAAATATGTGTGATTAAAAGTTTGATGAGCTCCAGGGTAGGCTGTACTTTTCCAAAGTGTTCATAAAAGGACTTGAATGAAAGCTCAGACTGTCCCCTTTAAAATGATACCAAACATAACAACATAAAATATGTAAATGTGTCTTTAATAAAGGTCAATAACAAGGTATGCACCTGTGTCAAAAATGTGTTTTTTCAATGGGTGAGTGTAACTTTAACAGCTGATATCACTAATTTAGCTGTGACTCCAGAAGGGTTATCATACAAAAATGTTAACTACAGACATGTATCTTTTCAAAAAGTATAAGCAACTTTTGCCACTTTGAGTGGTACCGACATCTCGTCTGGCCCATGGACTATAATAATGGGCTGTATAATGGACTGACGGTTACAAGGTTGCTGGCGCAGGCTTGTTTTCATTAGCCTACTGAATGATTCAGCATTTTGAACAAATCAGTTGAGTCAAGCATCCCAATGTGCATACTATCTGCCCTAAATTGTATTGAATATTAATGTCACATACTATTTAGGATGGATAGAATGCACATTGAGACGCAGGCAATGACTCATTCATAAACAACTGCCTTATTCTTGAATGAATCAGCCATTGGAATGAATCGTTTGAATGAATGACTCAATGACTCACTTATTAATACGGTTACTTGCCGCCACCTACTGGTGGATTAGTTTCATTTTTAAAAGTATCACTTTGCCCCCAACATTTCTTATTCATTTAAAACAATCCCATAACATTATTTAATGCAGTTGTAATTTTATTTATTTATTTTTTTTTATTGTAAATTATTTAATTTGATTGGTAACAGCCCTTAGTGTCTTATTCTAATTGAATTTACTGAGCAAATTTAAGAATTTAAAAATAAAAGATAAATCATACATTTTACATGAATCATACAGGATTGGGTGGGGGGAAATTGCCCCTTGTAAAGGTAAAAAAAATGGCCTCATTATAAATATCACAAATATGCAGATTTATATTATGTCAAAGCTGGAATATTCTGAAAGGATATTGCTTCAGAATAAATTTCTATTTACATAAAAAAAACAAAAAAAAAACCTTTTTTTTCAGACAAGCAACTGTTTTACTCAGACAAGTGAATTCGTTGTTTCGTTGTCAGACAAATCATTTCATATTGTCTGACAACAAAACAGAAAAATATACTGATGAAATAGTTTTATTGGGATTTTGGCTGCATTAAAATACATTATGTGAGCACAAAGAGTAGCAGCAGAGAAGCAAAGAAATGTAAAGGGCTGACGAATGCGAATGCAACTTAATGACATAATGAATACTCTAATTGACGTATGACTCCATCTATTGCTATATATATATATATATATATATATATATATATATATATATATATATATATATATATATATATATATATATATATATATATATATTGTGGCGGGAGAAAAGAGGGCCAGACTCAGTGCGTGGTGAAATTACCCCGAAGGGGCCTTTATTGAGTGACAAAACTTGAAATTAGTGCGGGTGTTCCCAGGAGCCGGGAAACTGGTGCTTCAGTGCAGAAGTGAACGTGTGGCAATTTGCTGACGAACTGCAGTCGGGTTTCCTTAACAGTCACTGGAGCCTGCAGGAGAAAGGAACCAGAGAAAGGGTTAGTCTGGTCTTGGGAGATCTAGTCTCCCCCTAAGCTTCTTTCTGCTGTGCTTATATCCTCCTCTAGTGATGGCTCTCAGGTGGCTCTCATTTCCCAACTCCGCCTCCTGGCAATTGGATCCACTCCGTTTCCATGACAATGCTGACGAGTGCTTTAGGAGCTTGCCACACTCCCCCCTCCTAAGCGTTGTCTTGGGCCTGTGGGCAAAGAGTGGAGAAGTGGGGGAGGAGGAGAGGAACACAGACCTGACCATCTTGTACACATTCGGGACAGAGCATCCGCATTACCGTGTGCTGACCCTTTTCGATGTTGGACTGTAAAATGGTAGTCCTGGAGTGCCAAGAACCATCTGGTCACTCGGGCATTGGAATCTTTAGCACGAGCCATCCACTGCAGCGGAGCGTGATCTGTGACCAAAGTGAAACTACGACCTGTCAAGTAATACCTCAGCTCTAGGACTGCCCACTTTATGGCCAGGGCTTCCTTTTCCACTGCAGCATACCGGGACTCAGCGGGGGAGAGCTTACGGCTAATGTAAACGATGGGGTGCTCCTCTCCTTCCAGGACTTGAGACAGTACTGCCCCCATTCCTATGTCGGATGCGTCTGTCTGTAAGATAAAGGGGCATCTGTAGTCCGGGGCGTGCAGCACTGGCGAAGCGGTGAGTGCTGTCTTGAGTTCCTGGAATGCTTGTTCTGCCTCTTTTGTCCATTGTACCTTCTCTGGCTTCCCCTTCTTCGTCAGGTCTGTGAGAGGACAAGCTATAGAGGAGAAGTTAGGAATGAAGCACCGGTAATAGCCCGCCAACCCGAGAAAAGCACGTACCTGGGTCTTGGTAGTAGGTGGTTTGTACTGCCTTACTGCTTCCACCTTTTGTTCTTGTGGTTTGATAAGGCCTCTGCCGATCCTATATCCCAGGTACTGTGCCTCTGATAGGCCCAGGTGACACTTCTTTGGGTTAGCAGTAAGCCCCGCTTTCCTTAGTTCCCTTAAGACTTTCTCCAGCCGTTCAAGGTGGTCCTCCCAACGCTCCGAGTGAATTACCACATCGTCGATGTAGGCTGCAGCATAAGCCCGGTGTGGCCGTAGTACGATGTCCATGAGCCTTTGGAACGTTGCTGCGGCCCCATGCAGGCCGAAGGGTAGAACCCGGTAATGCCAGTGCCCCCCAGGGGTGCTAAAGGCAGTCTTTTCTCTGGCATCCTTAGACAATGGCACTTGCCAATAACCTTTAGTGAGGTCGAGTGTTGAAATGTAGCGGGCTCTGCCAAGGCGTTCGACCAGCTCGTCCACTCGGGGCATGGGGTAGCTATCGAATTGGGACACCTCGTTCAGTTTTCGAAAGTCGTTACAGAACCGATGGGTCCCATCTTTCTTGGGCACCATAACGATAGGGCTGGACCACGGACTTCGGGATTCCTCAATTACCCCCAAATAAAGCATTTTCTGCACTTCCTCCTCTATAGCCTGTCGGCGTGCTTCTGGTAACCGGTAAGGCCGCTGCCTAATGATGGTTCCAGGAGGGGTGCGAATCTCATGGCATAGGATGTTGGTCCGGCCTGGGGTCTCTGAAAACACATCTGAAAAGCTGCTTACCAGGGCCTCCAATTCTTTCTTCTGGGCTGCTGAAAGCTGGGTTCCCAGATCCACCACAGCCCGTTCCTTTATGACCAGTGCCGCCACTTGGTTGGCTGACTCAATCCACCTCTTCAGCAAGTTAATGTGGTAGATCTGTTCACCCCATCGTTGTCCCGGCTGGCGAACTCGATAATTTACCGGTCCCACTCTCTCAGACACAGTATACGGCCCCTGCCAGGATGCAAGAAATTTACAAGCAGCATTTGGGATTAGCACCAATACTTTGTCACCTGGATGAAACTCACGAGCTTGAGTGGGGCGGTTGTACACTCGCTGCTGGGCGCGTTGGGACTCTATTAGATGCTCTTTTACCAGGGGCATCACTCTGTCTATCCTCTCCTTCATCTCCTGTACATGTTCAATCAGAGTTCGATGCGGGGATGGTTGGCCCTCCCAGGCTTCTTTGGCCACATCTAACAGCCCTCGTGGTTGGCGCCCAAAGAGCAGCTCGAAGGGGGTGAATCCGGTAGAGGCCTGTGGTACCTCGCGGACCCCAAACAGCACATAGGGAATCATGAGGTCCCAATCGCGCCCATCTTCAGCTACCACTCGTTTCAGCATTCTTTTGAGAGTCTGATTGAAACGTTCAACCAATCCATCTGTCTGGGGGTGATAGACTGAGGTATGGAGTTGTTTTACCTTTAACAACTTGCACAAGTCCGCCATAAGCCGGGAGACAAATGGAGTACCCTGGTCAGTCAATATTTCCTTGGGGATGCCCACCCGGCTAAACAGAAGGAACAACTCCTTGGCGATGTTCTTGGAGGTGGCTTTCCGGAGTGGAACTGCCTCCGGGTACCGGGTGGCATAATCCATTATGACCAAGATATGTTCATGACCCCGAGCTGATTTCGGCAACGGCCCCACCAGGTCCATTCCGATGCGTTCAAAGGGCACCTCTATGATGGGCAGCGGGATCAAGGGGCTGGTTTCTGTGGGGATGTGCGTTGACACACTTCACAACTTCTACAGAAACGCCTTACCTCTGCATTTATTCCTGGCCAGTGAAACCGATCCCTGATTCGCTGGAGAGTATTCTCAGGACCCAGATGCCCTGCCAATGGATGAGTGTGGGCCAGGGTCAGGACCATTTCCGTCTTGGTATGGGGCACCACTAGAAGACGCTTTTCCTCACCCCTCCTGATCGCCACGCAGTAGAGCAGACCATTTTCCACAATGAAGTGTGGTGTTGGATGAGGTTGGGGTAGGCGCTCTTCTCCATTAACCACTCTGACCTGATCCCAACAGTTCTTAAGGCACTCATCTTCTCTCTGTTCTCTGTCAAATGAACCTCCTGCTGTTACCTGCTGAAACAGATCAGAGTACACATTTAACTGGGAGGCATGGGACTCACCCTCTCGTTCGCTGTCAGTGGCGAGCATCACTGTCTGTCGTGAGGCATCCTTCTTTGCTGTTCCTCTGTCAGGCCGGCGCCGTCTGGCAGACTGCATTGTGGTTGACAGCAGGCGGTCGAATCCAGGCCAGTCGCGACCAAGCAGGAGGGGTACTGGTAAATCCTGTACTACTCCCACATCTATCCTCCAGCTTCCAGGGTCTGCGGCAACGGTAACCATACAAGCTGGCACGTATCAGGTGTCCCCATGCACACAGGTGATGGGCATCACTGTTCTACTTCCGTTTTTCGTTTGTAGCACATCTGGACGGGCCAGGCTCACTGAACTGCCAGAATCCAATAATGCCGTCACTGGGCGCCCATTAATCCTCACTCTCCTTCCTGGTGCCCCAGAGGGTATAGCACGGTGCACAATGCAACCTGCCAGCCACGCCCGCACTTCTGGTGGGTTGGGATCGGTAGGCATGGGCTCATCACGGGGCCCTGTCATGACTGGTCTACTCACTGGCCTAGAGGTGCCCTCTGGTGGTCGTCGGTCACTCTGCCCCCTCCGGGGAAATCCTCCGGCTCTCTCTCCAATGTCCCGGGCTTGAGCGGCCTCCGCTAATTCCACTGCTTGCATCAACTCACTCAGCGATTCTGGATTCTGCATCCCCACAGCCTTCCGGTGTACTCGGGGAAGAGATCGAAGCAGCTTGTCTATCACCACTTTCTCAGCGACTTGCAATGCAGTGGGCTGGCCGGTAAGAAGCCATAGATTGTCTAACCTGGAGAGTTGGGCTGCCTGTACTCGAACCGGGACACGAGGGTAATATGCCCACTCGAAGAAACGTTGACCTGCGCACATAGGTGAAAGCCCCACCCGAGCCAATATCTCTTGCTTTAAAACTGCATAATCAGTGGCCGAAGCGGGGGATAATGAATAATAGGCACGCTGCGCTTCCCCAGTTAGAAAGGGCGCAACAATGCCAGCCCACTCTGTATCGTCCCATCCCTCCTGCTCGGCCACAACTTCAAATGTGTGGAGGTAGGCCTCCACATCATCAAGATCTGACAATTTGGTGAGTAGTTGGCTAGCTGTGGCTCGTGGACTGGGTAGTGGAGTTTGCATGGCCGCCCCTAGGCGGAGCTGCTCAAACGCATTCTCTGCCCTTTCCTGACGTGCAGCTAACTCCTCTGAAAACCTCTGCTGGCGGAGTGAGACTTCAGCCAGTCGGCGCAAGATGTCTTCCATGTTGTGTCAGGGAGAGAATGAGAGAGAGCCGGATCTGTAGAGAGAGGGGGGAAATTTTTAATCAAAGTCTGTCCTCAATTCTCACTTGCCCGCATTCTCCACCAGTTGTGGCGGGAGAAAAGAGGGCCAGACTCAATGCGTGGTGAAATTACCCCGAAGGGGCCTTTATTGAGTGACAAAACTTGAAATTAGTGCGGGTGTGATGGAGGAACTCAACAGGGTTTACACAACGTTCTGGAGAATATAAGCTCATGTTAGGACGCAGCTAGCCAATGTTAAGCCAGGGTCTCTCGGTGTCTCTTTGGTCCACGTACAAGCGCAAAGCATGGATGGGACAAAGCAAAGATAGGGCTGAGTCTGCCTCCTCCAGGGGCACTGCTTACAGTTTCACCACCTAGTCCCTGAAAGAAGAGGTGGGGACCTTGGGCACAAAGCCAGGCTGGGGTCTCGATACCACCTGGGCATCACATGGCCCGAACTCTAGGCATGAATCTTCGACCGAAAATGTCTGCAGGTCCCCAACCCCCTAACCAGCAGTAAAGTCATAGAAAGAATCTTTAGCTCTACTGACTGCAAAGGCTCAAATGGGGCATTCTGAAGTGCTCTAAGCACCAGAGCCAAATCCCAAGAGGGTATGAAGGGAGGTTGAGGAGAATTTAACCTTCTCGCCCCCCTAAGGAACCTGATGCCAGGTCATTCTTCCCTTCCGACTTACCTCCTATGGGGTCATGATATGCAGAAATAGCAGAAACATACACTTTGAGGGTGGAGGGTGGCATATGCCGTTTCTGTGATTGACACCTCATAGGAGGGCCATATTATCCTTCAAGCGCACGAAAGCGCAACATTTCAGAAAATGTACTTTCCTTTGCATTATTTCTCATTAACATCAAATTTGCCTACTAAAATATCTTTATACCTATGCTATAAATATTTTATTTACCATACTAAATGTAAACAGCAGTGTCTCTCTCATTGTTACAGAGTGTAATATAATTATATAATACTATTACTAATATAACACTACTAATACTACTAATATGCTAATATAATACTACTAATATACTATTAATTGCAATAGTCTGGTGCAACTTCTCACATCCAACAAGGTGCATGGAATAAAAAAAATTGTAATTTAGGAACAAAACCATCAATACTTGTGGTGTGGAGGGGTCAGAAATAAACAAAAAACTGGAGCTATATATCAACTTTATTTTGCCAAAAAATAAAAATCTCTCATTGTTACATTCATTATTAGTTTTTAATATTTAGTGGAAGTATTTTCCCTTACTTTATGTTAGCTTAAATAACACTAGCACTGACCAACACTGTACTGAACAAATACAATATACCCTGAATACATTTGTACACTCTTCTGTTTCTTGACAGACACCTGGCAGCGCATTTGCCCAAGATGCTGTTTGAGCATCGGTAACGTTTAATAGTTTCATCGGACGCGTTTCGGTGGTTTAAATCGACGCTCGTGAGTTAAAGTCGAGTGCTTTTACTGTGATTTAGGCAAGCGCGCTCATAATAGAAGTGACGCGGTTGAGAGCGCGGCTCATGGTTGCATTGCAACGACAGACGCCATTGGAGAAAAAGCGCATTGGAAAGAAGGAGAATGCGGCTCGGCCGCTTATGTGACGCGATATGTGAATGCCCCCATAGAACGGCGACTTTTTAGACTTTGCATATCAGACAGATAGCAACTAGAGAATAATAATAATAATAATATTAATAATTTAGCGGGCCGGATTATGTTTTATTTTTGAGATCAGTTGCGGGCCAGGTAGAGGGGGAGGGCGGGCCGGCAGTTTGACACCACTGCTCTAACCCATGCTGCAGGATGGAAAGCATGGCTCTGATTGATTCCTCCAGGGAGGGACTGTCGCAAGGAGCCTCAGTTCTGGGAACCAGGTCTGGTTGGGCCAGTAGGGTGCAACTAGCAAGACCTGCTCCTCGTCCTTCCTGACTTTGCACAGGGTATGTGCAAGTAGGCTCACTGGGGGGAATGCATATTTGCGCAGACCCCAGGGCCAGCTGTGTGCTAGTGCATCCATGCCGAGTGCTCCCTCGGTCAGGGAATAAAACAACGGGCAGTGAGAGGTTTCTGGAGAGGCAGACAGACCTGAGCAGCTCTGAAACTTCTCCAAATCAGCTGGACCACCTGGGGATGGAGTCTCCATTCTCCTGCGAGTGCAGCTTGTGAGAACTTGTCGGCCACAAGGTTAACTACCTCAGCATGTGAATGGCACAAAACAACCTCAGATGCTTCCCACTCCAGAGGAGGAGATGGTGGGCAAGTTTTGATATGTGACGGGAACGTCGACCACCTTGATGGTTGATGTTACGCAACGGTCGCAGTGTTGTCCGTACGGATCAATACATCTGTAGTAAACTTAAGTTCGTAGTGGGGGAAGGAAGAGGTCAGGGACGACGAACAACTGCTGACTGAGTCTTTATTGAAAAACGGTTCAACAGAAGGACTGTGCAACGCACAACAACGAAAATAAACAATCCGCAAAGGGCTTCACTCCAGGTTCGGCATACGCTATCCACAAGGGCTTCTCTCTAAGTTTGGTTTACACCATCCACAAGGGCTTCTCTCCACGAACCTCGACTCGACTCAGTCAACAGTTCCCCTCTCTCTCACACGCTCCTGCTTCTCCCGGCGTTTTATCCTGTCTCCGCGCCAATCACTGGAATGAGAAACAGGTGTTCGTGATTTGTATCCAACCCACTCACTTACCAAGCGTCTCCCGCTATTCTCTCCGGTTGCAGACCTTGCTGAACCACGCCCCCCTCGCCACATACCCCCACCGCCCCACGGCCACAGCCATCCGAACACCCGGCCTGTGGACCACCTTGAACTTAAAAGGCTGTAAAGCCAGATACCAACGAGTGATCCGCGCGTTGGTATCCTTCATACGGTGGAGCCACTGCAGAGGAGCGTGGTCCGAACAGAGAGTGAATTCCCGCCCCAGGAGATAATAGCGGAGGGTGAGGACGGCCCACCAGATAGCCAAACATTCTTTTTCTACGGTACTGTACTTAGCCTCTCTCTTCGAGAGCTTACGGCTAATGTACAGTACCGGCCGCTCCTCACCCTCTATCTCCTGGGACAGGACAGCACCCAGCCCCCTGTCCGACGCGTCAGTCTGCAACAGAAAAGGGAGAGAAAAGTCAGGAGAGTGAAGCAATGGCCCGCCACATAGAGCAGCTTTTACCTGGGTGAAAGCCTGCTGGCACGGCTCCGTCCACTGGACCGTATCTGGAGCATCCTTTTTAGTTAGATCAGTCAACGAGCTGGTGAGGGCCGAATAATTAGGTACAAACCTTCTATAATATCCCACCAGCCCGAGGAACTGTCTAAACTCCTTTTTGGTCTTGGGGCGTGGACAGGTCGCAATCGCTGCCATCTTATCAATTTGGGGACGCACCTGCCCATGCCCCAAGTGGAAGCCCAGATACCTTACTTCCACGCGCCCAATTGCACACTTCTTCGGGTTGGCCGTGAGCCCAGCCACTCTCAGCGATCTCAGGACGGCTCTCACATGCTGCATATGCCGCTGCCAATCATTACTGTAGATAATAATATCATCCAGATAGGCAGCCGCATATGCAGCATGGGGCCGGAGAATTTTATCCATGAGTCGCTGAAAGGTGGCCGGTGCCCCGAACAGCCCGAACGGAAGCATAACAAATTGGTGTAATCCGAACGGCGTCGTGAAAGCTGTCTTTTCTTTGGATAAAGGAGACAAGGGGATCTGCCAGTACCCTTTCGTTGAGTCCAGTGTCGAATAAAATCGAGCCGCACCTAGCCGGTCAAGCAATTCGTCCACCCGCGGCATTGGATACGCGTTGAATTTCGACACTGCATTCACCCTGCGATAGTCTACGCAGAAACGAACCGAGCCGTCGGTCTTAGGAACCAAAACTATCGGGCTCACCCAGTTACTGCTGGACTCTTCTATTACTCCCATTTTCAGCATTGCCTCTAATTCATCCTGAACTACCTTTTTTTTGTGTTCAGGTAACCTATACGGCCGGCTGCGAACAACCACGCCCGGCTCCGTCTCATCGCCTCTGGTCCGAGATCATCCTCCCCGCTAATCACCGTCGCCAGCATCACTGATTCTGCCTCATTCCATTTTTTCAGGAGGTTGAGGTGATAGATTTGACGTGCCCCCCTCCTGTCGGACCGTACCACCTCGTAATCGAGCTCGCCCACTTGCCGTGTGACCTCAAAGGGTCCTTGCCACTTTGCAAGTAATTTCGAACTGGAAGTAGGGAGCAATACAAGTACTTTTTCTCCCGGTGAAAATTTACGTAGGTTAGACCGTCGGTTATACAGTTGGCTCTGTCTGTGCTGGGCCTGTAACAAATTCTCCATTGATAGCCGCCCCAAAGTGTGGAGTTTTGATCTCAAGTCCAGCACATACTGAATTTCATTTTTGGCCTGAGATGGTCCGTCCTCCCAAGTCTCCCTGAGGACATCCAGCACCCCACGGGGCTGGCGTCCAAAGAGAAGCTCGAAGGGGGAAAACCCCGTGGAGGCTTGCGGGACCTCTCGCACTGCGAATAACAGAGGTTATAACCACTTATCCCAATTTTTGGCGTCCTCTTGCACGAACTTACGAATCATGGATTAAAGCGTGCGATTAAAACGTTCGACCAGCCCGTCCGTTTGTGGGTGAAAGACGCTGGTACGAACCGATTTAATGCCCAATAATTCGTATAGTTCGCGTAACGAACGTGACATAAACGCCGTGCATTGATCAGTGAGGATTTCTTTTGGAATCCCCACCCGGGAGATTAAGCGAAACAGTGCATCCGCAACACTTTTAGCAGAAATGTTGCGGAGAGCCACTGCTTCAGGATATCGTGTTGCATAATCAACAATGACTAATGCAAAGCGATGTCCCCTTGCTGATCGTTCTAATGGCCCGGTGAGGTCCATACCAATTCTCTTGAAGGGGACCTGCATTAATGGAAGCGGGCGCAATGGCGCTTTTGGGGTGGCCGGTGGGTTCACCAACTGGCATTCACGACAAGACGCGCACCACCTGCGTACATTCTCGTGAATGCCCGGCCAGAAAAACCGGGTCATGAGACGATTTAGTGTCGCTGCCTGTCCCAAATGCCCCGCCATTGGATTAGAATGAGCCGCGTGGAAAAGCATTTCCCTGCGGCTCTTTGGTACTAATAACTGGGTTGTATCTTCTTTTGTCTGAGTGTCTTGGGTCACTCGATACAACCTATCTTTTATAATCGCGAAATATGGGTAAGCAAGCGCACGTCCAGGCTGGAGAGGCTGACCATCAATCATAGAGACCCTATCAAATGCATTTTTTAATGTCTCATCCTGAGACTGCTCCAGGGGAAAATCATCGCGTTCCGGAAGAATTAGTCTTTCGGCTTCAGTCAGATCACCTGCAGCAGGACTCTCCGGTCTCTGATCAGTCTCTCCCACCTGTACTCGCGCTTGCTCACCCCGCGTTATTTTCCCCCAAGAGGCATCCGAGCATAAACATCCCAATAATTGTTTAAACGCGGGCCAATCCGTCCCCAAAATTATCGGATGCCGGAGGTGCGGGTTAACTGCCACCTCAACACTATGCTTTTGTCCCCTAAATTTAATTATGACGGACATTACGGGATATCTTACCACACTCCCGTGCACGCACCGAACCCCAACCATGCGGCCTGTATCCAATGCCCCAGATGAAATCAGGCTTTGATGGAGAGAGGTTTGGTTACAGCCCGAGTCCACCAAAGCCTGATAGGTACCCCCCTTGATACTCACAGGTATTTGGTACCCGCCAGCCTGACCAGGGGCGGCCTGTGGATCGTCGGGGACCCGGATCACCGTCCCGACCTCCATAACCGGACACTTATCCACAAAATGATCCGGATCCCCGCACCGCCAACAGGCCGGCCCAGACCTGCCCGCCGCTCCAGTGGCAGAGAGTGGGCTGAATAGATGGCGCGGAGAGAGGGGAGAAGCAGGAGCGGGGTCCATCCCGGCAGCAGGGAGTCCCGCCCCCCTGGGCTCTGGGTCCGTAGGAAGGTGCCTGTCCCGTTCCGCCCCGCCCTCGGACGAGACCTAGGAAGAGGGACAGGTCTAGAGAGAGAGGGGGAAAAAAGAGAGGGAGAGAGAGAGGCAGCTGGAAGGGGTTCGCCGCCCCCTTGGCACGCCACCAGATGATCCTCCGCCAGTTGGATGGCTGAGTCCAGCGACGTGGGGCGGTGGCACTGGACCCACTCGGCCGTCTTTTTCGGGAGCCGAGTGATGAATTGCTCCATCACCACGCGATCGACGACCAGGTTCACGTCGCTTCCCTCAGCCAGCAACCATTTGCGGCACGAGTCCCGGAGCTGCTGGGCCAACGTGAAGGGCCGGCCAGGTCGAGGGAGCGGAAGCGCTGTCGGTGCTGCTCTGGGGTCCGATCGACCCGCTGGACGATGGCCCGCCGTAGGTCTTCATAGACCAGGAGGTTCGGGACGGGGAGCTGCTGTGCCGCCATCTGTGCTTCTCCTGAGAGGAGCGGGACCAGCCTCATCGACCGCCTCCGCGGATCTCTCGAAGAGGTCTAGGAACACCTCTGGATCATCCAGTGGACCCATCTTATTTAATGGCAGGTGGACAGGCACAGCGGGCTGCTCGGTGGGCTGTTCGGTGGGCGCCCGGGGAACCTCCCGGTCAATCCAGCTCCGGAACGCCTCGCGGTCCTCCTGTTGGGTCTGCAGAATGGCTTGGAAACACCGCTCCTGGTCGCCTCTTAACTCCAGCAGGGCCTGTTGTTGCTCGCGGTGCAGGACCGCGAGGGACGCGATGATGTCCGCAAATGTGGCGGAGGACGAAGATTGCATGGCGACGTGCTCACCGTCTTCCTTCCCGGGTTTCGGCACCAGTGTAGTAAACTTAAGTTCGTAGTGGGGGAAGGAAGAGGTCAGGGACGACGAACAACTGCTGACTGAGTCTTTATTGAAAAACGGTTCAACAGAAGGACTGTGCAACGCACAACAACGAAAATAAACAATCCACAAAGGGCTTCACTCCAGGTTCGGCATACGCTATCCACAAGGGCTTCTCTCCAAGTTTGGTTTACACCATCCACAAGGGCTTCTCTCCACGAACCTCGACTCGACTCAGTCAACAGTTCCCCTCTCTCACACACGCTCCTGCTTCTCCCGGCGTTTTATCCTGTCTCCGCGCCAATCACTGGAATGAGAAACAGGTGTTCGTGATTTGTATCCAACCCACTCACTTACCAAGCGTCTCCCGCTATTCTCTCTGGTTGCAGACCTCGCTGAACCACGCCCCCCTCGCCACAACATCTTTACCCTGTAGTGGCTTTTTAGGCAGCTCAGTGCAAGACGTACTGTTAGCAGGCATTTGATGTGCCAATGCAGTTGGGGCCCGTCCAAACCCCTGACACTGCATGCCCATTGTACGTGGCACCCCTCACCTATTCTCCTGCCCGAAGAAATGATGGGTCCAACCATGGGTTGAAGGTTTGGCAACAGGCTGGTGTGATTTTCACCCTGTGTCTCCCGCATTGCCACGAGCAGTGTTACTGCCACTGTGGCTTCCATATGCCCCACGAGCCTCTGAAATAATTACAGTGGGACTGCCGTTTTGCCTTTGAATGCAATCAAGCAGTTCAGCACTGACTGAGCATGTTCCTCTGTGAGGTGTGTTGTCTGTTCAACCAAATCAAACTCCACACCAAGAAAAGAGATCCTCTGCACAGGGGAGAGTTTGGGACAGCCCGAAGGGAAGAACTTTGTACTGATATACTCGAAACTGAAGCGCAGGAGCAGCCTGTGTCGAGGGAGAATCAAAACATGTACCCTCACGCACCCTTTGCCATCCAGGACCTAGTGAGCTTTTCACGCACCTTCAGGAAGAAAGGAACCAGGGCAGGATGCTGACAGGGACTCCACATCTTTTGAGTTATTGGAGTCTTGATCGCAACTCCGAGATGGTCATCTTCCCGCAGTGGGTGCCTGACTCATCCACGAAAGCCACCTCAGAATGCTTCATGCCCAGACCCGTGAGGCAATGATTGTCTATCCGTTTGTGCCAGGTACCGAACGCATCCAAAAACACACCGGTGGAATGTCATCTTTAAAAAAAGATGAAAAATCACACCCATGTAATGCTCTTTTAGGGAACTCTCTTGGTGCTGAAACACACAAACGAAATGGCCGCGGCAACACTGACAGGGAATTAGTGCAGCCTGCAGTGTGCACTCACTCTCACTGAAGGTGCAACTCTTACCAGCTGTGAAAGTACATGATTTTTTGGCGCTCTTAAAAAGCGCATAGTTACCAGCAGTGAGAACAACTTTTTTAACGCTCACTGAAGACACAAACAAACACCAACGGGAGGACTCAACCACTGCTGCAGTGTCGTAACACCAACACCAAACAAAAAGAAAGCTTCTTTCCTGAAGAAGTGTTTTTTTAGAAAACACTGCTTGTAGATTAGAGCAAGAACAAATGAATCGCTCGGCTCCAAAGCGAAAAGCTGATATGCGTTGCACCTGCGGCCTATTTATACCCACGCTGCAGGGTGTGGCATTCAGATGCAAATATTGCACATTTAGTTTACACTCTAAGTAGATTGGTCTCTCTAGCAAGATCCCAATTCGTCAGTCACAACGTGACATCAAACGTGACTGTGGCGAGGGGGGCGTGGTTCAGCGAGGTCTGCAACCGGAGAGAATAGCGGGAGACGCTTGGTAAGTGAGTGAGTTGAATGCAAATCACGAACACCTGTTTCTCATTCTAGTGATTGGCGCGGAGACAAGTTAAGACGCCGTGAGAAGCAGGAGTGTGTGAGAGAGAAGGGAACTGCTGACTGAGGCACAGCACGTTGCATGGAGTGAAGCCCTTGTGGATTGTGTCTACTGAATCTTGGAGTGAAGCCCTTTGTGGATTATTTGTGTTGTTGTCGTTGTGCGTTGCACAGTCTTTCTGTTGAACTTTGTTCTCAATAAAAGCTCAGTCAGCAGTTGTTCGCTGTCCCCGACCGCTTCCTTCCCAAACACGAACTTTAACACTACTACACTGGTGCCGAAACCCGGGAAGGAAGACGGGAGTACAACGCCATGCAGACATCGTCCTCCACCCCATTTGTGGACGTCATCGCGTCCCTCGCAGTCCTGCACCAAGAGCAACATCAGGCCCTGCTGGATCTTCGCCAAGACCAGGAGTGGTGCTTCCAAGCCATCCTCCAGACTCAGCAGGAGGACCGCGAAGTGTTCCGGAGCTGGATTGACTGGGAGATTCCTCGGGAGCCCCGCGGGCAGCCAGCTGTGCCTGTCCACCTGCCCCTAAATAAGATGGGCCCACTGGACGATCCAGAAGTTTTTCTCGAGCTCTTTGAGAGGTCCGTCGAAGCGAGTGAATGGTCTATGAGGTTGGTCCTGCTCCTCTTGGGTGAATCACAGGTGGCGGCACAGCAGCTGCCAGTCCAGAACCTCTTGGTCTATGACGACCTACGGCGGGCCATCATCCAGCGGGTTGACCGGACCCCGGAACAACACCGTCAACGCTTCCATTCCCTCGATCTGGGTGAGTCCGGCCGGCCCTTCGTGATGGCCCATCCAATAATTTTGGGAACAAATTGGCCTGCGTTCAGTCAATTATTGGGATGTTTATGTTCGGATGCCTCTTGGGAAAAGAGAATGCGGGGTAAGCATGTGTGAGTGCAGGTAGGAGAGACTGATCAGGGACCGGGGAGCGCTGCTGCAGGGGGACAGAGTGAAGCAAGAAGACTAATTCTTCTGGAACGCGATGATTTTCCTCTGGAGCAGTCTCAGGATGAGACGCTAAAACATGCGTTTGAAAAGGTCTGTGTGATCGATGGTCAGCCTCTCCAGCCTGGACGTCCGCTTGCTTATCCATATTTCGCAATTATAAAAGATAGGTTGTACCGAGTGACCCAAGACACTCAGACAAAAGAGGATACAACCCAGTTATTAGTTCCAAAGAGCCGCAGGGAAATGCTTTTCCACGCGGCTCATTCTAATCCGATGGCGGGGCATTTAGGACAGGTGGCGACACTAAATCGTCTCATGACCCGATTTTTTTGTCCGTGCATTCACGAGAATGTACGCAGGTGGTGCGCGTCTTGCCGTAAATGTCAGTTGGTAAACCCACCGGCCACCCCAAAAGCGCCATTGCGCCCACTCCCATTAATGCAGGTCCCCTTCGAAAGAATTGGTATGGACCTCATCGGGCCATTGGAACGATCAGCACGGGGAAATTGCTTTGCATTGGTCATTGTTGATTATGCAACGTGATATCCTGAAGCAGTGGCTCTCCGCAACATTTCCGCTAAGAGTGTTGCGGATGCACTGTTTCATCTAATCTCCCCAGTGGGGATTCCAAAAGAAATCCTCACTGATCAAGGCACGGCGTTTATGTCACGCACGTTACGCGAATTGTACGAATTATTGGGCATTAAATCTATTCCTACCAGCGTCTTTCACCCACAAACGGACGGGCTGGTCGAACGTTTTAATCGCATGCTTAAATCCATGATTCGTAAATTTGTGCAGGAAGACGCCAAAAATTGGGATAAGTGGTTAGAACCTCTGTTATTCGCACTGAGAGAGGTCCCGCAAGCCTCCCCAGGGTTTTCCCCCTTCGAGCTTCTCTTTGGACGCCAGCCTCGCGGGGTGCTGGATGTCCTAAGGGAGGCTTGGGAGGACGGACCATCTCAGGCCTAAAAGATGGTCCGTCTCCAATCAGCTATGTGCTGCAGTTCCTTCAAGAGAAGTTTTCTGAAGGTTTAACCCCTTCAACACTAAAGGTGTACATCGCAGCCATTTCGGCTTATCACAGTCCTCTAGGGGGCTCCTTGGTGGGTCGAGACCCCCTCAGAGTGCTGCGTTCACGCCGGGCGCTCTTCGCGCGGGTCCGGTCCCGCCGCTGCTGAGGCTCAGTGCGGTCTGCACTCATGGGGTTCACAAATGGATCTGGCAGAGGGGGGAGAGACGGGCCCAGCCCTATCGCTCCCCTTACCTGCCGGACCCAGTGTCTCTCCTCTGGCAGTGGAAGCACGTGCTGCGGTTTCTTCCCCCCGGAGGGAGACACAGACACTCAATATATCTTCCTCCAAGGAGGTTGATGTGGAGGGTGTCGAGGGGGATGAGGAACCGCCATCCTCATCCCCAGCTTATGAGGAGCTGCTGGAGGTAGTGACCAGGGCAGTTGAAAAGCTAAATATAGACTGGCCCGCAGAAAAACATGAGAACAGACCTAAAAGCAAGTTGGATGAAAGATTCCTTCCCGCACGGTCACTACCCCAGCGCCGGGGTCTGGCGTTCTTTCCCGACCTCCACACCGAGATGTCGAGGTCGTGGAGAAGACCTGTACAATATCGTGTCTTCAGCCCCCAAACGTCATTGTATAGTAACATCATGGGGCTGAAGCACCACGGCTATGAGGCGATGCCTCGGGTAGAAGAGACGCTTGCGAGCTATCTCTCGCCCGAGTCTGCATCGTCCCTCAGGACCCCGACATCGCCCACCAAGCCCTTAAAAATAACATCTAATTTGGTGGGCAAGGCTGACTCGGCGGCGGGTCAGGCGGCGGCATGCCTGCATACAATGTCAATCTTGCAGGCATACCAAGCTGATCTGCTGGGGGAGATAGATGAGAGTGGGGAAGCAACATTCGATGCAATCCAAGAGATCCGTAAGGCGACAGATCTAGCTCTCCGGGCCACCAAGGAGACGGCCAAATCAATAGGCCGCTCTATGGCAGCCCTGGTGGCCACAGAGAGGCACTTATGGCTCAATTTATCGGATATTAAAGATAAATTGAAGAATGTTTTGATGGATGCGCCGCTGTCTCCTGCTGGCCTGTTCAGCGACGCAGTTACAACTGTCGTCGACAGGTTTCAGGAGACACGCAAGCAATCAGCGGCCTTCCAGAAAAATCGCCAGGAGAGGGCCGACCTAATACTGGTGGTCCCTTACTGGCCAACCAGAATATGGTTCTCGGACATAATGTCTCTTCTTCACGGCTCGCCTTTGGAGCTTCCTCTCAGACAGGACCTCCTGTCGCAAGCGGGTGGTACGATTCTCCATCCCTGCCCAGAAACATGGAAACTGTGGGCCTGGCCTCTGAGGGGGCAAGGCTCATAGAATCTGGTCTCCCAAGCGAGGTTGTGGAGACCATCCTTCACTCCAGAGCTCCCTCCACAAGGAAGCTGTATTCATACAAATGGAAACTGTTTGCTCCATGGTGTGGCCAACATAATTTGGACCCTGTCCAGTCTCCAATCAGCTATGTGCTGCAGTTCCTTCAAGAGAAGTTTTCTGAAGGTTTAACCCCTTCAACACTAAAGGTGTACATCGCAGCCATTTCGGCTTATCACAGTCCTGTAGGGGGCTCCTCGGTGGGTCGAGACCCCCTAGTTATGCGCTTCCTTCATGGCACGCTCAGGTTGAGACGTGCCGCGCGCACAAAAACTCTGACCTGGGATCTGACTATTGTGCTCCAGGGGCTAGCTGAGGCTCCCTTCGAGCCAATAGAAGAAGTATCAGACAAATTTCTGACACTAAAAACTATTCTTCTGTTGGCAATTTCATCCCTAAAAAGGATTGGTGATCCCATGAGAGAAGCGCTGTCAGTCGCTCCATCATGTTTAGAATTTGCGCCTGGTATGATTAAGGCTTTCTTACACACCAGACCGGGTCATGTCCCAAAGGTGTCGTTGAGGGTCCCAGGTCCCATTATACTCGAGGCGTTCTGCCCGCCTCCTTTCACAAACGTGGATCAGGAAAAAAAGAATCTTCTTTGCCCGGTGAGGGCATTGGATGCTTATGTCCACAGAACTGCCCTGTGGAGAAAAACAGATCAATTATTTGTATGTTATGGGTCCCCTAAAAGAGGGGGCCCAGCATCTAAGCAGAGGATGAGCAAGTGGGTGGTTGAGGCCATCTCACTCGCATACAAAGCAGTGGGACACCCATGTCCCTTAACTATTCAAGCTCATTCTACTAGAGGTATGGCTGCTTCCAAGGCTCTTTTATCAGGAGTTTCCTTAGACGATATTTGTGGTGCGGCTGGATGGTCATCCCAGCACACCTCATCAGATTTTACAATTTTAACTTGAATGTCACTCCAGGTGCTATAGTTTTACAAGATAACAGCCAGGCACTTGGTGACACGGCGTAGTTGGGACAGCGTTCCGATTGCGTCATTGGACGTAGCGTCGATGTTCCCACGAAAGGGAATGTCTCGGGTTACGAGTGTAACCCATTTTCCCTGAGTAAGGGAACGAGATGCTACGTCGCATAGCCGTACCTCCTTCATGCCTGGAGCGCTTTTGCTTCAGACAATACTCAGAAGCTAGCGTTCTTTGTTCCGGGTATGCTTTATAGTTTCCTGGTCCGTGACGTCACCCGCCTCTGACGTCACGTCTTCTCATTGGTTGGATACAGAGGTGCTTCACGAACACAAAATGCAGAGGGTTCCCATTGCGTCATTGGACGTAGCGTCTCGTTCCCTTACTCAGGGAACAAGGGTTACACTCATAACCCGAGACGTTTTCCTCTCTGCCTGTTTCTTTATTGCACACATCACATCTCCTTAATAGAAGAGTATATTCCTTTTAACAGCATTTTTATTAGTTAATTTTTCTTGTGTTACGTCTCCATATCCCCTAGACATCAGGGGGACGTAACATTCATCTATTACTCATAGCCCTGTTTTGGTCAGTCTGAGTTTTGGTTTTCTAACCTGATATCTCTCCTGGCTGGCTCTCCATGGGAGATTCTCGTCCAGAGGGATCTTCTGTCTCAGGCAGGGGACACAATTTATCACCCCCAAACTGAGATATGGAGTCTATGGGTCTGGCCCCTGAGGGGGGGCAACTCTTAGGTGTTGATATTACAATTGAGGTTTTTGAGACCATCCCAAGCACTAGGGCTCCATCCAGTAGAAAACTGTATGCCTTCAAGGCTTTTTTCCTTGTGGTGCAGAGAGCATCACCTGGACCCAAGTAACTGCCCTCTTGGATCAGTGCTGGAGTTCTTGAATGACTGCTTTTCTGCTGGGTTGACTGACTCCATCTACAATTTAGGTGTATGTGGCTGCCATTTCTGCAAGCCACGTACCCAATGATGGTGCATGCATCCTTTGGTGTCTTGTTTCCTCTGAGCAAGACATCTTAAGCTTTTTTGTCGGTCCATAGTTCCTTCTTAGGACCTTGCTATTGTCCTGGAGGCTCTGGCTATGGCAATGTTTGAGCCCCTTGATTCAGCCTCTGATAAAGCTCTGACTGTTAAGGTAGCCTTTCTAGCAAGGTCAAGGTCAAATTTATTAGCCATTTCAACAATACAGTTGATAGGAATTTGTCTTGGTATGCTCACATAATTAACAACAATGCAGCGACATGAACACACATACACAGACAGAACAACACATATCACATATTAAGTGTATCAGCTGGTTTGTGGCCAGACCATAAAGTACTTAGTGCAAGCCACACAGTCAAGAAACAGTCCACAAGCTATACCCTAAGTCAAACATTCAAGCATCAAGCCGTGTTTAAGTATCGTATAGCTTGGAGATAAGTGCTGTCTCTGAAACGTGATGTTCTACTAGTGATACTTCTGTACCTCTTCCCTGATGGCAGAAGAGTAAATCATTGGTAATGTTTCTCGCCTTTCTAATAATTCTGGTGACATAATGTGAGGCTATGGTAGGCAGACTGCAGCCAATGATCTTGGAGGCTCTGCGCACTACTTTCTCCAGCTGGTGCTTATCATGACTGGACGCGTTGCCATACCAGGACAGGATAGAGAAGGTCAGCACGCTTTCTATAACTGCTCGATAGAAATGAGTCATGCCTTCCTGGCTAACCCCAAATTTCCTCAATTGACGGAGGAAAAAAAGTCTCTGATGAGCTTTACCTACAATGAGACTAATGTTCAGGTCCCATGAGAGGGACTGACCAACTGTTCTACTTCACCCCGGTAAATGGATTCATTCCCATCAGAGATAAGACCTATTACAGTGGTATCATCTGCAAATTTTAACAGTTTTACAGATGTTGAAAGGGACATACAGTTGCTGGTATAAAAAGAGTACAGAAGAGGAGACAGGAAACACCCTTGTGGTACACCAATGTTAAGAACCCTGGTTGATGACATATGATTATGGATTTTAACATATTGTTTCCTACAGGACAAAAAGTTCAAAATCCATTGACACAGTACTGCATTGACACCCATTGCTAAAAGAGAGTTATACAGTCTAATAGGAATAATAGTGTTAAATGCTGAACTAAAATCAAGGAACAGGACACGGGCATATGTGTGCTTAGCTTCAAGATGTTGGAGAATGAAATGTATGCTTAATGATACCACATCATCCACTCCCCTATTTGCCCTGTAGGCAAACTGGTGAGGATCTAGTGTAATGTGCGCTAAGTTTTTACAGACTAGGCGCTCGAACACCTTCATGACAGCAGACGTCAGTGCAACAGGTCTGAAATCATTAAGGCAGATGATGTTATTCTTCTTAGGCACTGGAATGATCATGGCTAATTTAAAACAAGCAGGTACTATAGAAGTAGTAATAGACCAATTAAAAATATAAGTGAATATGAAAGTAAGCTGGTCTGCACAGCTCCTGAGCGTAGCTGGTGTGACACCATCTGGCCCAGCCGCTTTACTGATGTTTTGACGCTGGAGCATCCTCCGAACATCATGTTCTGATATTGAAAAAGGGGGGTAATTGATCAACCCCGTTTGAGCAAAACTGTGAGAGCTTAACTGAGCTTCACTGGACTCAAATCTACAATAGAAATCATTAAGCCTCTCAGGGAGGAAGGGGTCATCGTCTAGAACATGATGCTTTATTTTATATTTAGTGATTGTCTGCAGGCCCTTCCAAACACCCTTAATATCATAGACCTGGAGCTTTTTTTCAAGCAAGCCCTGTCAGTTGCCTCCTCCTGCTTAGAATTTACTTTGGATGTTTAAGTTATTCTGCATCCTAGGTCAGAGATCAGGCCTCTGCATTTTCAGTCTGCGGATCAGGAGAGGCTTAATTTCTTATGCCTTGTTCGGGCCCTTAGTATTTCTATCCACTACTCAGGCCAGTGGCGTTTGTTTTAGAGCATGTAGTATGGGCTCTGCTGCTTTTAAGCAATCTGTGGCACACTGGATTGTGCAGGCTATTTCTGAGGCCTGTGGGGTGCATGGAGTACCTTAACCCCTAGGCATTAGAGCCCACTCTACTCGTGGCATGGCCTCTTCTAAAGATTTGCTGTCTGAAACTTCTTTACAAGATATTTGTGATGTGGCAGGATGGTCCTGTCTGCACACATTTATCACATTTTACTGCCTCAGTATGAGTTCTACGGGCTCCCAGGTCCTTGCTCCTTTAGTTTGTGTGCATACGATTTAACTTCTTAAGAGAAAGCATCCTGTCAGTATGGCATAGTGGGTATTAACATTCCAATTGCATCAACAACCTGACACAGCGTTGAGTTCCCTTGAAAGGGAACATCTTGGGTTATGACTGTAACCCCAGTTCCCTGAGTATAGAACGAGATGCTGCATCTCATTGCCATACTTCCTGCATGCCTGAGCATGTTCCTTCAGCCAATCAAATGCTGATGAAGCTCAAATCAGGTGTATAGTCATGCAACATACCATTTCATACCAAATGATACCGGCAATTATTAATTAATGTTTCACATGTGCTTTAGAGACCAGTCACATGGAAGCATTCCTATAGCAACAACAACTTGACACGCTGTTTACACTCTTAACCCTCTACCGCATAGTGTTGCCATATGGCAACATACTCTTTATGTTCATTTCCTTGCCACCGTCTCTTTAAGAGAACATTCTAGTTTTTTTTGTTGGTAAGAGAAGACCTTAGTTTAGCCAATGATGTCTTAGGTTAAGTCACATGACATGCATTTTTTTTTTTTTTTCTGTGACGCGATATCTGACAGACTGCTGTCTCTTGTCAGTAGTTGCTGAAAGCAAACTAAAACGTCAGTAACAAACAAGCAGTAACAACAAGTTTTTATGAAATTAGTTTTTGGAAAATCGAGAAAATGTCTGTGTTGCCATATGGCAACACTGCGCAATAATGGAATGACATTATTATAATAGATTAGATAGCTAGCAAAAGTTAGCTGCAGTCTGTTAAGCTATAACAATAAAAACATTAATGCTTGTGATATAATGTTGATTAGTCGTATGTTAAGGACTGCCATGGCATTTGTATCATGGATTAAATCATATCAGAGATCTGCCATCACAGCCAGAAAAAAAAAATGCTTTTTGAAGTTTCGTACAGACGTTTTAAGGATTATGGGGGTTCATTTTCATAACCTTCCTCTCATAAGATTGCGTAATGTTGGATTTTCATGAACTGCAATGTTTTTGGTTTTATGTCAATGTTTTATGATACATGATGAACAGTATTAGATTTGTTTTTAACTGTCTCATTTGCAATTTAAATAATATTCATGAAAAGTGTAATGAAATTTAAAGAATATAAAGCATTATTCAGCAAAAGAGAATGGAAAGCACAAGTTGTTGGAAAATAAGTATAAGGTATTGTTTATAATTCTTGCTAAAGCTTATAATAGCACCAATTGATTCAATACAAACAACATTTCTGAGGAAAAATATTAACTATATACACTTACACTAATTCTAAGTTATTTACACTATTGTACGTTGTTGCCATATGGCAACATATCATAAAGTACCTTAAAATAATATTTTTTTTATTTATTTTTTTATTTATTTATTTTTTTTTTTTATAGATGTATCATAATGCGTGCGGTAGAGGGTTAAAAATAAAGGTTCTTTATTGCCATCTGTGGATTACTAAAATGTTTTTTCACACTAAAAGATTCTCTTTTAAAAACTGTTCACTGAAAGGTTATTTGGGGAACCCACATTCAGATTTGCCAATTGCTTTCAGCTGAAAGTAGCTAAAACTGGTCACTAAATGTCACTAGATAACGTCATGCTAGCGAGTCCACTAATCTATTTTAATTAAATATACATCAGTGGGCGAGTCACGGAATCTAGATAAGGTTTGTCCAAGAAGTTGCTAGATTTGTTGCTAGGCTTTTGAAACAAGTCTTAAAAGTGGCGGGGAAGTTGTTAAATCTAGCGATGAAATCGCTAAATTGGCAGCACTGCCCACAATGCTGCTTCCATGGCATCATTTGAAAATTTTCATTTTGGAACCTTTATTTTTAAGAGTGTAGCTCCAAATGAAGTGAAACTCAACCTAAAATGAACTCAAACCTCTCTAAATTGTGCTAGATTTTGTGAAGTGGAGATGTTCTTTACTGTATATTGAACTGGTTTGGTTTGTCATCCTGTACTGTTACAGCATTAACACAGTGAGTCAGATGAAGGACAGGTAAGTGTGTGATTCACACTGATGAGATTTTACAAGGTTTGTGTTCTTATCATCATAAGCATCTCTTATCAGAATGTTCCTTTTGTTTGGACATGGCTGTAAGTGCAGAGTATAATGGGTGGTGGATTTGTGGTATCTGTGAAAGGGTAAGATGATAACTCTCTGTTTGATCTGTTATTTGCAGCGCTTGAGCCAAACTGCTGTCTTACTTCAACAGATGTCGGCTTCAGATGATTAATTCTCAGCCTCAGGCCAAGATTAATGCTCTGAAATATCACATTGCCACACTCAGACCACACACTTCAAAAATATATATACATAAAACCACATACATTATATTAAGGAGCACTGTGGGCTGTTGAGGTCTATTCAATGTCTTAGCTGTTTCTCCTTGACAGCATTGAGTTTTAGTGGAGAGCAAATAGAGACATTGAGACTCCTGATCCTCTGACATTTCTCCTTCGTAATCTCACACGTGTCTTCTCTAGAGATATAAGCGATGTCTCAAACTGTGCCTGATATGCCTGAAATTTTGAAATAGTATTTTCTCGTAAAATGTACTCCAATAATCTGTTTCATCTACAACTTACCACTTTACAACAGTGTCTATATCAAAACCTCAATGTAGGTCTATTGAAATTAGAAGAACAACTGCTGCGAAATTAAAATGAGTTGTTTTTGGTTTTGCTTTCTTCTTTTAAGTATACTGTTTTGTAAGGTTTTATACTTAAAATGTGGAAAATACACTCTCAATGGGGTAAAAAAAAAATGCAATGCAAGAGATTCTCTGAAAATAAGCATCATTATCTTCTGATGCTTCTGATCTTGATTTGAGAATGTTTATTGAAATGAAGGAGCAGGATGAGGAGGTGTCAGAGAAAAGTAGGAGGAGACATAGGAAGGTGCTCGTCCTTCATATTTCATCTCCTGTGGTCAGTGGAAGTGTGTCTGCTTCTACCTGTGTGGGAGAAAGACCACGTCCCTGCTCATTACCGTCCCTCCTTCATTCACGTCTGCATTGACAAATAATGGCCATAATTATCTCACACATTGACGAGGATCATCAATGCATGAAGTAAGAGGCTTTTTTGGAGAAGTGCTTTACCCCACATTGAAGGTATGATTCTTACTGTGCTTTTGTGTTTTTATTGCATGATTCATATTTGGACAGATATTTCAGAAGCTCAGCAGGTGCTGCTTTTCTGACCAGTCCAGTATTTAACTAAAACAGCCTGTGTTCTATTTTGAGATCTTGTGTGAGCAGCAATTGAATTTGTCAGAGAAATTTAGCTTCAAACTATTTCATTCTTGTGGTTTTATTTTTAATCTCACTATTTTAAAATCTGAATTTTCATAATAATTCCCTTATTCCCTTCCCTTTTAAAATTTCTTTATTTTCTGTCAGTTGATTCAAGCACATTTGGGACATCATTTATCAAATATGAACATTATTTGTTAACACTTGTAATGAGATATTTCAAATGAACTGATCCTTAAAAAGAAGTGCTGTTAATTTAAATATTTGCATCATAATAATTCTCTTATATTTTGTTTAATTTCTATTTTTATTATATGTCAGTTGATTCAAGCACATTTTGGTCATCATTTATCAAATATGAACATTATTTGTTAACAGTAAAACTGCACAGTTGTATGGTATTTACATGATCTTATCTTTAAAATGACTTTCATTGGTGTAAAAAATTGATTTGGTCATTAAATAATGTTTTTATTAGAAAAAAAACAGTTTATTCAGATGAAGCTTATGTTTAGCATTTGCTAGAAGGATTATGGCAGTAATGAATCATCTATTATGTTTATTACATTATAATGATCTCATTAAACAGGTCTACATGTGACGATGATTGTTGAATAGATCTGTTGCTTCAATCTAGTTAAGTTTACAGCCTATACAGACTCAGAGGGCGAGTTTAAGCGTGCGCCATCCGGTTCGGGTTGATCTCATATCAACATGGTTGATTTGCTCCTCCCTCTGTCTCTCTAATCATCCTTCTTTCCTCTGCATCCATCACTGCGCTGCCCTCATCCCATCAGAGAGGCTCTTGTGTCTGAGGTCTCTCTCCATCCTCTGCACTCCTGCCCAGCGACCCATGCTAAGAGGCAAACTAGCAGTCACACACATGTCCTCGGCCATCGCCCCCGTTAAACCCTCCAGCACTGCGGGCCCCAAGGAGGTGGAGCTGATCCTGGTGAAGGAGCAGAATGGGGTTCAGTTTACCTCCTCCACCCTGGTCAGTCCCAGTGGTCAGACACACCCGTCAGGAGAGGAGAGGGAGACCTGGGGCAAAAAGATTGACTTCCTCTTGTCAGTGATTGGCTTCGCTGTGGATCTCGCCAATGTCTGGAGGTTCCCCTACCTGTGCTACAAAAATGGAGGAGGTGAGACTGGAGTCTTTGAATATATAAAATAGATCTGAAGTCTGAGGTGTGCTTGTTTGTTTTTGAAACCATGCAGAGGAATTTGATTAAACCTAGTTGTAGAGGAATATAGATTTTCTAGCAATTTACAGCTTAATTTGTCAGTGAAGAGAAATGTTTATGTAAAATGTTTACATGTAATGATATTGATCCTGTAAAACCTTGAAGAACCAATATTGTGAATTCAATGTACATTACCAGTTTGGACCAGGGTTATTACATATAATTAAAACTCAAACCATTTAAAAAAAAAAATAAATAAATAAAAAAAAATTGTTAATTGAATTACAGTGACCTTCAACTGAGAAAAAAAAAATCAGCTAGTTCTCAAGGCAACATGTAATATTTTTATTTAGTTTAACAATGTACTAAAATAACTAAAAATGAAATAAAAACTAATAAAAGCAAAGGTAACTTTATTTGGAAAGTCAATTTTAGACATTCTGCTAAGTAACTTTGGAACTACATGTCAACTAGCAGTCATTAGAGTATTAGTAGACTGTTTTCTTAATATCTGCTAACAGTTTATGTTGATGCTCCCCAACAGACATTCTACTGACTATAAGTAACAAGTACATGTCAACCTATTCTACTAACCCTAACATAACAGTCTACTAACACTCTAATGAGAGTTTGTTGACATGTAGTTGCAAAGTTACTTAGTTAGTTGAACTTTTAAACTGGACTATCCAAATAAATTGTAACCAAATCTAAATAAGCATATTAAAGAAAAAAACAAACCAATAAAAATGACAAAACACACAACAAAATTACCAAACCTTTGAAATGCAATGAAAACTGAAAATATAAAGAACTATAATAGTATCTTAATGATTATAAAATAACAATTTAAAAAAAAAATAATATTTTGTTCTGAAAACTTCTTTTTAAACACTTGAAATTAGTTTTGTACTCATTTCATAATTTCTTTACCAAGCTTACATTTTAGTTATTTTTTTACTATTTTGTAATGAGTTATAGAAGCATCATGAAGTGTTCAACGCATATTCCTCCTTCACTAGTGTTTTAAAGTGTTGAAAGTTGGTTGAGGTATGTCCAGAGTGAATCTAGATGATGAAGAAGCTCCAATATAAGAGAGTTTTCATTATGACATCATTCCCAGACTTCCATTTGTTGTATTTCAACATTTTCATCACTTTACTTCTATTCTAACATGCATATTTCAGTAGGTTTCATAATCTATAACTGGTTGGTTGGGTTGTGGTTGTGTCAGGTGCTTTCCTGGTGCCGTACCTCTTCTTCATGGTGATTGCTGGGATGCCACTGTTCTATATGGAGTTAGCACTTGGCCAGTACAACCGCGAAGGAGCAGCAGGAGTCTGGAAGATCTGTCCTATCTTTAAAGGTAATGTGACCTTTAGCTGTTTTTTTGTCATTTATTTTGTGATTTTATACAGTTGGCATGTACACGTCTTGAGGTGACAATGCTGTTTTGATCGGATGTTCACTGGCTCTGGAGGCAGAAGGTGTTTGTGTCCCCGAAACTAACTCATCAGGGCAAACGCTAGACAGGTGCTGTTTATCTTCAGCGGAAATCATCTGCAGTCAAATGGAAGACAGAAAAATTGGCTTTTAGTATGAAATTTGCCTGCCAGACCTCAGTTGTTGGTGGATTGCAAACTTCAAATCATGACTGTGGCCTGACACAAGCATACAGAAAATATTAAAGCTAAGTGACCTTCACTCTCAGATCTGCACTGTTCCTAAATAAAAAGACTTTGTGATGTGATGAGAAACTTTTTATAAAGAACAAAATATTGTCTAGTTCCTTAGAAAACCATATACACTCTTAGAAATAAAGGTTCCAAACTGAGTTTTTTGCAGCTATGTCATAAAAGAACCAATTTTGGTTCCCTCGCAAAACTTTCAGTGAACAATTCTTAAAAGGACCTTTTTTTTTCTCTCAATTTAAAGAACATTTTAATAATCTGAAGAACCCTTTTCCACTATAAAGGATCTTTGCAATGAAAAGGTTCCATGGATTTTAAAGGATCCATGATTCATGGAACCTTCAATGCTAATAAAGAAACTTTATTTTTAAGAGTGTATGTGCTTTCAAAATTCCAGAAACCAATATGCTGATCTGAAGAAACTGTAATGTCACATTAAATACTTTTATTATTCTATCAAATAATTAAATGTGAAAAAGATGGCTCGTTACTTGACTTCTTTTTTTTCTTTGATGTATCAGTTGTTGTTGTTGGTGCTGCTTTGGTGCTGCTTTGGCATTTATACATGTTGGATTTCAAGTTAGGAAATTACGGCTCTTCAAAATAAAATTTTAAAAATAAACAGTTTGAAATGTAAAGATTATGTCCAATGCCATCAATTCTCTTCAAACAGTTCATATATCTAAGCCCAGTATTGAAAGCTTGATTCTAAACACACTCTGCAGGGTTGACAAAGCCATCATCTGTTTCCTAAAGACGCCTGTTTTCCGTATCCGTAACAGGCTGTCAAGCATATCGAGGATGGAGAGAGAGAAGGAGACGGACATTTTAATCACAAGCTTGGCTCTCTGTAAGCCTGCCACTCAACAAGAGATTACTGTAATTACCGCTGATCAACATGTTTGCTTCCTCAGGATCGATGCCGGGAATCACACATGTGCTGTTAATATATGATGGGAGAATCCTGCTGTTTGCTTTGAGACAAAGAACTCAGTTTGAAGAGCCATGGGGGTTTGATGGCAGTGGAAACTAACTCTGTCTTATTTGAGTTCATGCACAGAGACCCGGAAGCCTTTTGTTTTGTTTAGTGATTGTGAATCTGTCTATTTGGTTGACTGATGTGCTACACAAGAGGAACTTCTTCAGACTGGCCTGTACATTATAAAAAGTGAAAACTTTCCACAGTGTTGTAAAAATAACTCAATAAATCTTAAAGATGAGAAAATTTAACAAATTATGTAACTTCTTATTTATTTATTTATTTATTTATTTTTTAATAAGGGGAAGTCGTGTTGTAACAGGGTTCTGCACAAAATGTGTAACTGTCACAGGTGGTTGCAGGCAAACAGGCGAAGACGAATAGAGTTCCAACTCGAAGGTTTAATAATAGTAATCCATATAAGAGGCGAATAGACGGGAGCATCACACACTACATATAAACGGTACCGGACAATGAACAGAACACAGGCAGGTACTTAAATGCACAGAGATAATTAACCAAAAGACAAACAGCTGTGGTGATTAGTGTCCATGGCGACTGAGTGGTGGGAAAACCAAGACAAGGAAACACACGTGATGAATGAAAACAAACTAGAGTCAATGAACAGAACTAAACAGAACATAATGTTGACAGAACGCCCTCCTCCGCAAGGCGCGACCTCGTGCTGTGGTGATGAAGATCTGGGAGGTGGTTTTGGAGGAGAGCACAGAGGTGGTGAAGGGATGAAAACAGGATGAGGCGCAGGGATGGTGACAGGAGATGGCATAGGAGTGATGTGATGACTACTATCCCCTGGAGACAGTGGTTGGAATGGTCCACTAGCACAGACCCACAGCTTGTCAGTGCCGACAGCCCATGGCGGAGACGAGGGAGAGAGGAGTCCAGATGGTGTAGAGGCTGACGACAACTGGGGGACAACCGACGGAGACGTGGCCGATGGATCCACAGGTGCAGATGGACAGCCGATGGAAACAAGTGACATCGCTGGTACTGGAGACCTAGGGATAGAGGATACTCAAGGACAGAGGCAGAGCCGGTGTGACTGAGGACAGAGGCAATGCCGAGGAGAAGGAGGAACCCGCTGCAACCGTAGAGCTGAAGAGACGGAGCGCAGCGGACGGCCCGCAAGTCTGTGGTGGAAGTGGTGTGACGACTGACCATGGGAAAGCCGGCAGGACGTGGGAACCCGATGGAGCCACAAGTCCGAGGGTCTCTGGTGGAACCGAAGGTGGGAGGAGCCAAGACGGAGCCGCCAGGCCAAGATGGAGCGAAGAGATTCGAGGCTGGAAGCAGAGCCGCAGGATCCTCTTGCACAGATGCTGCTAGTGGTAACACGACCTGCGGCTTGACATCATAGCAGGGCTTCCACGGAGATGCCGCAGGGCTGTAAATACCTAGCAACGGCTGGCTTGGAGGACTGCCTTAGCTGTGATGGTGGTTATGGCAGCAATACAAATCTTGATAAAATAACGGTAAGTATAACACAGTCCATGCAGCTCGAAGAAATTAATAACTCATAGTTCATAAAGTTTTTAGTGCTGTCTAGAAACAGCGATGATGAAGGTACCGGGGTAGGAGTTAATACCTCCTCACTGAAGTCTCTCAGACAGTCCTCATTATCCATCTTCACTATTCCCTCATCCGCTGGTGTCGTGAGCTCACACCCCTGGTCAGACTCAAGATGGAACTCCACTTCCAGGGTGAGGGTCAGCACTGTCCTGTTCTCCTCGGGTTCTGGCTGCCACATCACGGCGGATGGTAGCTCTCTGTCTGGGGAGGCTCACGCAAATTCTCTGCGATCGAAGGTGGTGATTTGGGCTCTGGGTCTGGCTGTGCTCTGGACTGGAGCAAGACACTCTCCAGACACCTTATGACATCCCTCCAGTTAAGTCCAGAGGTGTCTGGGAGGTCAATGTGATGATGGTAATTGGCCCAGATCCAGACCAGATTCTTCAGGGTCTCGTCGTTGAGAGGGCTGGTTAGTGAAGATGTTTGAAACAACTTGCGGGGATGAAGGTGCAGTTTGATAATTTTTTTAAGGCTTTCTGAGACTCAAGACTCAACTAATCTCTGCAATTCTCCAGCTGTGATCCTTGGTGAGTCTTTGTCCACTCAAACTCTCCTCCTCACCATACTGTAGGACAATTTAGACAAACGTCCTCTTCCAGGCAGATTTGTAACATCATTAGTTGATTGGAACATCTTAATTATTGCCCTGATGGGGATTTTCAATGCTTTGGCTATTTTCTTACAGCCACTTTCTATTTTGTGAAGCTCAGCAATCTTTTGCTGCACATCAGAACTATATTCATTCATCACTCATTGTGGAATTTGGCCTTTGTGTTTCCTCATGTTTATACTCCTGTGGAACAGGAAGCCATGGCTGGACAATTTCATGTTCATGATCACCCTGGTGTGCTAAAAAAAGTACATATGAATGGGAATATACTTCAGAAATATTTTACTCATAAAAAATTCTAGGGGTGCCAATAATTGTGGCCAGTGTGTTTTGGAGAATTTTTTTAAATTTAATGTGATTTTCCCCCCACTTTCAATTCTTTTCCTTCAATGGGAGGTTAGATTTTTTCTAATTTTATGAATTAAAGATCAAAAGGATAAACAATGCAGATTTATTTTTATAGTCATCTGTGATCATATTTCCCAAGGGTGTCAATAATTCTGACCATAACTGTACATTTGTCATCATCTAATATCCCAAGCTGCAAAGATCATTTTAATCCAGCATTCATTCCAGGCTGGTTAGTGCTGGTTTACCTGGTGGAATACCAGAGTAATGATTAATTACTCTAGCAGATAAGGCTGATTGACCTGGAGACTGACCAAGGAAGTCTTGCTTGTTAAATTAGTTATACACCAGCATCCAAAACATAACTTGGTGAGCAGCGATGGTCTTTTCAGCACTGATATCTTACTCGCATCATGTTTGCTTGGTTTTCTCAGGTGTGGGTTTCACAGTGATCCTGATCTCCCTGTATGTGGGATTCTACTATAATGTCATCATCGCCTGGGCTCTGTTCTACCTATTCTCCTCGTTCACCAGTGAACTACCCTGGATCCACTGCAACAACACCTGGAACAGTCCCAACTGCTCCGATCTCAATGCTACTCTGCTCAACGACACGCACAAGGCCACGCCAGCGCTCGAGTACTTTGAGTACGGCCAGTACAAGCACAAGCTGTCATGACAAAAGCATTTCACAAATACAGAGAAACCCCCACAATAATTACTGTACAGTTAGCAAGAACAATCTTCATCTACACTGTAAAAAAAAAAAAAAATCATGTTGTTTTACAGGAAAAAAATGGCAGCTGTGGTTGCCAGAATATTTCTGTAAAAAATACGGTGAAAAATGTAAACATATTTACTAGGGGTGTGACGAAATTAAAATGTCACGAGATTTCTCGTTGAGGTGGTAAGCTGTCTCACGATATTGCCATGATGGAGTGTGAGGGTAAAATTAAGATAAAATATGTCACTGCTACGTTTACATTATACCTCCAATGTCATTTTGCTTTTGTATAGAGATAACAACCATTTAATTCAGTAGGATAATGGACGCTTCGATCCCATCCAGCTCATCCAACACGAGCTGTCGTACGTAGTGCAACAGGAATCAGAGTTCACTGATCATGTGACGAGATTAAGTGACAAGATGACTGACAAGACCATGGCGGAGGATTTGTTGAACGACAGAGCTTAGGCGTCTGACAAATGTCTTGTATTGTAGAATGTGCGCTCAGCACTTCTGCTTCCTATTCACAGAGTATGCGCAAAATCGAAAGTGAAAGTAAAACGCGGGCGCGCATTCAAACACAATTTTAATACCCCACATCTTGAAAGCGGCTCCCTGATGCATGCAAATATCTCCCAATATGAAATATATCTTAGGCTGGGCTGTGTTGCTGTAACCATCTCTCAGCTCTGTATCATGCTTGAAGAAAAAATTTTTCACTTTGAATATTGAGAGAGTACTTTGATTATGGTTAGACTTATTGTTTACACTTAATAAGACTAAGAGAAAACTTATTAATTTTCATTTATATTGTTTTTATTTCTATAATCAATTTGTGGAAAGGAGTTCAGTTAAAAGGGCAAAAGATGTAGAAGCTCATAAATTATGTACAGTTCTAAGGTCTGAAGATATTTATATGAAATCACACAGGAGAGAACCCAGTCAGTTGAGTTTGTGGGAAAACCTTTTTACATTGCTTGAGTATTGTTGTCTTTTACTGCATATGATAATTCATACTCAGAAAGCAGAACTGAAATGACAATCATTACAAGATGATTAGTTAAAACATTTCAAATGCACCTGCAGACTATTTTTCTAGTCATGTATTTTTTCACTGAGGATTTCTTAAAAATACTGTGTGAAAATCTTGTCTTGTCTTGTGAGCTAACTCGTCACACCCCTAATATTTACAGAACAACTTGTACATTTTAGAATTTATAACTGTAATTTTCACAAAAACATACCATTTTAAAACCGAATGCTGAATTAGGAAAGGCCATAAAGCTACTAAAATCTGTTTTGTACCTTGTAATATTACAAATAACATCCACCATAATAAGATCGGTATTAAAGAGAAAGACGTGATGAATCACGTAAATATAATTCTATAATATATAGAATATCTAGAATACGCACAGTGTCATACACACAAACACAAAACAACATCATGGTAACACACATTTACAATAAAATAATGTAATAAATATTTAACATAAGATATAACATAAAACCCTAATATACATGACTGATAACAAAAATTAAGAAGAAAAAATTATAAAAAGGAAAAACCATCCAATTTAATTCTGGGAATTACACATATGTCAGTATGCAGCATTTTACTGTAAATGATTTGTTCTTTTTTACTTCCAGAATTTTTTTTTGGAACTTACTGTTAACCAATTTAACAGATACATTTAGCATTTTTAGAGTTTTACAGTTAAAATTACAATCATGTTTAGCAGTATTTGTTTGCTCTGGTGTCTCTTGCCCCTCCAGGCGAGGTGTGCTGCACCTTCATGAGAGTACTGGGATAGATGATCTGGGTTTGCCCCGCTGGCAACTCACCGCTTGCCTGGCTGTAGTCATCGTGGTCCTCTACTTCAGTCTATGGAAGGGAGTCAAGACATCAGGAAAGGTTTGAGCTCTTACACAAACTCTAATGCATCTCTGCAGTCTAGACAAACTGATGTTTAGCTGGTGTAAGTGCACACAACCCCTCTAAAACAAACCAAACAAACCAGCCCAAACAGACTAAGCAGACTAGGGAACCAGCTAACTTGCACTTTTGACACTTTCCACAAACAGTATAGCAAAAATAACTTAGTATAAGGATATCAGAAAAGGGTGGTCATCATGAGGCTAAAACATATATTTTATTGTTTTACATTTATTTGATATGAGTTTTCATTCTTTTCATTTCATTTTTTTTTTTTTTTTTTTTTGTAATGAGTGGAAATCATGAAAAAAAAGTGTAACACAATTAACTATTACTTTTTGTTAAATAAAAGTAAAAAAAAAAAAAAAGTTATTATGAATCTTAAACTTCTGAGGTGGGACAGATTCAAAGTACAGCTTCTTTGCATGCACTCTTGTTATGTCAGGTAATAGTTTTTTAAAAATGTTACTAATATTTCTCATCACAAAAAACAAACAAAAAACAAATCAATGTTTCTTATCGATTAGACATGCTTGCAGATATATCACAACACTACTCATAATTTTGTCCAAAATCTGGTTTGCAACTGTAATGCTACTTTTCTGTTTTTAGAAAATAAGTGAATAATAGGCTTGCTTGGTAGTTGAAGCGTCATAAAAATACGATGCATTGATAGGGTGACATTCATGAAATGTGTGTGCAGGTGGTGTGGATCACAGCCACAATGCCGTATGTCGTCCTCACTGTCCTGCTCCTGCGTGGAGTCACACTGCCTGGAGCCATCGATGGCATTAAAGCTTACCTGAGTGTGGACTTCCTGCGCTTGTATGATGCTCAGGTACGCACACACACACACACACACACACACACACACACACACACACACACACACACTTACACATACGTTGTGGGGACAAAATGTGGGGACATCTTTTGTCCCCATGAGGAAAACAGCTTATAAATGATACTAAATTATTATTATTATTATTATTATTATTTTTTTTTTTTTTTTGAAATGTAAAAAGCAGATTCAGTTTTCTGTGATGGGTAGGGTTAGGGGATAGAATATACAGTTTGTACAGTATAAAAATCATTTGGCCTAATGGAAAGATTCCATGGATGTTCTTCATGGAACCATTGATGCCAATAAAGAACCTCCATTGGTAGCACTTTACTTAATGACTTTATTTATAAGGCATTATAAATATATTAATAATGCATTGAAATTCATTTTATAATGCATTTTATTGTCTCATGAATAATTGTAAACATAATATATATTATAATACTTATGTTACTCATTTAGAAAATATAATGCATTAAAACACACGAGAAGCAACCAATTTCAGATGTATCAAGTAGTCTGCAAATATTATTATGAAATTTAACTTTGGTTACAATTATTAATGCAAAGATATAATGCATTATAATGTACAATTATGAATACCTTTATAATTCATTATACATGAAGGCATGATTTCACAGACATGGCTTAGATTAAGTCAGGATCAGGCTTTAGTTAAATTAGGACATTTAAGTAGCTTAAAACATTAAAAAAACATTACTGATGTGCATCTTGAGACATCTATTTTAAGATATGTCAGTGCAAGTTGCTTTCAGTTAAAACAGCTCAAACATCCATTTTAGTCTGGGACTATACTTAAGCCTTGTCTGTGAAACCAGGCAAAAGGTTTTAAGTAAAGTGTGACCCCTTCATTTTTAAGAGTGTGCATCTGACAAAACTATCTATATATCTATTTATTTTAATAATTGTTTTATTCCAAAAATAAGCATCAAGAGTAGTAGGGTCAGCCTTTTCATACCATTAATATTATTACTATACATGCAGTCTATGATATTTCCTCATTAAGATTTTTAGAGAGGTCTCTTCTGTTCACCAAGGCAGCATTTATATGATCAAAAATACAGCAAAAACAGTAAAATTGTGAAATATTATTACAATTTAAAATGTTCCATTGTAATGCATTTTAAAATGTAATTTATTCCTGTGATCAAAGCTGGATTTTTTAGCATCATTACTCCAGTCTTCAGTGTCAAATGATCCTTCAGAAATGATTTGCTGCTCAGGAAACATTTCTTATTATTATCAATGCTGAAAACAGTTGTGCTGAAACCGTGATACATTTTATCTTTCAGGATTCTTTCATGAGTAGAAGGTTCAAAAGAACAGCATTTATTTGAAATAGAAAAGTTTTTAACATTATAAATGTTGTTATTGTCATTTTTAATCAATTTACCGCATCCCTACTGAATAAAAGAATTAAGTTCTTTTTTTAAAAAATCTGACCCCAATCTATTTAAACGGTAATATGTAAACGTGTGTGTGTGCTTGTTTATGTGATGTGGACACAAATTTGTATAATGACATGGGTATTACAACATAAACATGGTTTATGTGTCCCAGCAATTAAAATGGCTTAAAAAAACATACAATGTTTTATTGAAATGTAAAAATGCAGAACGTTTTCTGTGATGGTTAGGTTTAGGGGTAGGGTTAGTGTAGGGGATAGAATTTACAGTTTGTACAGTATACCGTATACACAAGGCATTACGTCCATGGAATGTCCTCATAATGATAGGTGCTCCAACATGAGTGTGTGCGTGTGCGTATGTGTTTACGAATCAATCTCTTGAACGCCTCATAAGAATCGTTCATGTCATCGTCACAGAACGGCAGGTGAAGTTACTATTAGCCTTAAGTAAGTTTTTTCACGATCCACAATTCTTTCCCGGAGGACCACTTGGCAAAGAGACCTCAAAGCGGCAATTTCAGAATTAGATTAGACACATGTGTGCAGCAGCAATTTGCAAAATTACCCTGTATTCACAAGTGTCTTTCATCTTTCTGCTGAATGAGTTTCCTGCAATTATCTCTAATGATAGCTGTTGTGCGGCCCCTTTTGTGCGGCCGGCCGGGGCCGTTTTGTGTCGCAGGTCTGGATCGAGGCAGCCACGCAGATCTGTTTTTCTCTGGGAGTGGGGTTTGGTGTGCTAATCGCCTTCTCCAGCTACAACAAATTCAGCAACAACTGTTATAGGTGAGCAAAGCCGAGTCATATACTGGAGCAATAACACAAACAGACACAGCGGGATTCACGAGCGACACACACACACACACACACACGCAAGCACATTTTCTCACACTTTGTATTGCTGAATTAAAGCCCCTTTGATGCTTTTAAGCACAGAGGCTTTTTGCATGTTCATCTTGACATCGACTGTTTCATCAATATCAGGCTGAACAGAATAAAGCCACCGATGTTTGTTGTATTACAGAGACGCCATCATAACCAGCTCCATAAACTCTCTGACCAGCTTCTTCTCTGGGTTCGTCATATTCTCCTTCTTGGGTTACATGTCACAGAAGCACAACGTCGCTCTAGATAAAGTCGCCACAGATGGTGAGTGAGTATGTTTGTATTGTGCACTCTCAGAAAAAAAAGGTACAAAAGCTGTCACTGTGGCTGTACCAATTCAAAAGTAACTAATATGTATATTTAAGTACTAATAAGTACATTTAGGGAACTAAATCTGCACATTTTAGGTGTAAATAAGATACAAATGTGTACCTTTTGAAAGGGTAGGCTAATGCCCCAGTGACAGCTTTTGTACCTTTTTTTTCCTGAGAGTCAATGTGATTGAACCGGTGCAGCTTACATTGACATTAGTTAATGCATTGCTTCCACAGCTTTTATTAATGTTTATTTCTACAGGTAGCAGATATTTAACATTTCAAGTTGTATAAATTAACATTTACATTTATTCGTTTAGCACATGCTTTTATCCAAAGCGACTTACAAAAAAGGTTATTACGTTAAGAATACATCAAGAAATTAACAATTTATGCCTATTTCTGGGGCAATCCAGTTTTATTTGCATAAATACTTGAGCAAAGTTTGCTAAAACAGGATATTAGTGTAACGCAAAAAACTAAAACAAAAAACCTCAGTGTTTGACAGAATTTAAATGTGTACTATAGAATATGGAACTGAATTTAAACTTTTTAGGCAATAGTAATATTATTAATAGTACTATTAATATTGTATACATATTAGATACATGCTCAATGATTCATGTCCTCTGTGAAATAAACATGTGGCTTAACCGTCAGAGTCACTCGAGCCGGTGTTTACTGTGACATACTCTTCCTAAACACCAGCGTCTCGAGACAAAAATTATTTCTCTTTATCCTGAGCGCAAAATCAATATGTGGGATGGAGAATGTCAGTGGAATACAAACATGTCGATTTGTCTGATTCTCAGCAGCATTTCTGTTGGTCTGATTTGTATATTCTGGAAAAAAATGTAAAACTAATGTATGTTTTCTTATAATCTTTAAAACCTTTTGACCACAAACCTCTGCCTAAATGCTTTAAAATAATTTTGCAGACAAATAGGCTATATATGATTCAAAAGTTTGGGGTCTGTAAATTTTTTATGTTTTTGAAAGAAGTGCTCACCAAGGCTAAATCTATTTAATTAAAAATACAGCAAAAACAGTAATATTATGACATATTAAACAACTGTTTTGTATGTGAATATATTTTAAAATGTAATTTATTCCTGAATTTCCTGTCTAGGTGTCACTTGATCCTTCAGAAATCATTCTAATATGCTGATTTACTGCTCAAGAAAAAAAAAAAAAAAAAAAAAATTATATATATATATATATATATATATATATTATCAATGTTGAAAACAGTTGCTTCATATTTTTGTGGAAACCATGATCATATTTTTCAAGATTCTTTGATGAATAGAAAGTTCAAAAGAACAGCATTTATATGAAATACATTTTTTTAAAATAACATTATAAATGGCTTTACTGTTAAATCATTTTCATACAGTGTGTTGGTGTATAATTTGTATTGATATGATTGTGATATTCTACAAAAATATAGACTATTACTGTAACTTCAGTGCATTGAATTCAGAGCTGCTCTCAGCAGTTTTTAATGCATTGTAAAGGTGTTGAATCTTTGCTCTCTGCTTCTCTTCAGGTCCTGGTCTAGTGTTCATTATTTACCCAGAAGCCATTGCTACACTCCCAGGTTCATCAGTGTGGGCTGTAATCTTCTTCATCATGCTGCTCACTTTAGGAATCGACAGTGCTGTGAGTCTATGTGATAGACTTTTTCTGTCCATCTCACCTGCTCACCTGTATATACTGTATCAGTACAGTATAGTGTTACTTAAAGGGATAGTGAACCCAAAAATGAAAATTCTGTCATCATTTACTCACCCTCAAGTTGTTCCAAACCTGCATGAATTTCATTCTTCTGCTGAATATGGGTAACCAAATAGTTGATGGACCCTATTGACATATTTCGTATTGAACAGTATGGAAGAAAATAAAAATACTATGAAAGTCAATGGGGCCCATAAAGTGTTTGGTTACCGACATTCTTCAAAATGTCTTCTTTTGTGTAAATGATGACAGAATTTTCATTTTTGAGTGAACTATCCCTTTAATGCTATAAATGACGTGATGAATGGATGCTAATAAACACAATGTTCTGTCCTCATAGCCTGGTAAATCCCAGCAGTGTAACCGAAGCTGAACTCTGTTTTTCAGATGGGAGGGATGGAGTCGGTGATCACGGGACTCATCGATGAATTCAAATTCCTGCACAAACACAGAGAGCTCTTCACACTCTTCATCGTAGTTTCCACGTTCCTCATCTCTCTCATCTGTGTCACAAACGTATGTGAGAGACAAACAGTCCTTAATGAGACCGATCTCGTCTAATGAGCTTTTCATCTGATTATGAAGAGTCTCTCAAAGACTTATGTGTCGAATCTCTCTGTTTATCGTGATCATGTTCTTCTCTTTGGTTTCGTCTCATCTCACTTCTCTCTCCAGGGCGGCATCTATGTGTTTACCCTGTTGGACCACTTTGCCGCCGGGACATCGATTCTGTTTGGAGTGTTGATTGAGGCCATCGGCATCGCCTGGTTTTACGGTGAGGCTGGTTCCTCTTCTTACATGTCCAGTGAAGCTGATGTGGTATTAAGGCTCTGATGGGCTTTCAGACGGCTGTGCTCCGGGGCTGCTTGCGCTCATTAGGCTCCCAGGGTTCCTCATATGTGGCTTATGGACATATATGGACATTATGGATATCTGTCTGGAATGTGGATTTGAAAAAACACTTATGAATTTGCCATTCAATTTTAACTCTATTTTGATCTACTCGTAATCAAGGAAACATTTTCATTTAGTTTAACGTAATGCACTAAAATGACAAAAACTAAAATTGAAGTAAAAACACAAGAAAATTAATTAAACTTTAACTAAAATGAAAATAGGAAATATAAAAATAAAAACTAATTAATAATAATAATTATTAAAATTATAATAGCATCTCAATGATACAAAAACGACACTGGTTGTAATGACTATACTAATAACTATACATGGTCCTATTGGTAGTGTTTGTGGCATATCTTGAAATACAATATTTTTTAACCATCTGAATGATGGTCCTCTGGGCCAATGAAGAGAAATTATGATTGCTTACCATTAACCACAAAAGTAATATTAGAAGTTAGTCAGAATGTATATTTTAAAATTTGGCACTAAAAAGACACTTTTGCATCTGTCCGAAGTAAAAACAAGAGCCAAATTAGATTGCTCAAGCATTTGACATTTATTTTTGTTTATTTTTTTCTGGTCTCTGGTTCACTTTTGGAGCTAAACAGAGACATCTGTCTGAAGTGGAAACAAGAGTCACAGTGGATTGCTCAAGCATTTTGATATTAGTATTTAGCTGTTATTTATCCCTTAATCAAATATTTACAAGTTATAAATATACAGTATCATCAAAACTTTTTTTTTTTTGTGACGTTTGGTTAACTGTGCTAAGGGTGGACATAGACTATTGTGGTTACATAATACTGTACAATTGTATCATGAATATTACAGTTAGAAATTCTTTTCAAATACTCAACCCTTAAACGTTTCATACAGTACATTGACTTTATCTTCGAAAAGCCATTTCTTTGCCTTTGGCAAAGTGGCATGTGGTTGGAGGAATGTGAACTTTGCAAACGTACCTGAGGCAACAAACAATTCTTGGAGACCTGAACTTCAGCATGACTCCATAAGCTCAGGACTGAGAGATCAGCATCAGAGAGCAATGTCTGAACCTCTGGATCTTGAGACAGCAGGTCACAGGCTGCTGCTGTCAGTGAGGCCAGGACCAACCAGCCTGAGGCTTCAGTGGCCTTTTTGGAAGTTCGATTTCCTGGAGAACACCTGTGTCTTTGGCCCTCTGCTCGTGACACAGCTCTGCTCTCGCTGTCTGCTGCATTCAGACATCAAACCTTGATCAAAGCCCTGCGGCCAACCAGACTCACAAAACAAGAGATCTGCTATACATGGAAGCCACTATGATGTTTGCTTCCAATCAGTTTGTCATTTTGATTTTTCATAAAAAACAAGTGCACAACTCAAAGTGATATTGTTTCAAGTGAAGCATGGCTTAATGGTGTCACTCAATGTTGTCACATTCATACATTAAAATAAGGTTTTAAGTCAAGTATGCCTATGAAGTATATGGGATATAAAGGGGGCAGTTTTCATAGTTATTATGTTTTCCTTCATAACTCACTGGTGACTACAAATCTACATGCCATTTTTGACATACCATGAGAAATATTTATATGTTCCAAATGTGCACTACCATTCAAATGGTTGGGGTCATTAAGATTTTTTACTAAGAAATTCATAATTTTATTTAACAAAGATGCATTAAATTGATCGACAATGACAATAAAGACATTTTTTTATGTTACAAAAAAATCTGTTTTAAGTAAATGCTGTTTTTTTTTAACTTTCTGTTTATCAAAGGATTCTGAAAAATAAAATGTATCACGGTTTCCACAAAAAAAAAAAAAAAAAGCTGTTTTAAACATTGATGATAATAAGAAATGTTTCTTTAGCAGCAAATCAGCATATTGAAATTATTTCTGAAGGATCATGTGACACTGAAAACTGAAAATTTAGCTTTGCATCACAAGAATAAATGACATTTAAAAGATATATTACAGTAGCAAACAGTTATTTTAAATTGTAATAATATTTCACAGTATTACTGTTTTTATAAAATAAAAGCAGCCTTGGTGAGCAGAAGAGATATTTTTTTTTTCAAAAACATTTAAAAATCTTACAGACCCAAAACTTTTGAGCGGAGAAAGGACAGATCAGGGTTCACAAGATGCCAGTGTTACAATTGATTATCACAGTGATTGGTGACAATTGTAACACTTGAAAAATAAATCCACTGTAAAAATAAATCCAAAATATGAATCCACTGTATGTGTGTTTAAAGGACGTATTGTGCCTTTTAAATATTCAAAATGGGTTAAATTCCTTTTGCTGAAATAAATGGAACATATGTAAAAGAAAAGAACTGTTCAAATAGATATTTTGATTAAAAAAGAAAAACATTTTAAAGCGTCAGTTTTCAATTAAGTTATATATATATATTTTTTTTGTTAATGCCGACCTCACAGCCATGACAATATCTCTGATTTGTATGGTAACAGCTTCAGTATCAGCGACATTTGTGTTCATATTTAACCAACTACCAAAACAGATATTAGTTTGGATTCAAAGGTATCAACACTTTAAAGAGCAGAGGAGAAATATTTGAAATGAAAATTAACGTGTGTTTTTAGGAGTGGATCGCTTCAGTGATGATATCCAGGAGATGATTGGACAGAGACCCGGCCTCTACTGGAGACTGTGCTGGAAGTTTGTTAGCCCGTGTTTCCTCTTGGTACGTTTACAATCACGAATCCTCTGTCAATAACAATGCAAATAATTCCATGCAATTTATATCATGAAACTCTTTTATTTATCATTAAACAATGCTTATTTTCTCTTCCCTTCATTCAGTTCATGGTTGTTATCAGTTTTGCAACGTTCAACCCTCCAAAGTACGGTACATATTATTTCCCCACATGGGCTACAATGGTGGGTTGGTGTCTGTCCATATCATCTATGATCATGGTGCCTCTCTACGCCATTTACAAGTTCTGTTCTCTGCCAGGAAGCTTTTGTGATGTAAGTATTCCAGATGGTGAATATTCAAAAAAAAAAAAAAAAAAATATCGAAATGAATTAAGTCGAGTCACATTTATTTTTATAGCGCTTTCAATAATCAAATAATAATCCTTAGGGGATCAAGAGGGCCCTTTGCCATTCCATTGGCTTGGGCCCTAATAATGCAAACTTCATCAATTATGAAACGACTTCAATTTCAGTTGTAAAGCAGCTCTACTGAAGACAATAGTGTCATTGTTCAGCTCAATTCAGTTCAATAAAATTGTTGATGTTACAAAGTTAGTGTTATTATCAATTCAGCTCACTTCAATTAAAAGTTGTTCTCATCCAATAGAGAATATGCACATGATGTCACAGTAGGTGGGAGTCACTGTGGTTACACCCACTCAGTGGCAAAAAGACTGAGTGACAGCATTAGTGTTCAGATGTGAAAACACACACACACACACACACACACAGAAAACAAAACAAAAAAAAGTCATAAAATACGAGACAGCAATACAATCAAAGCTACATCTGTTCAACATTAAGATGATCCATAAATTAAAATAAATCAGGGAAAGCTCATTTAAAAAGATGAGTTTTAAGACAATATTTAAAAGTATTAAGACAATTGCTTTCAAATACAAACTGCGGAAGAGATTTCCAGAGACCGAGCAGCACCACTGAACACTCTGGACCTCATAGTGGTTAGACGAACAGGAGGTATAACAAGGGAAACAGCTGAGGAAGATTTAAGAGTGCGGGTGGGAATATAAATGTGAAGCAAATCATGAGGGTGCAAGATTGAGCAGAGCTTTGAAAGTGAAAAGCTGAATCTTGTACTCTACTCTAAAGAGCAGGAGAGATGTGCTCAATGGGAGAGGTTCTAGTGATTATGTGGGCGCTTGAGTTCTGGAACAAATGAAGTTTATGGAGAAATTTGAGAGGTAACTCAAATATAGAAGAGATTACAGTAATCAATGCATGATGCATTAACTATATCATGTACAAGAATGGCTGTGGTATTGGTTGTGAATGGACGAAGACTGATGTTCCATTATTAATGTATGGGTAAAAATTTACAATAAGGTTCATTAGTTAACATTAGTTAACTACATTAGTTAACAGGAACTAATAATGAACTGCACTTATACAGCATTTGTTAATCATTGTTAATGTTAATTTCAACATTATTAAAATCTTGTTAACATTAGTTAATGCACTGTGAACTAACATGAACAAACAAGGAAAAACTGTATTTTCATTAACTAATGTTAATGAAGATTAGTAAATACAGTAGCAAATGTATTGCTCATGGTTAGTTCATGTTAGTTAATACATTAACTAATGAACCTTATTGTAAAGTGTTACCAATATATGTTTCAAAAGACAAGCTACTATCAAGGATGACACCCAAACTCTTAACCTGAGAAGACAGTTAAATTATGGAATTATCAATAGTAAGTGAAAAGTTGTCAAATGTTGCCAAACTGCATTTAGTGCCAACAAGAAGAACCTCATTTTTAGCAGTATTTTGCTTGATAAGTGAGAACCAGATTTTTTAACAGTCCAAGAGAGAAGAAGTAAGAACAGTAAAATTAGGCTTGGAGGACAGACAGACAAATAGAGTGTCATCCGCATAGCAATGGAAAGTAATACCAAATTTCCTAAAAAAAAAAAAAAAAAAATATGACTAAGAGGTAATCGGTAGATAATAAATAAAAGAGGGCCCAAGACAGAGCCTTGAGGAACACCAGTGGTAACAGATGATGAATATGATCTGAAATTGGACAAATTGAGTGACCCTGGAGAAATAGGATCTAAACCAAAAGTGAGAGGGAAATACCAATAGAGATCTATGTAAAAGAACTTGATGCCACATAGATCAAGCAATATAAGTATAGTTAAGAGTCCAGAACCAGCGGCCATCATATTGTTACCCATACATTAATAATGGCGCTCGGTCCGCATATTTCCACTTATGGAACATCAGCCTTTGTCCATTCACAACCAATACCACAGCCATTCTTGTACGTGCTATAGATAATGCATCATGCATTGATTACTGGAATGTCATACTCAAATTTCTCCATAAACTTAATTTGGTCCAGAACTCAAGCGCCCGCATAATCACTAGAACCTCTTCCATTGAGCACATCTCTCCTGCTCTTTAGAGTAACCTTTACAGTGGCAGTATCTGTACTATGTAATGGATGGAAACCAGACTGAAGTTGTTTTTTTAAAAGGTGAGCATGGACCTGAGCTGCAACAGTCTTTTCCAACATTGATTGTAAAAATAGTTTCAATAAACTATCTTTTTACAGACTACTGAATGCTACAGAACAGAACGGACAAACATACAGATAGACAGACAGTCAGACAGATAGATTTTAAACTTTTAAAGTTTATACTAAATATATTGAAAGGACCAGAATATCCATTGATGTCCTCATCACTTTAATTTTGCATTTAATTTTCTGCAAACCCCATCTTGAAGAAAGACCAAGCATCAGGCCAAATTTATTTGTATAGCACTTCTCAATACACCGATTAAAGAAAGCTTTACAGAAAGTCATAATGTTATGTCTATAATGCCTTAGTGCTTTAACAAGTAAAAGGGCTGGGCGATATGATGATAACAATGATATAAGTTATCATCTGGATTTTTTTTTTTTACATCTTACTTTATTGCATTTATAGTGTTGTTTAGCAGAAAAAGTGTACACAGGCTTTTCTTTATATTTCCCTGTCGTCGATTAATGCATGAAATACGATTTCTGGCCACATGTCAGTGTCCATGGACCACTAGTTCTTTGTAAATTTGTAAGGATCATTGTGGAGTTCAACTGTGTTTAATTTAAGAAGATAATAATTTGTTTTACTCCCCTTTTTGCAATTTTCCCTTCTAAAACCAGTCATGTTGCAGGATGTTTTGTCACTCAGACCAGCTGAGGCAGGAAAGTGACGTTAATGCATACCCTCTATAATGTCAGAGCAGCTGAATTGATAATATTACTCAACATTAATTGTCTTTGTAAAACCTACTAATAGAACTACTTCTAAACATTCATCACTATGCAGAAATCATAATGCATTATTTTTGATCTATTACCGTCCTTGCATTCATCTTTTTGTTTGCATGATTTTGTGTTAATTTGTTGTGCTATTATCTAAACAGAAACTGGCATATGCCATCACTCCAGAGACTGAACATCACTTGGTGGAGCGTGGGGAGGTCCGGCAGTTCACGGTAAGATCTTTTTCCAGGATCATGGGTGGAAAAAAAAAATCAGACAACTGTTTCATGTGTACTAGGAAGATTACATAAATTTTATGGGTGAACTTTCAATTATGCTAAACATGACATTTTACTGTTCCGTTATCACAGATACATGACTTTTAGGGCAGTCCGATCCTCAGTGCAGATATGCTGGGATTGTTTTAGCCTCACTAATATTCCTTCATAAGAGCAGAACTTTTCAGTGATGCATCTGTAAACTTCTGATCTGTGTGCCTGTTTTCACACTAAAAGTAAAGGTTCTACACAGAACCTTATAGGGTTCTGTCAGGCACTTTATAAGTAAAACCTTTTAGGGGTTCCCAATCATTTTATGGATTTAATTTTAATTAATTAATTTAGTTTTAATTTACTTGTAGGGTAACACTTTACAATAAGGTTCATTAGCTAACATTAGTTCAGTCAGGAACACTTAAGTCAAAAATTAAAAGAGACCAACTTTAGTCAATTTTTTATTGGCATATTTTGCTAAAGTTACAATTGGGCAGTATGGCTCTGTTTTAAATTCCCTTTCCTTTTCATGAGCTCCGTGAAAGCCAAGACCGGGAACAGCAGCAGCTTCTGGGGACAACCTCCCATTTTTTTAACTGGGAGAGCAGCACAAAATCCCCCTATTGAGAACAAAGCATGCATCAATGACAACAGAATGACACTGATTAAGTTAGACACAAGTTTAAGGAGGAGCTGGCAAGGAGGTGGGTTGCAAGCAGCGTGCAGTGGAAGCAGCCAAGCAAGCAGAGAGACAGAAGCTGCATTTAAGTAATGCGCCTTATTTTAGAGTTGCCAGTGGAGTCCATAGAAAATGGAACAGCTGATATGGGTGGGGTTGGAATTTTTCGAATCAGCTGATAGCAGAGCTTGACTACGAGGCCTGCCTGAACTAATGCAGAATGCTTGATTTAACTATTATTTAACATTAAATAATAATGAACTGCACTTATACAGCATTTCTTAATCTTTTAATTTAAGACCTTTCTACTTGTATAGAATCTTTTTGGCATAGGGTTCTTTAAATTTGAATCAAGAACCTTTTTTTCTAAGGGTATGTTTACTCAATAACAATGTTCTAAAAACTGAAACGTTTTTTCCTTTGCATTTTTGGCATACAGACGCCAACGTTGAAACATCGAAACGATCCCCATTCACATGGATCCGCAAAAATAATTAAAAATGCTGTATTATGCAGACAGGCCAGTAGTTGGCAATGTCACTGTAAAGAAACACTATAAGCTGAACACATAGGGTCTCATTCATGAAACATTCGTAAATATACGAGTAAATATGTGAGTGATTTACGCGTAAAGAGACCTTCCCGAAAACTCTTCTCCTGATTCACAAATACTTCGTAAACGCAGAAGTGATAGTGAAATGTGTGTGTGTTAATGAATTCCAAAATTCGTAAATGGGACGTGCGTGCACGCTCATTCTCAATTACCATAAATCCCGCCCATTAAATCCGACTGACAACTATATATGGGCATCATATTATGACACCAAACGAAGGATTTTGGCCATTTGGGGCCATTAGTTTGCCCAACCCTATTGAAATCAATTAATTATTTGATTAAAGTGCTCCGTTTGCAGATGCTATTACTGGCTCTCACAATAAAAGTAAAAAGAAAAAATGTACGTAATTACTATATATAATATTTTTTCAAAATGCTGTGTAAATATGTACCTTATTAAGGTCAATTAAAATGCAGCCTTATTAATGAGCAAAACGTTCGGATGTTAAACGCACTATGTACGCGTGGCTGGGAGCAGGTGTAGATTTCTTTCGTAACAACTAACATTTGGAAAATACGAACATTTTAATGAATCTGAAAATTTACGGCAGAACCACTTTACACACGATTTACACAAAAATTCGTTCTGCTCGTGTTTCATGAATGAGACCCATTATGTGCATGCTGTTTTCACACATTCATATTTTTGTAATTTATACAGAGATGATAAGTAGCACTTTTAAACTCATTTTTAAAAGTTTGCATTTTCAGGCCCCCAAAACGCTGTTGTCGTGTAAATGAATGGCCAAAACATAAAATGTTTTCTGTTTGTAGTTGAATACGGTGTTGGGTAAACGGCCCCTAAGAGTGCCTATCTTCAGTAAAGCATCCTCAAAACAGTATATGTTGTGAAAAGCGTTATATAAACATTACTTTTTTCTCACAGCTTCAACATTGGCTGGTGGTTTGAGCGGCCCTTTACATGGAAGTAATGAAGGCACCGGAGGACTCGGCTTGACAAGAGCAATGTGTGTCAGTGCCAACAGAAGCGTATTACTAGTTGTTTCTTTCTCGCATAATCGGACGTGGCTGTTTCGTGACTTTGATCACAATGTGGTTGACATTCTGTCAGTACCAGTTTTACTCTCAATATACGATGACTGTTATGATGGCTGATGTTGTCCCCACTGACTGTTTGTTTATTGTTTATTTATTTCTTCTTCTTTTTTGTGATCAGAGTACAACTGAGCCTTATTGATAAATGTGATTGAAGTGTCAAAAATTGTACAATACATCTTTAGCAACACTAAAGTTTAGAAAAGTGTAAATAGTGCTATTGCAAAAATAAATCTATCCTCTTTGTGTCTGAGAAGTGCAAATGTATTTATGAATGATCAGCAAAGTTCAGTTGATCACAAGTTTCATGCTTGCTTACAGTATCGATTATATGCATATTTGATGCACATATGATGTCCCAGAGAAGAGCTCTCTTCACCGAAAACTTTAGATTGCAATAAGGTTTAACCATTGGTCATTTTGAATCTGTTTAAAGGGTGCCAACAATTGCTCCCATGTTTACAGAAAATTAGAAAAATCAGTCTGTAGGCAACAACATGCAGAGGTTCAGTCAATTATTCATTTTGTGGGTTATTTCCATACATCTTTGCATTTTCTTCATGCAGTGGTAATCTTTTAAATGACAAAACACAGTTGCATTTATAGGATTTCTGTCACACTGAATGTTCTTATCCACGACTGTATTACTGGACTACTGGAGATTTATTTACATGAAAGTTTATTACGAATATTTGAAGTCTTTAAATTTAATGATTTCAGTGCCTGTTGAAATTTGTCAACCACTAAAATGTCAATAAAACGCGCTTATATAAAAAAAAAAAAAAAGGAATTTGATTTTGTTTCTTAACACTAAAACATTTCATGTTGTTGGAGTCCATATGCTGCTCATATCACAATATAAGCAATAATATACAAAACTAGTGTCAAGTTTCTACTGAAACAAATTCAGTTTAGAAAAAAAATATTCTACTATATTCCCAGATAACAGGGAATGTTCTGAGAATGTTGGCTTACATTCTGGCAAGGCTCTCTCAAAGTTATTAACATTTTTCCAGTTAATAGAAAGTTCAGTCACAGTTATCTGGACTCTAATAACTTTCTCAGAATGTTAGCACACAAATGTTGTTTAAATTTTTTCAAAAACATTTTAGTTGGATCTTTGTCTAACATATTTTAAATGTTACTAATTGTTTCAGAATGTTCAGAACATTCAAAAGTACTGTTCCAATAATGTTTGCAAAATGATAAAATGGAATGTTCCCTTAACATTTGCATAACCAAGAAAAAAGGTTAAGGCATTTAAAAAACTTTTCAAAACTTAGCAAAATGTTCTTAGAACATGTTTTTGTTAGCTGGGTATAGTGTAGATACATAAAATGGAGGAGTCCAAAACTACACAGTACTGCAACTCCATCAGGTTGGAAACTATAAACAAATTTTAAATATTTTCAAGAATATTGAAGTAAATTTACTTTACCATTTCTCAGGCATTTGACACAAAAGTAAATGCATCTGTAATTAGAACTGAATAGAAAAGAACTATTGAAAGAGCGGTACTTTATTTTACAGACCTGTTAGAGGATTAACTGGGTTATAACTGTATTAACTCTGAACCTAAACAAAACTCATGCTAAGCTGGTATTTTCAGCAGATATCTGCTGGAAGCTGTATCATGCTCTGTTGATTGGCTGCTGCTGCACAGCAATTTACTTAAATATACCTGTAGCTGTTTAGAAAAAAATTACTATTTATACATTCCTTTTAGTTGTTTCATTTAATGAGAATGTAGCAGTGCATCTCTTGTTTAATACGTGCTCATATTCATGCTAATGTCTTAGTTCATGCTGATATAATCAACACAAAGAAGTTATATTAAATTTGAAAAATGCAACAAAAAAGTCTTAATATATTATATAAAATATTAAACTCACAATTTAAGATTGAAATCACCAGTTGATAACTAAGCACTTCTTTCACTAATCTTTTATCACAATGTCACTTTGAAGTGAATATGGTAATATTAAAATTATACACTCTTAAAAATAAAGATTGCAAAAGAGGAATGCCATAGAAGAACCATTTTTGATCCTGAACAAATCTTTCAGTGAATAGTTCTTAAAATAACCTTCTTCTTTTTTTTTCTTAGTGTGAAAAACATTTTAGTAATCTAAAGAATCTTTTTTCTAATATAAAGAACCTTTTGTGGAGTGTACTATGGTTTGAATGGACACTTGACACTTTTTTTTTTTCAATTTTTCTGGGAGTTTTGTTTCCTTCAACAATGAAAAAAATGACCATTTATTTAAATGCAAAAGTGCAAAAATTTACAAAACATGTCCACTGCAACAAAGATTGTCATCAATTGTGGGACGGTTGAATTTTAATTGCTGGTTGTTTATATGTATATGTGTGTTAAAAGTACCATTCCGGTAGCAAGATGCTGAACTAAATGAAGATAAATGTCTTGGCAATCAGATAAGAGTAAATCAAGAGTCAAAGAGAACTTCATTTGATTGGCTACAAGAAGAAGCTAGACCCACCTTCCTCATGTTTGCAAAACTCAGTGAGTAGGAGTATCATGCCAAAACTGTAAGCACAGCTAGAAAAAGACAAACCAGTACGTATCAGGTTATTTCGGGAACTTCTTGCCCTACGTACACAACAAGTAATTTAGACATTTGCAACAGTTCCTTTTATACACATACAGATGGTTCTATGTAGTGAAACCATTTTGCAGTTCTTTAAACTGTTGTTCCCTTTCAAAAGCTACCCTTGATTCAGTGCTTTGGGAAATCATCTTTGTTTGACCCAGTGGTCCTCAAAGTGTGAAACTAATGCAGGTGTTTTTCATTGCAGGTTTTTAAAAAAAAAAAAAAATAAAAAAAATCAATCCTCAGGTTTCTTTGTCTTCAGAGCCATACTGATGGGTCTGTCCCTATCGCTCACTAGACTGGCCATGCAAGCAAGAGAACCCCAAATGCTCTAAATTAGAAGAATGATTTATGTCTGGTGGCCAGGAGGAGTGACCACAACAGCATTGTGGGTGCAAATGCACAAGGGTATATGATGATGCCACAGGTCCAAGAGACTCTCACGGCCTATCTCTCTCCTAGGTTGGCATCATCTCTTAAGAAACCAACTCTCTCCACTAAGCCTTTGTAGAACCACTTCAATGCTAGTGAGGAAAGCGTTTCAAGTAGTGGGTTAGGCTGGTGCTGCCCTGCACACCATGGCAGGTTTGCAGATATACCAGGCTGAGCTGCTGATGGACCTGTGTACGAGAGGTTAAAATCAACAAGGAGCTTTGTCGAGCCACAGATCTGTCCCTCTGTGTGACCAAGCAAATGGCCCAGGCCATCGGTCATTCAATGGCTCGCCATGGTCGCCACAGAGAGGCATCTGTGGCTGAACCTCACAGGCATCAAGGAAAGGGACCGAGTGTTCCTCTTTGATGCCCCATCTCTATTTGGCAACTCAGTCAATACAGTCGTCAACAGGTTTCGGGGGGTGAAGAAACAAGAAAGCATTCGTGCAATTCCTTCCTTGCCATACTCGGGGAGGGGCTGTCGGCCACCTAGTCTCATCCCGGTCCTTCTCACATAAAAATACAGCAACAGTGCCACCCCTTCCCGGCACCCTTACAAAACCACTGTACCATCTCTGCTGCCTCTGGTGTTTCGGGTGGCAGCGATTTCCAGCGAAGTGTTGTGTGTTCCATTGCTTCCTATTTTCACCCAGGACACAGAACATCCAGCACCCCCTCAATGGTAAGTATCGAAATTGGTACCTATTTCAGATAATCTGGCAGCGTGGAAGCTACTGCCAGGTATCTGTACTTGGGTCCTGACAACAGTAGAAAAAAAAGTTGCAAAATCCAGTTTTTTCATCGTCCTCTGCGTTTCAACGGCATGGTCCCCTACTACCATGAAACCGAAGCAAGTGCACTTACTGTCACAAAAAAGCGCTATATAAATAAAGGTGACTTGACTTGACAAAAGCAATCTCTTCTGTTCAAAGGGACCATAGAACATATTTCCCTCCTAGAGAGAGAGTGTGTCTACAACAGTCAATACTTTCTGGTTCCCAAAAAAGATGGGGGACTCCGTCTGATTTTAGATCTTTGAGGCTTGAACCGTTCTCTCAGAAAGTTCAAGATGCTATCGATCAAGATGATCGTGAGCGCTGGCTCCTTTGCAACTCCAGGGCATCCACATGGGATTCAATCACGATGTGGGCACAATTGTCTCCCACTTGAGTCAAGACCATCCAGACCACCCTGAGCAAAGTCAGGTTAGGTCAATTTCTTACTGTTCATCAGTACCAACAAATGTTAGGTCCCACTGCATTTGCATCCACTGTGATCCCTTTTGGCCTTTTGCACATGATACCAATTCCGTTGTGGCTCAAAGCCAAGGGATTTCATCCAAGGGCAAATCCCCACAGGCAGATAAGGATAATGCGCCGGCTACGTACCCTCTCTATGTGGTTCAGACCACGGTTCCTCGCCTTGGGTCCCACTCATAACTGAATGTGTCAGGCTGGGGAGCGGCCTTAGTCTGTACTCACACTAGGCGCTCTGAACCGTGCCCGAGCGTGTTTGACCCCGAAAGCCAGGTTCGTTTGACTAGTGTGATTGCTCCATACCATGCCCGGTTCGTTTAGCTGTCCATGGACTGCTTGGAAAAGGTGGGCTTGTGTGCGGTAAGCATGCAGTGTGAGCACTATTCGTGCTGGAGCACGGAACAGCTACTACTTTTGTGTGCGCTACTGTCATCATTATGACGGCAAACATTTATTACTACTTGGATAGTACACTTTTCAAATCATGAAATTAATTAGAGTGTATTTGGGTTTGTAATGTATCTGGTTCTCACCTTATTGATGAACAGGAATTGTAGTTTGCAAGTAAAGCTGCAAATTCATCTGTTAATCCCTTCGAGTCGGCGGTCGCACCGGTGATACCACCTTGCTTTTTTTCTTATCAGTGTGAAAGAGACTCAAAATAATCCATCAATTTTGGACATACAATTAAGAGTTATACACCATTCTAATCTGTGAAATGTCTTCTTTTATTTGTGTACACTCAGAGTAAAAACAATATGTTGTGCTTCTTGCAAAATAAAGAAAGCTAACATGATGCACAAGCCGCAGTCTCTCTCTAAATGAAGTCTATTCTGATAGTCCTCAGAAAATGAACTGTAACTTAGTGAATACTAATGACACAAAAATGAGACATATGTCTAAAGAAATGTTGAAATGTCAGGGTTTGTTTCAGAAACATTCATTCTGAATGAATATAATGCTGAGATCACAGACTGTGTAACACAGCCTTACTGGCAGAGGAAACAAAGAGTTAAAAGGAGAATTGTTTAAAATATTTGTACGTTGGGTTTAAAATGAAGACAAGAAAACAGCGGATATAAAAAAAAAAACAACAAACCCCCCCCCCCAAAAAACAGATATGTATTTACACCAATAGAAATGACACTGAACTAAAACAACACAAGATATATAAAGAGTCCTTAGACTGGTAAAAGCATATAGTCCATCAGTTCCATACCCTAAAACAGTCCATAGGAATCTCTGTGTATTGATAGTCCAATGTGTCCACCCGTGTATATACAATCCAATGTCGATATTCCAAAGTGCAAGTGTAAGAATGAAGTCCTGGAATAGCGAGGGTTCACAAAAAGGTACTCCACAAACCAGGCAACATTTTAACCTAACCTAACGTTTTAACCCAATCTTAGGCCATACTGCTCCTTTTATAGTGAGAGGCTACTTTCGACTACCTGTCAGGTGATTGGTCATATGAAAGGTGAAGTCTCAGTTCTTAAAGACAAACACACACATTTTTAAGAGGAGTAAAATGGACAATGAAACATGTAAAACCTATTAAAACTCTGATACACAAATATACAGTTATATACAGAGTGGTTAAAACATGTTCCTTATGTGGCAGTGTCACATAGACCCTCCCCCCAGCCTACAGTGTGTGAGGGAAAGAAGTCCATACCCGTTCAGAATTTGCCACACTTATATTCCATATTGTGGGGTTTTATATATATATATATATATATATATATATATATATAGATATATATATATATATATATATATATATATATATATATATACTTTGTACTTTGTACTTGTTATAGTTTCCTCTCACATAGCCTACCTGACTGAAAGGGCTCATTAAGTGGATCATTATGCAGCTCATTATGTGTGTCTTTGTTTTCTCAGGTGTGAATCACAGCATTATTCATGAAGATTGACACTGGCTGTCCATCTTGACAAAAAGTGTCTTACAAAATTTAAATCAATTATTATATGAACAAGTAGACAGGATAATTTTTACATCATTTTGAAGCCCTCTAGGCCCTGAGTTTTCTTCTGGGCTTTGGAGGTCTTTTGACATGCCCTGACATTTGTGCTTATTTATGCTACTTTTAACATATGCATGCCTAAAGACTGATTACACTGTATTCAGAACAAACTCTGCTACAATAATACATGAGCAGCATGTAAGTAAAAGTTTGTAGTTTTGAAAAAAATGACGTTTATGCATGATTTGTGAAAAAAAAAATGAAGTCACTGAAATAAGGTCATAAAACCCAAACTGAATATTTGTTCACAACACTTTTGAAAAATGTATGATGTAGGCTAGAATTTTTCTTCAAAACAATGTGAAAATCATCCTTCCCACTCATTCACATAAAACAATATATTGATTTAAAATTTGTAAAACATGTTTTGTGTCAGAAGGCTGTATGCAGGGAGGTCGTGAATGATCATGAATAATGATGTTTCACACTTGGGAAGACAAATACCCTCCCCCAATGGCCTTGTCAGCTGAATGGGATTGTTAGGGAACTAGAACAAAGAATGTGAGGAGATTTAAAAGAATGGCTTTTTAATTGAATGTATTATTAATTATTTTATTGATTGATTATTTACAACACAACATAATCCAAATATATATAACAAAGGAACATTATTAAGCACACTGATCTAAAGACAGAGAATTGAACAGTCCCACACACCTTTGTGCCATTCCTGAAACAGTTCCTGTTCAACATACCTGTCATTTCCAAGGTGATTGTTTTTACATTTTACCATGTTCCTGTACAAGCTTGCTGATGTTGGTACAGCGCTCTCAGAGAAAAACAGTTTCAGCATGACAGTGGCATTTGGTTCCTGTAAAAAAAAAAAAAAAAAAAAACAACAAAAAAAACAATTGTGAACATGCTGATATCAGAAGCAACTAGGGCTGCATCTAATTGTGATTTTTTCTGGTTAAAATTGTGATTTAAAATTCACAAAAAGGATAAAGGACACCAGATTTGTTGTGGCTACTTTTATGGCTGCATAAAATAATAATACTAATTTTACTTTTAATATAATAATATAACTATTTTTTATTTCAGGTGGCCTATAACTATAATTGTTATGCATGTTTAATTCATATTAGAAGCTTTTCTTCCTTTTTTCTTCCATGCAAAAAGTAACATCATATATGACGTAATCGTGCTCAGGCCTGGAACATTACAGTTTTTTTCGATTGCTAAAACACTATAACCAGGCTTTTGAACTAAAATTTCAAAACCATAATGCCATTTATCAAAAAGCACACCCAATTCCCTAAACTCTAAACACTACTCCCCTGTTTTGACACATGAATCAGATTTGTTAAGCTGTCACTGCAGAACTCTACACACAAATCGCTTAATTGCGTATACCATGTGGTCATTTTGAAAGCACTCGCATTCAATAGAGGGTATGCATCGACGTCACTTTCCCGCCAAAAGCGCACTCCCTCAGCTGGACTGAGTGGCAAAAGAACCTGCTGCGTAACTGGATTTAACAGGGGAAACTGCGAAAACGCGAGTAAAACTAACAAATTACACTAAAGGTTGGAACTGAATGTGTTCCTTACAACTTGTCAAATAAACCTAATCCATGGATATTGACATGCAGCCTGGAGTCATGTTTCCTGACATTTATATGTGCCTGATTTCGAAGGCGGGGAGACACATCAAATCTGCCTGTGAATATTTTATATAACTACAATATAGGTAGGTTTAAATCCACGTAATCACTTATATCAATGTTATATCGTCATATTGTCCAGCCCTAAAACATATCTAGTTTTATAGTATAGTTTTTGTCAGTGTTTACTGAAAAACACCCAATTATGCAGAATATAAGATATAAAAATATTTAATTGTGTAGTTATGTAGTTGTCAACATAATATATAACAATACAATATATACGGTATGATTTTACCTCAAAATCACAAAATCCATGTTTTTTCTGCCTGGAATCGAGCTGTTTCTGTGAATTGCAGTGATCCATTTGCTTTTTTCCCTGTTGCTTTTTTCTGCAGTTTTTAAATATATACCTCAGGTTTTGTGTCAAAGCTATTTGTACAGTCAATCACAAAGCTCTTTCCCATTTTGGGTGTGTTTTGTGTGTTTTTCACAACATTCACGCTGAAAACCAATGCTGCCGCTCAAGGGGCTCGCACACCGGACGCGAAGCTCAGCACCGCGCTGCGACACGTCTTTCAAATTCGAACGCATTGTTTTATATTTTTTTCTGAGTCGTAGCTGGGCGCCGCGGACAGCCGCGGTGTGCATACACTCATAGAAAACAATGCGTTCGAATTTTAAAGACGTGGCGAGGCGCTGAGCTTCGCGTCCGGTGTGCAAGCCCCTTCAGTCTTTTGCCAGTCATAACGGTCGACAGTGACATCACGTGCATACCCTCTAGACTGTTCACTCAAGTCAGCACAGCTTGAGCTCAATTAGCACACAATTCCCCAGGTGAAAACACTAAGAGTCAAATTTGAACACACATCAATCAGATCCTTCAATAGTTGGATAAAAGGGGCCGAATCAGTTCATTGAGTTTTGAACAATGGATCTACAGAGAAATGAAGGAATAGATTGAGGAGGAAGAGGAAGAAGAAGAGGAGGAGAAGGAGGAGGAGGAGGAGGAGAAGGAGAAGGAGGAGGAGGAGGAGGAGAAGGAGAAGGAGAAGGAGAAGGAGAAGGAGGAGGAGGAGAAGGAGGAGAAGGAGAAGGAGGAGGAGGCAAGCCACTTTAGTTGACCTTGTCCTTGTCCATGGTATGACTATGAGGGAGGCTGGGCAACAAATACAGCCAAATTGAGTCGCTTCACCATCGCCTCCATCATCAGAACCTTCAGGGAGGAAAACAGGTAGGTGTACTCACAGTGAAACTGCTCTGTACAGTAACTTTTGAGTGCTGTACTCTGTGCTGTGACAACACATACACGGTGTGCAAGCCCCTTCAGTCTTTTGCCAGTCATAACGGTCGACAGTGACATCACGTGCATACCCTCTAGACTGTTCACTCAAGTCAGCACAGCTTGAGCTCAATTAGCACACAATTCCCCAGGTGAAAACACTAAGAGTCAAATTTGAACACACATCAATCAGATCCTTCAATAGTTGGATAAAAGGGGCCGAATCAGGTCATTGAGTTTTGAACAATGGATCTACAGAGAAATGAAGGAATAGATTGAGGAGGAAGAGGAAGAAGAAGAGGAGGAGAAGGAGGAGGAGGAGGAGGAGAAGAAGAAGGAGGAGGAGGAGAAGGAGAAGGAGAAGGAGGAGGAGGAGAAGGAGGAGAAGGAGAAGGAGAAGGAGGAGGAGGAGGAGGCAAGCCACTTTAGTTGACCTTGTCCTTGTCCATGGTATGACTATGAGGGAGGCTGGGCAACAAATACAGCCAAATTGAGTCGCTTCACCATCGCCTCCATCATCAGAACCTTCAGGGAGGAAAACAGGTAGGTGTACTCACAGTGAAACTGCTCTGTACAGTAACTTTTGAGTGCTGTACTCTGTGCTGTGACAACACATACACTATGCTAGTATGCACTATGCTACTGTAATAAAGAAATGCATCAAATTGCCTCACATACAGAGTTTCAGTTCTAAACCTGATAGAGGAGTGGTTTTCGGCATTGCAGTGGAAAGTGTATGACCGAGAACCTTATATCCGTGTTCTCCTCCTCCAGGCCACGGAAAAAGCCTGCCTAGACATATGCGTGCCAGGGATCAGGCAGTCATGCAGAGGATTTTACCCCTGCTGCACTCGGGCTCGGTTTAAGGCAACCATGCCTAGTGTGAGTACACCCTTAGGTGGCCATCCAGCCCAAGGGGTATGGGAGGGTCATCAGCTCGATTGGCACATCAACTGCCTTGAGTTGATGGCTGTATTTCTGGCCCTGAAATACTTCTTCCAGCAGCTGAGAAGCTGCCATGTCCTAGTGCAGGTGGACAACACGGCAGCAGTCTCCTACATAAATTACCAGGGCGGCCTGCATTCACACTGCTTAAACGAGCAGCAGATTTGTCTTTGGGCTTAGGACAAATTTCTGTCACTCAAAGCAGTTTATATCCCTGAACATCTGAATATGGGAGCATATTTACCATCCAGACAGAGAATACAGACAGGGGACTGGAGATGTCCCATCTTCTTCTCTCTGAGACGCAGTTCATCAACAAGGGTCTTGCCTCTTACTGATAGCACCTCAATGGCTCACTCTGGGTGATACCAGAGAGGAGGGATCTCCTGTCTCATGCACAGGGGACAATATTTCATCCCCAGTCCGAGATGTGGAACCTCCATGCTTGGCTCCTGAAGAGTACCAACTGAAGGACACTGGACTTTCACCCAAAGCAACAGAGACCATTCTCAGTGCTAGGGCTCTCTCCACTAGAAGAATTTTATGTTAGTAAATGGGGTGTCTTTGAAAGGTGGTGCACTGCACATCATGCAGATCCAGTTATCTGCCAGATTGTTTGAGTTCTGGACTTTCTGCTGGAGACGTTATCAGCAGACACATGCTGCACCCTTCTCAGGGTTTATTTGACCGCTATATCGGCTTGCCATACCTCTAGTGATGGGGTACCACTCAGGAAGCCTCCTCTGCTCTCTTGCTTCATCCGTGAGGCCAAGCGACTGAGGCCTCCTATTAAAACCAAGGTTCCTTTATGGTACTTAGCTATAGTCATTGAGGGGCTGGTAGAGACCCCCATTGAACTTCTAGAGTCAGTGCCTGTCAAGCTTCTCACTGTAAAAAAGGTTGTTCTTATGGCTATCACCTCACTAAAAAGAATTGGAGGTTTGCAGGCTTTGTTTACCTTCTATCTTCGGTTCCTTCTTTAACGCATCATTTTACCTTCACATAGCCTATGGCGCTTCATACATAGCGTGCACACAGAGCGCGCACGAATACTCATCTTGCGCTTATATCTTAACCAAATGCAAAAAGTTGAGAAAGAAATCGGATGTGCACCAATATACTAGATGCAATATTGCATTTGATCTTAATGTGATAGCAGCCTACCTATACAGTCTACCTGCTGGCATCTATCATTAAAGTTAATCAAAGAACAAAGGAATAATACAAAAAAAAAAAAAAAAAAATCACTCACTGATCTTGACTGAATAACTTTTGTAGCTTTAACAAGGATTAATCTATATTTAATTTATACAGTGCAGACAATCAATGTTATTTTACATTTGATTATTCAATTTCTACACCTGAATTAACTGTTAGACCTGACAAACTTCAAGCACTTAATGTTTAGCACTGCTCTTATTTTATTAATGACTGTTCACTTGTCTTCAATGTTTTAAATTTATATTAGTTAGGCTTGTAGGTTTTGCTGTGGTATATAAGTTGGATTTGAGAACTGTGAAATTTCACAGGTATCTACAATTTTGTTAGCTTATCACTTATTAGAATACAATGTTATCAAAAGAATGGGTCAAAAGAATGAAAACAAATAAGTGTTACACATGATAATCTTTTACTGTCTATGGACCCCTTAAAGTAGCCTTGGCCATCCCCTGGCCAGCCCATGTATAAAAGTCTAGTTCTGCCACTACTATTGTGACATATACAACTCCTGGAACAAGAACAAATGTAGGGCAGGACATGATTTTGTCTGTGGGTAATTGGTTGGAAGGGTTTTGGTTTGCTATTGGATTGCCATCTCATGTGAGTGACAGGTTGTTCTGCAAGTCATCAGAGAAGAGAAAATATGTCATTGCAATAGGGAATGGATTATTAAAAAAATTAAAACAACAAAATAATAAATAAATAAATAAATAAATAAATTTAAAAAAATGTGCACAGATCAGTCTTTTAGAATAAATACTCCAATATTGTCATAAATACTGCATATTGATTTCATGGTGATTTTAAGTTTCTCTGATTGTTGATAAACAGCCAGTTTCTATTTTTCTGGCTGGCATATTTTCTGAGACATTTTGGCAGTCAATAAACCATCAGAAGAAAAGGTCAGAATATTATATAACAAATCATCTAGCACTTAATAAAGGTAAAAGCAGAGGCCCCGCTGACCTTATAGGTAAATAATTGTTTTGGCCTTTATCGAGATGACTTGCGTGTTCCAGAATCCTGCTTGTTGATTATGTGTGACGGCCTCAATCTGAGGAAGATTTCCAGGCTGAGGATGAGCGTTGCTGAGCTGGCCGGAGATGAACGCAGACACTCACACCTGAGGACAGATGGGAAATCTGATCGCTTCAGAGGTGTGAAGCAGGCAAAGCTTCATATTAGGCAAATAAATGAGCTGATTTAGACGTGCAAATGACACACTAACCGTCATTGATTGAAGCTGATCAGCATCTGCTGACACTTATGAGACAAATTGGCACAAATGTGACCATCTGGAACACAGAGCTGGTTATGATATACGGTTACACGTACAACACCTGTTGAACTCTGCTACTTAAAAATGAATGAGGTGTGGCTGTGTTTCATTTAAGGAAGCATTTTATAAATGATTCCAGCTCTTCAACTAAATACAATTACTATCAAGTTAAAATTGTAAAATAAAAAAGATGTTGATAAAAAAGATAAAGTCATTGCTCATAGAGGGAATGACAAAATGTTAACCTGAAGATCATTTTCATATTTTTAACCATCTTCTGAAATTTTGATATTATCAAACCTATTTGATCTTATTGATGATATTTGGATGAATCATTTATAGAGACAGAAACCATCTAACACCGCAAAACATAACAGACTTTATGATAACGCTTTAGATTACAGCCCGGAAAGTACTGCGTAATTACAACGAATTTACAGCATAACTTTCAATAATTATAGTGTAACTATACAGCAAGTATGTGTAAGTATAGGGGAACAATATGTAAAGTATTGGGAATAAAGGGGTAACAACCAGGAAAATAAAAAATTATTTATACTGTAAATATTTTATATCTAAAGGGGTACTTATGGGTACTTATGACAATGATAATATGACTTATGATAAGTATGACATTACGGGCTGTAAATTAAAGTGGAGCTTGTTACCCTCTTATTTCCGGTAGTTACAGGGTAAGTATGACATTACGGGCCGTAAATTAAAGTGGAGCTTGTTACACTCTTATTTCAGGTAGTTACAGGGTAAGTATGACATTACGGGCCGTAAATTAAAGTGGTGCTTGTTACCCTCTGTGGCGAGGGGGGCGTGGTTCAGCGAGGTCTGCAGTGGGAGAGAGCATCGGGAGATCTTTGGTGAGTGAGCGAGTTAAATGTAAATCACGAACACCTGTTTCTCGTTTCAGTAATTGGTGTGGAGACAGGTTAAAACGCCGCGAGAAGCAGGAGTCGGTGAGAGAGAGGGGGACTGCTGACTGAGCCGCTGGTGCACGACACGTTGGAGTGAAGCCCTTTGTGGATTGTATATGCCGTGACCAGAGTGAAGCCCTTGGTGGATTGTATATGCCGTGACTGGAGTGAAGCCCTTTGTGAATCGTATATGCCGTGACTGGAGTGAAGCCCTTTGTGGTTTATTTTGTTTTGTGCCTTGCACAGTTTTTGGTTTTACGTTTCTGAATTTTGAAATAAAGCTCAGTCAGCAGTTAACCGCCGACCCTGTCCCCTTCCTTCCTACACTAACGAACATTGTTTGTACTACACTGGTGCCGAAACCCGGGAAGGAAGCTGGGTGGCCGCTGCCATGCAAACTTCGTCCTCCCCTTCGACATTTGCGCAAGTCATCGCCTCCCTCACGGTCCTGCATCAGGAGCAACATCAGGCCCTGCTGGACCTGCGCACCGACCAAGAACGCCGCTTTCAAGCCATCGTGCAGGCCCAGCAGGAGGACCGTGAGAGGTTCCGGAGCTGGATTGACCGGGAGGTTCGCCAGGAGATCATCGGGCAGCCGGCTGCACCTACCCACCTGCCGCTGAACAAAATGGGGCCATGTGACGACCCCGAGGCCTTCCTCGACTTGTTCGAGCGGTCAACCGAGGCAAGTGGCTGGCCGCGGGACCAATGGTCCATGAGGTTGGTCCCGCTCCTCTCGGGGGAGTCGCAGGTGGCGGCGCAGCAGCTGCCAGCAGAGAACCTCCTGGTCTTTGACGATCTTCGGCGGGCCATCGTCCAGCGGGTCGGCCGGACCCCCGAGCAGCACCGTCAATGCTTCTGTTCTCTGGACCTGGGCGAGTCCGGGGACTCGTGCCGCAAATGGCTACTGGCTGAGGGAAGCGACGTGGACCTGGTTATCGATCGCGTGGTACTGGAGCAGTTTATCACTCGGCTCCCCAAGAAAACCGCTGAGTGGGTCCAGTGCCACCGCCCCACGTCGCTGGACTCAGCCATCGAATTGGCGTAGGACCACATGGTGGCGTGCCAAGGGGTCGGCGAACCCCTACCATCTGCCTCTCTCTCTCCTTCTTTTAATTCCCCCTCTCTCTCTAAACCTGTCCCTCTACCCAGGTCTCGTCCGCCCGGCCCGCCACGTGTTCCGCCCCGAGGGCGGGGTGGAACGGAACAGGGCCCGTATTATGGACCAAGAGCCCCGCCCAGGGGGGCGGGACTCCCTGCCGCCGGGCCGGACTCCGCTCCTGCTTCTCCCCTCTCTCCGCGTCAACCATTTAACCCGCTCTCTGCCACAAGAGCGGCGGGCAGGTCTGGGCCGGCCTGTTGGCGTTGCGGGGACCCGGAGCACTTTGTGGACAGGTGTCCAGTGATGGAGGTTGGGGCGTTGATCCGGGTCCCGGACGATCCGCAGGCTGCCCCCGGTCAAGCTGGCGAGTACCAAATACCTGTGAGTGTCAAGGGGGGTACGTATCAGGCTTTGGTGGACTCAGGAGGTAACCAAACCTCGGTGCATCAAAGCCTGATTTCGTCCGGGGCATTGGATGCAGGCCGCTTGGTTAAGGTGAGGTGTGTGCACGGGGATGTGGTGGAATATCCGTTAGTGCCCGTCATATTCAATTTAGGGGTCAAAAGCATAGCGTGGAGGTGGCAGTTAATCCGCACCTCCGGCATCCGATAATTTTGGGTACAAATTGGCCTGCATTTAACAAATTATTGGGGTGTTTATGCTCAGATGACTCTTGGGAGAAAAAATCGCGGGATAAGGAGGTGCCAGTACAGGCAGGAGAGACTGATCAGGGACCAGTGAGTTCAGCTTCAGGGGAACAGAGCGAAATTGGAAGACTTATTCTTTCAAATCGCAATGACTTTCCCCTGGAGCAGTCTCACGATGAAACGCTAAAAAACGCGTTTGAAAAGGTCAGCACTATCGATGTTCAGCCTCTCCAGCCTGGACGCCCACTTTCTTATCTGTATTTTGCGATCATAAAAGATAGGTTGTATCGAGTGACCCAAGACACTCAAACAAAAGAAGATACGACCCAATTATTAGTTCCAAAGAGCCGCAGGGAAATGCTTTTCCACGCGGCTCATTCTAACCCGATGGCTGGGCATCTAGGACAAACGGCCACTCTAAATCGTCTCATGACCCGATTCTTTTGGCCGGGCATTCACGAGAATGTGTGCAGGTGGTGCGCGTCTTGTCGAGAATGTCAGTTGGTTAACCCACTGGCCACCCCAAAAGCGCCGTTGCGCCCCCTTCCATTAATGCAGGTCCCCTTCGACAGAATTGGTATGGACCTCATCGGGCCATTAGAGCGATCAGCAAGAGGGCATCGCTTTGCATTAGTCATTGTGGATTATGCAACGCAATATCCTGAAGCAGTGTCACTCCGCAACATTTCCGCTAAGAGTGTTGCGGATGCACTGTTTAGTTTAATCTCCCGAGTGGGGATTCCGAAAGAAATCCTCACTGATCAAGGCACGCCGTTTATGTCACGCACGTTACGCGAACTTTACGAATTGTTGGGCATTAAATCCGTGCGTACCAGCGTCTTTCACCCACAAACGGACGGGCTGGTCGAACGGTTTAATCGCACACTTAAATCCATGATTCGTAAATTCGTTCAAGAGGACGCCAAAAATTGGGATAAGTGGTTGGAACCTCTGTTATTTGCAGTGCGAGAGGTCCCACAAGCCTCCACGGGGTTTTCCCCCTTCGAGCTTCTCTTTGGACGCCAGCCTCGTGGGGTGTTAGACGTCTTAAGAGAGACTTGGGAGGACGGACCATCTCAGGCCAAAAATGAAATTCAGTATGTGCTGGACTTGAGAGCAAAACTCCACACATTGGGGCGGCTGTCTATGGAGAATTTGTTACAAGCCCAGCACAGACAGAGCCAACTGTATGACAGACGAGCCAACTTACGCAAATTTGCACCGGGAGATAAAGTGCTTGTATTACTTCCCACTTCAAGCTCGAAATTACTTGCAAAGTGGCAAGGACCATTTGTGGTGACACGGCAAGTCAGTGAGCTCGATTATGAGGTTGTGCGTTCCGATAGGAGAGGAGCACGTCAGATTTACCACCTCAATCTCCTTAAAAAATGGAATGAGGCAGAGTCAGTGATGCTGGCGACGGTGATTAGCGGAGAGGATGATCTCGGGCCAGAGGCGAATATCAGAAAACAATCCCTCGCTCTGGCCCCGGGGGGAGATCACCTCTCACCCTCACAGCTCACTGATTTATCCAAGTTACAAGCAGAATTTGCAGACGTGTTTTCTCCCCTACCGGGCCGTACAAACCTCATTCAGCACCACATCGAGACAGAGCCGGGCGTGGTGGTTCGCAGCCGGCCGTATAGATTGCATGAACACAAGAAAAATGTAGTTCAGGCAGAATTAGAGGCTATGCTTGAAATGGGAGTAATAGAAGAGTCCAGCAGTAACTGGGTGAGCCCGATAGTTTTGGTTCCCAAGACGGACGGCTCAGTTCGGTTCTGTGTGGACTACCACAAGGTGAACGCAGTGTCGAAGTTCGACACGTATCCAATGCCTCGGGTGGACGAGTTGCTTGACCGGCTAGGTACGGCTCGATTTTATTCGACACTGGACTTAACGAAAGGGTATTGGCAGATCCCCTTGTCACCATTATCCAAAGAAAAGACAGCTTTCACGACGCCGTTCAGATTACACCAATTCGTTACCCTTCCGTTCGGGCTGTTCGGGGCACCGGCTACCTTTCAGCGTCTCATGGATAAAATTTTGCGGCCCCATGGTGCATATGCTGCTGCCTATCTGGACGATATTATCATCTTCAGTAATGACTGGCAGCGGCATATGCAGCATTTGAGGGCCGTCCTGAGATCGCTGAGGGGAGCCGGGCTCACGGCCAACCCGAAGAAGTGTGCGATTGGGCGCGTGGAAGTAAGGTATCTGGGCTTCCACTTGGGGCATGGACAGGTGCGTCTCCAAATTGATAAGACGGCAGCGATTGCGACCTGTCCGCGCCCCAAGATTAAAAAGGAGGTTAGACAGTTCCTCGGGCTGGCGGGATATTACAGGAGGTTTGTTCCTAATTATTCGGCCCTCACCAGATCGTTGACTGATCTAACTAAAAAGGATGCGCCAGGTCCAGTGGACGGAGCTGTGCCAGCAGGCCTTCAACCAGGTAAAGGCTGCTCTTTGTGGCGGGCCATTGCTTCACTCTCCTGATTTTTCTCTCCCTTTTCTGTTGCAGACTGACGCGTCGGACAGAGGGCTGGGTGCTGTCCTGTCCCAGGAGATAGAGGGAGAGGAACGGCCGGTGCTGTACATTAGCCGCAAGCTCTCAAAGAGGGAAGCTAAGTACAGCACCGTTGAGAAAGAATGTTTGGCTATCAGGTGGGCCGTCCTCACCTATTATCTCCTGGGACGGGAATTCACTCTCTGTTCGGACCACGCTCCCCTGCAGTGGCTCCACCGCATGAAGGATACCAATGCACGGATGACTCGTTGGTATCTAGCATTACAGCCTTTTAAGTTCAAGGTGGTCCACAGGCCGGGTGTTCAGATGGCTGTGGCCGATTTCCTCTCCAGGGGGTGGGGGGGGGGGGGGGGGGGGGGGGGTTGGGGGCGCCGGCCGGAAGGCTCCCCGGCCTGAGTCGGGCGGTGGGGGTATGTGGCGAGGGGGGTGTGGTTCATCGAGGTCTGCAGCGGGAGAGAGCATCGGGAGATCTTTGGTGAGTGAGCGAGTTAAATGTAAATCACGAACACCTGTTTCTCGTTTCAGTAATTGGCGCGGAGACAGGTTAAAACGCCGTGAGAAGCAGGAGTCGGTGAGAGAGAGGGGGACTGCTGACTGAGCCGCTGGTGCACGACACGTTGGAGTGAAGCCCTTTGTGGATTGTATATGCCGTGACCAGAGTGAAGCCCTTTGTGGATTGTAAATGCCGTGACTGGAGTGAAGCCCTTTGTGGATCGTATATGCCGTGACTGGAGTGAAGCCCTTTGTGGTTTATTTTGTTTTGTGCCTTGCACAGTTTTTGGTTTTACGTTTCTGAATTTTGAAATAAAGCTCAGTCAGCAGTTAACCGCCGACCCTGTCCCCTTCCTTCCTACACTAACGAACATTGTTTGTACTACACCCTCTTATTTCATGTAGTTACAGGGTAAATAATCACTGATCACCGTTAAATTCAGATATCCCCTTCCTCTCGTTCCAGCGGCCCTGGAAAATCTCCGTGGTGCCACTGTGTTCACGAAGTTGGACTTCCGCAGCGCGTATAACCTCATCCGGATACGTGAGGGGGACGAGTGGAAGACCGCCTTCATTACTCCTACTGGCCACTATGAGAACCTCATGATGCCGTATGGCCTGGTCAACGCCCCCTCCATATTCCAGGACTTCATTCATGAGGTGCTCCGGGAGTTTCTCCATCGCTTCATCCTAGTATACATCGTTGACATACTCATCTACTCCCGGAGCCAGGTCGAACATCGCACACACGTTGCGGAGGTCCTCACCCACCTTCGTCAGTTCCACCTGTTCCTCAAAGCAGAAAAGTGCTCCTTCCATCAGCCTACAGATACATCACCGACCACAGTGGCATCCTTATGGACGAGAGGAAGGTGGAATCCATCACAACCTGGCCAGAACCCTCAACCATTAAAGAATTACAACGTTTCCTTGGATTTGCAAACTTTTATCGCCGGTTTATCAAAGACTACAGCTCCATCACCCATCCTCTCACCAGTCTCCTCAGAAATAAGCCCAGGTCTCTGTCCTGGAATCCAGCAGTCACCAACGCCTTCAGCCGCCTCAAGGAAGCCTTCACCACCGCTCCCTTACTCGTCCACCCCGATCCAGAGCTGCCCTTCATCATAGAGGTGGACGCCTCTACCACCGGAGTGGGAGCGGTGTTGTCACAGCAGCAGGGGAAGCCAAGTAGACTCCACCCATGCGCCTTCTCCTTCCGCAAGCTCAGCCCGGCGGAAGTCAACTACGACATCAGTGACAGGGAACTCCTCGCTGTAAAGCTTGCTCTGGAAGAGTGGAGGCATTGGCTGGAGGGAGCCAAACATGCGTTCCTGGTTCTGACAGATCACAAAAACCTAGGATATCTCTGTGCTGCCAAAAGATTGGGCCATGTTCTTCTCCCGGTTTAATGTTCTTCAGTCAAACGGGCAGACGGAAAGGAAGGTCCAGGAGATCGGCCACTTCCTCCGTACCTTCTGTCATGACCACCAGGACTCTTGGAAGCAGTTTTTGGGTTGGACCGAGTACGCCCAGAGCTCTCTCCGGCAGTCGACTACAGGACTCACTCCATTCCAGTGCATACATCGGCTACCAACCCCCACTGTTCTCCTGGACCGGGGAACCATCTAACGTTCCGGCAGTGGATTACTGGTTCCGAGAGAGCGAGAGGGTCTGGGATTCAGCTTACCACCAGCTGCAACAAGCCCTGCGCAGATGCAGGATGACAGCGTACCTGCGACGCTCCAACACCCCTGTCTTCCAGCCCGGACAGAAGGTATGGCTGTCGACATGGGACATCAGACTGCCTCTGCCCTGCAAGAAGCTGAGTCCCAGGTTCATTGGCCCGTTCCCCATCGTCAAGCAGATCAACCCGGTCACATACCAACTCCAACTTCTACAAGGGTATCGTATTCACCCATCTTTCCACGTCTCACTCCTCAAGCCTTTTCACCCTTCTGTTCTCTCCACAGGACCTGACGTGACTCCCACCGAACCCCCCCTTCCACTCATCCTGGAAGACGGTGCAGCATACGAGGTCCACGAGATCTTGGACTCCCGGTGTCGTGGTGGGCAGCTGGAGTACTTGGTCGATTGGGAAGGATATGGCCCTGAGGAACGCTCCTGGGTTCCAAGAAACGACATCCTTGATCCCAACTTACTTCAAACTTTCCATGACAGTCACCCTGATAGACCGGCACCGCAGGGAAGAGGACGACCACCACGGCATCGGGGTCGTGGAGGGGGGGGTACTGTCACAGACACGTCAGGTTCCAACATCCACCCATCACAGTGCACGCCATTCATTGTGAGGTGTACAATACTGTAATTTCTTTTTTACATTGCAATCTAACGGTTATTTTTCTTAAATGAGACCAATGATGTATGCAGCCTTCAAAGGGTGCAGCCCCTGAATTGAGACACAGCCATTGTTGAAAAATCTCTCGGCTTCCGTATCCTGAATGAAACGCATTGATGGGCGTGCTCTTTCTCTTGCTCTGGGTGATGTGTGTGTGCACGCTTATCAGTGAGAAGTGCCTATACAAGGAATTCTGCCTTTTGTTACGTAATAAAGGGCCATACTAGAAAAAACTCTCTGAAACCGGAAGTAGTTATTTGGCACAGAGATACTCCGTCATACGTCCAACTCGTGTTTTGAAACTGTGGCCATGTTTAGCATGAGAATCCAACTCTTTAACAGTGTAAATAATGCATGAAACAGCATTATGCCCTAACCCTAACTCCCCCTTAATTTTAAATTAATTTCTGTTCTTTACTCTCTTGTATAAGTTTATAGCAGATGTGAGAGCAGTGGTGTGAACAGTGATTGACAGTCAATAATCTGAAGTGATTCCCTGAGGTTTTGCTATAAATCAAAAAGCTCATTTGATGAGAGAGAATAACAACCCCACCTGGTTATTTTTAGTGGAATCAAATGAAACAAGTTCACAGTACTACCGTCATTTTCGTAAAGAACACAATGTCATGTTTGGAAGAATGATGTGTACTATAGTATCAGTAGTAAGTTTGAGGCTGGATCCTCTTACTCATTTCTATTACTTTTGGAAATGTGGAGAACTTTCTCTTCAGTAAACTCTACTCTGATTAAACTATAGCTTCAAGACTCCTGGTCTTTGTTGTGCATATTCGTCTCTTTACGGGGTCAAGCTAGGGCACGTTGTGGTTGTGGTTTACTATTGGTAGATCCTATATGTGTGACAGGTTTCCCACCCTCACGCCAGTAAACGTCATCAGAGAAGAGAAGAGATGTTGCTGCAAGAAGGAGGGAAAGTTATTTTGATTACAGATTACGGGCAGACATGAATTAAAAAAAAAAAAAAAACATTTTTGTTAAGATATGTATAATAGGAGGACAGGAATGACTCTTACACTGGTGAACATTTACAGCAGAACTTTGACTGCTATTATTTGTGTTTCATTTGAATCAATTGTCTTCTTCACTGGTAAATCAATTGACTAAATCATTCTAATGTCCAAAAAAGTATATTTACTGAATGTTTAAATTAGAGAGAGGAATCATAAGTTGTTTCTGAAGAGTAAACATGATTGTAGGTGTATTGTATGGAAAGCAGTATGTGCTGACAGTGTCCGCTCAGATAGTGTCGTCTCACGCTCGTGTTGTCAAAGAGCTCCAATTATGAAGCACTTTGGGCTACACAAGGACGCGGTGTAAACGCAGCCATTACTACAGCCAATAAACAACAGCAATTACCCATAATTTCCTGTCATGTTGCAGTGGTTGAATCTAAAAGCATATTTGCGAAGGACAAAAACAAGTGCAAAGCCCCCCACATCGTTCTCTGTTCCTCTCATGAACACACAGCTTTACATTAGCACACATAACATTTAATTGACAAACTGAGCACATAATGTAAGTTGTTGTTTTTCTTTCGTACTCAGATTTGATGCATATTAAGTTACATTTTCAGCCTTTTGTGTTCTCTAATGGTAAGTAAATGAAAACAAGCATGTGAATTAAATTGGTTGTATCATAATTGAATCCCAATGTTAGAAAATGGCTCAGGTTTATTTTCAACAAGATTTCTGATCTTTTAAAGCTGATCTGAACAGTTTGAGCGACACATGTAAATGATGACAGAACGATCATTTCTGTGTGATTAATAGGCCTAATGCAGATATCAGGGCTTTAATAATGTCAGGGCTTTAGCCTACATTAAACCAGCTAAATCCTTGTCAAAGGCTTTAAGTCATCTGATGTTGAGCTGATGGACAGCTCATCACCAAATATCATGGTTGATTATTAATCAAAATAACATGTAGCCTATTCTAAATTGCTAAACTTGACCAAATCGACCGGCCTTATCATTAGACTGAGCTACTCCATTCCATCTCTGTAGTTTGATATAGTGCGCCATCTTGTGGTCAATGATAATAATGCAGTGCTTACTAAGTTTTAAATTGCAAGATGATCTAAAATCGACATCAAGACATTATATAGACGATATTATTAATATCCCAAACATATCATTAAATATGTATTGGTAAATGCAGAAAATAAAACAATATGTGAAGACGTGAATATGAAACATTAATGAACGTACAGCAAATACAGTAGCAGCCTTAACAGAAGACAGTAGAGCATAGTGAGCACTAGAAATGTTACAGGGAAACAGTCTGATGTTCCTCCACAGACCCCACACATGGGGTAAAAGGCTCCCCATCATGGGGAAAAGGTGCACAGTATTGATACAAATACTTTAGCTCATGGGCGAGGCTAGCCTTTTTTTAGGGGTGCTTCAGCAGAGTAAGAAATGTTGTTATTCTAAGGTTAAATAATGTCCAAAACATACTCCGTAGTTTGTGGTTTAAAATGTGTGGTAAGGATGAAAATGAAAACATCCCCCTTAGCAAATGGTGTCATCCTCTTCTCTTCTTCTACTTCTCCTCTGTACCTGCACCGCTCAGCACGACCGTCATCCAGCGTGAAACACACGCAGAATGAGAACCCGTTATGTAGTGTTGTGAATCAACTAAGTTTTTTTTTTTTTTTTTTTTTTTTTTTTTTTTAAGACATTAGAAACAAAGTCTGGAGTATTTGTGAACATACATTCAAAAACATTTACTTACAATTTAAGACATTTTTGAACACAATTTCCAAAACAAGTCCTAAAAAATCTCATCACAACAGTCTGAAAATATTGGCACAATCATGGATTTAAGTTCAGTCGGTTTGATTTTGCAGTGCTTCAAAAATGTGCATTTAACAATACCACATACACCACCCATTTACCAGATTAGTTTTAAAAAATAATATTTTAAGAGAATGGTAGAGTCCACACCACAACGATGATGGCAAAGAAAAACAATATTGCTGGAATCACTTTTTAAACAATTTTCTTCCAGCTGATGAACAACAAACATTGATAACCCATCAGATTTGACCAAATTTAAAGCGCTCAAACATTCCGTTTTAATATGTGGAATTTTCTGGGATATTTTCTGATTTGAAACGATTGGTATTGTAACAAGCGCTAAACAAATAAATGTGAATTAAGTTGAAATTCACAAAAACCTGACTGATTACATTAAAAATTGCAAACATTTTGTGTATTACAAGTTTTCTAAAATGTTATGTTAGGCAATTGAGGCGTTATCTAATTAAATATGCGCTAATTTGCATACATTTCTAGAACAAAAATCTGAATATTGAATGAAGTCAGGTTCAAAATGCTTGTTTAATTTTTCGGACATATTAAATTAAAAGGTTTTTAGAGAGGGAATTTTGGATATCTCCTTTTATCATAAATCAGAAAATACTATCAGCAGCCAGAAAAAAAAAAAAAAAAAAAAAAAAAAATCACAATTTTTTTAGGAATAAACTGTTGTACAAAATCCGGCAAATTACTGTATATCAACAAATCCCTCTGTAAAAACCTTCAGAATATAGCTAGATAGGAATAGAACTAAAGTTTGGTGTATGTAAGTTCTGCTGAAGTGGAGATTTCTGACTCAGAGCAGGAGAAAAAACTCACTTTGAGAAAGCGGCCTTTAAAGATATTTACTGTAATTGAAATCTATAGATGAAAATAGATAGTATAAAACATACACTTAAAATTGTATTTTGGCTGTTTTCTTTCCACCAGTCTAAAAAAACACTTTATGAAAAGCCAAAAAGTGTAAAATCTCAAAATTGACAGGTGCCTGAAAAAACAGTGTTTTTGCCTGTAGTGTCAACCCTTAAGCGCTTGTGCTCCCGTGGAATCTGCGTGGATTTCTCAGTAACAGACAGTATCGAGAGAACAAGCAGCACTGTTTTTCAGCCGTTTTCCTCTGTGAACATGCGCTTAATGGATGGCTAACAAATTCGTTGCTTTTTGGAGTTTTCAGATTTAAAAACATTTAAAATGTCTAGAGATAGAGCTACATTCATCCTGCGGTAACAATATTTTGGCGTGAGGCCTCATGCGCTCGCACACTTGGCACAGCTCTTGGGACGGTTCTGTCGGACACAGTAATTAATATGATTAGTCTTTTGCTTGACTACGTTATCAAACAGCTAATAATGTGTTGCTAATATTACACATGTAACGAAATGTAGCGGTTATTAATCAATTTATGGATGAAATATGAATATAATAATTCATAAGGTTATGAATAAATTATGATTCATATATCGACCCAACGGGGAATTAAACATATATCGTGAATCAATTACAACGAAATATAATCAATTACATATATGATTAGTTCTGGTTTAATAATTATTTAGAGAAACTCTTCGTTTGTCCAGCAAACTAAGTCCCTCACAGAATATTATAAACAAAGTTGTCTGGCCATGAAAACAACCTGCTATTATAACATCAAAGCATAAAACGATCGAAAAACGTTAAAGTGACTTGGGTTTTCAGCTGAAAGAACAAACAGAACAATCGAGCATGAATAACGTTTTAATATATGCAAACTACGAATACAGAGGTTATACATCTAAATATATATACAAGAAAATACACACCTATGTACAAGAATAGAAGTAGAGAAGGAAAGAGAGAAGGCAAGTAGCAAACTCACAACCAGTCCTAAGCCAGCACGGAAATCAGTTTCATCATCTAAGATTGAGAAACGGCAGTATACTTGCATTGGTTGCGTGTGTCGAATTTCAGGTTAGCGCTGGTGCAGTTCGTTGGCTTCCTCCGTTCAGCGGGAAGGTTTGAACTGAGGACGAGAGTGAGTTTCGCTGGAAGATGGCGATCCCGAAGCTGAGCGCGATGACAGCGCGTGGTCACCGGAGGGGTCCGGGAAAAACGTGCACGAGATGCTCGTGAGACAATCGGGGGAGAACACACGAAATTGTGCGTCTTTGCTTTTATGACAGATAAGCCGACACACCTCCTTGAGGTGGGGTAGCCAATAACATGGGTGCAAAGTTGGCGGGGAAAGCTTTCCCATTGTTTGGCCTCACGACTTAATCCAATGATTTATGACTACCAGATCAGATCTCCAAACGGAGTGTGTTCTTCACAGTATCATTAAACACATAGAAAAATACATTTGTCCGTTTGGTGACATGTCTCAATGAATAGCTCGAGTCCGGAGCTTTGAAACGAGATCAAACTCGATAGGTCAGAAAGGCATAGGAGAGAAGTTATGGTTTACAGACAAAATTATATCATTAAAAATGCACACTAGCACAAATACACTCATTTAAACACTAGGAAACATGCATACGCCCTAAAATATATGAAATATATATTTCAGCATAGTGGTGCTATATATATATATATATATATATATATATATATATATATATATATATATATATATATATATATATATATATATGCAGTTAAAAGTGTATGTTTGTGTGTTTCTGTATGTGTGTCTGTGTGTGTGTGTTTTTGTGTGTGCCAGTGTGTGTGGGTGCTGGAATGTGGATCTGGCCCGTAGTCCACATGAGGGGCCCCTTTGATGTCCTAAGAGCAAGGAAATTGGGCCTGCTGTGTTAACTCGGAGGGCCACAAAGGTGTCAAGTGGGCTCATCTTTAGTAGACAGTTCGGAGCCGATTTAGTGATTAAGAAACAAAGTTCATCAGGTTAAAAGCGTTCTGGAAACTCCAAAGTTTATTGATTATCCTGATACGTGTGCATACGCTACACACAAACCATGTTTCCGTTCTTCATCTCAGAGTCAGACAGCTGCCTTCTAACAATCATATCCTTACAAATGCTTTGAACATCAGTGGAAAAATATAGTTTCATGAGTTCACACTTACAAATAAGTCAGGTAAATTAATTGGTAAACGTATTTGGCGTGCTGTCCGGGGAGAGGGCTCCGAGCTCGGTAATCGGCCCGAACACAGAGTACCCCCCCTCCCAGTGTCAGGGTTCTGTCACTTCAGTCTTGCTTATTTCTTGGTTTTGTGACAGAGCTCTGACACTCCCGTTCTTGTCGTGTTTTTGTGTGAGCGTACGGTCTCGAGGGTTCTCGGGGCTGTGCGCTCTCTTGTCTGCGTGCCTTGTTTCATGTTGGGAGCGTGGCGTTCGGATCCCGGCACTCGTGTCTAGTTTGGTTTCGGTTTCGTGTCGGGATTCGGACACTCGCGCTCCCAGTCCTGTCTTTGCTGTGAGCGCACGGTCGAGTGTTCTTTCACTTGCCGTGCGTTCTTGTCTCCTGTTTTGTCTCTTGTATTGTCATGTTGTGTAGCACGCGGTTATTTCCACCTGCCGCGTGCTTTCATGTTGTTTTTGTCTTGTGTTGTGTAGCACGCAGTCTGTGTTTCACGGGCTGCGTGCTCTGTTGTCTTGTTTTGTGTGAACACGTGGCTTATGAGTTTTCATAGTCACGTGTTCATGTCTCGTTTTGTGTAAGCACATGGCTTGTGATTTGTCTTCATTGGCCATGTGCTTGTGTCTTTGTTTTGTTTGGTGTGAGCACATGGCTTCCCAGCTAACACACGACGTAACAGTTACGTAATGTATTCGTACTTTTTGGTAATGTCATGACTTACTAACTGACAACGTAACTACGACGTCGCATGCCAGTAATTTCATTACCTTCAGATTACCATCTCACAACGTCGTCAGTACGTTCTCCTAACGTTATAAGATTACCAAGAACGTTCCAGATACGTCCTCTATTCGTAATATATTGGTAATTCCATGACTTACTAGTAACGTAACTACAACGTTGTATGCCCGTAATAATATTACCATCAAATTACCATATCACAACGTCGTCAGTACGTTCTCCAAACGTTACAAGATTACCAAGGACGTTCCAGATACGTCCTCTATTCGTAATATAATGGTCATTCCATGACTTACTGGCAACGTAGCAGCAACGTCATGTGCTCGTAATTTCATTACCATCATTTACACATTCTTTATATGTTATTATTACCAGAATTTGCAATATAAAACGTGTAATTAAATGTCAGACACAAGACTGAAATGTCCCCTTAAGAAAAAAAGGTTTCTTTTCACCAAATCAGAGTATGGATGACTGTTTTTTATATATAGTGACGTGACATACAGCGCGCGCCTCCACAAATGTAGTGCGCGCGTGCCCACAGTATGTTGATAAGAGTGTAAAGTTAATTTTTCTGAGAGAAGAATTTATTTTTCCGAGGTGACAACGAATAAATGGCTTTTATAAAAATGTATAAAGTTAACTTTGGAAAGACGCAAAACCTTTTTTTATTGTTATGTTTACGTTAGTGCAGGTGGCCGTTAGAGTTGCCATGGCAACCGGGAAAACATTCAAGCTGCTGGAGAGGACAGCGTCGACGTTTCTCCGTGTTTCTCGTCAGTTTTATAGCAATAAAGTTCAACAACTGCGTCAGATTGGTTAAGTAACATTACCCACAGTCTACTTTAAGTACTTTTGTTAATATTTTTACCTTTGTGATTTCCTTGATCGTCTGAAATATATGTTATGCAAAATGTTACATTAGCATAGCATGTTTTTAATGATACTGAGAGCAAAACGTCTTGAATGCTTTTATTTTATGTTTCGCTGTAGGCTATATGTTTTTATTTATAGTTTGAGTGTATTTCATTATTTTTATTTGGAGTTTTATTCATGTTCTGTGTGTTTTTCAAAATAAATGAATTGAATTAATTTCGAGTCTGCATTCATCGTTCACAGCTGTTGGAATAGCCTTTACATTAGTTTGGGCAAATGAGGACATAAATTAGGTTAAACTACTGCATGTCCGCCCATAGAAAAATAAATAAAAATAAGAATTACCAACTGATGACCAACACACAACTATTGATACACAACGTTGCCACGACGTCGCAGTTACTAACTGGCAACGTCACAAAGTTACGTTGTTGCGACGTATAGGCACCTTTCACTTTTCCGGTTGCCTTACGTCGCCAAGACGAAAGTTTGGTCACCAAATTACGTTGCAGTTACGTAACAGTCACGTATTTTGGTTAGCTGGGTTGTCATGTGTTTCTTTGTGCCATGTGCTCTCGTCTATTGTCTTGACCCCGCCCACCTTGTTATCTCATTATTGGTTGATTTGCCCCACCTGTCCTCCCTTGTTACCTGCCTCCTATTTATTCTCCTTGTGTTTGCAGTCCTGGGCTGGTTCGTTGTCGTAATTTGTCATATTTTCCCTGGTGTTTTAGTCAAGCCAAGTCAAGTCAAGTCATGTCTTGTTTTTTGTTAAGTCTGTTTTCCCCCACGGGGTAGTTTTTGTTGTGTTTTTGTTTTATTTTTTATTATTAATAAAAAGCCCTTCCTTCCCTGCATTTGAGTCCTCGCTCCTTCCCTAAACCTGACACCCCCTCCCCCCCTCCTTTTAGATTACATGAAGTAATCCAGAGAGTGTGAGGAGACGGGGTGGTGGAGGGATTCTGGAAACTGTCGAGGATCCTTGGGTGAGTTTGACTGTGATTATACAGGACTGAACTCATGCCGATTGGGTAGATACGTTGATTACAGATTGTTGACAGCTGGTTGAGATGACGTAATGATTAAGATGATGTAATGATTGGGTATCTTATTTGACTTGTTCCTCCTGAACTACGTTTATAAAACATCATTTATTATAACAGCATAATAAACATCATAGACTCGCTATATTGCTAAATCTACACAATTTTTCATATCAACAGAAAATATACCAGGATAACCTGACTTCTCTCGAGACTCTCCTGCTTCAGAGCACTCATGGTTAATGATATGCTAAATCCCACTGGCACGTTGTCTTGATTGGTTACAAAGTAGTCTGTGACGTCACAAACACCAGCGATTTCAAACCGCGATTTTTTTTTTTTCCATGCAGTTTTAAACATAAAATTCTCAGCAATGGTGTTGACTTATAAATTTGCACATGGTTTGTCTTAATGCATATTAAAAACACCACATAGACATATAAACAACACTAAAAACCTGATTTTCACCACAGGGGGTCTTTAACAAATTTTCAAAAAAAAAAACTTTTCAAAACATCCCTCCCTCTAGTTTTTTCACAAATCACAACCTGGGTAGAACGTTGACTCTGTGAAAATAGCATAACCAAACTCAGTATATTTAATAGTTGCCATATCAACACTATATAGAGAAAAAATGACAGATTTGAAAAATCTTTGTAAGATATCACCCCATATTTATTTAACCAGCAAAAGTAAATTTCTTACTGAAGTTAATGTTTCATCATAGTTTTTTAGTGTTTATTTAAAATGAGACAAATTTGTTATTATTTGAATCCCCAATTTGTTGTTTAGCAGTTTAGATATTTCTTTAATACTTGGCTAACTAGCAGAAGACACTAGCCAGGTTTAAATCCCAGATGTACAGGTGGGGCACGTAACTGCGTTACAATGTGGCCCACTATTAACTATGCTATTCTATGAGGTTATCAATGTAATTCACATTATTATTACTTTTATGATTTTTATTGAGAAACCATGAGAAACAGGAAGAGAAAGACTGAGAGTAAATGTTCAGAGTTCAAAAATGATTATTTCAATAACTTTAAAGCATTAATTCTGGTTCAACACAAAGCCATCGCCATGAATCTTGGATGCAACCAACAGTTAAATATTGATGAAGTGTTTTTGAGAATCGATACAATATTGCCAAACCAAATATTGCAATATTAAAGTGTATCTATATTTTCTTACACCCCCAGGCCAGTGCAACATAAAATAAAGAGTACCTCCTAAATTCTGTACAAAAGAAGACTTATAAATACTCTTGTTATTTTTGCATCTATTCTTTTACTCCTGTGTTTTGCTGTCATTCATGGGTTACAGTATCAGTTGGACACTACAGCAAGTGATAACTGATTAACTGATACAATTAAAATAACCAATACAATTAAAATACAACCAATCAGCCATGAGTTTGAATCATCATTGATTCAGTTGAATCAATAGATTGTAGATGAAAAAGTATGAAATTACCAACGCTATCTCACGACCAATTCTTACTTATTCTACGAGGTGGCTATTTCGTATAAATTCATACGACCTCACTCGTGCAAATTCGTACGATTTGTCTAAACCCCAGTGACGGTTAGGTTTAGGGGCGGGGTTTGGGGTAGGTCATTCGTATGAATTCATACGAATTTGTCAACTCGTAAAATACATACGATTTAGCAAAAAACGTATGAATTAGTACGAGTGAGGTCGTATGAATTCATACGATTTAGCCACCTCGTAAAATACGTACGAATTGCCGTGAGATCGGGTTGAAATTACTCACCCTCAAGGCATTTCAAACCTGTGGGACCCTTTTTTTTTTTCCTGTGGAGCACCACAATTATTAGCTAAAATTATTAAAACATTTCTTGCATTTCACTCTGGATAAGAGCAACTGCTAAAAGCTTAAATGCAATATGAATTTTAGCATATGTATATAATGGATAACACTTGTTCTTCACAGAAAAATGCTGTTCCCAAACCTGTGTGGAGAGATGCACTAATTAACCAAATTTCCAAGGCTGCTTTCCCTTGGCACAAATCTTGCAGTGGTCAAGGCATTTAACACACAGTTGTTATGCAACACACCAAACAAACATGTTTTTTGTTCCAAGATATAACTAGGTAAGAGCAATGGAGGGTTGTACTTGCACATTAATTCCTTGGTGTCCAATTAGGCTGAATGGAGACTCTGTTTTACTCTATTGAATGTGGTATACATCCACATCCAAAAGTGGTCATACATTAATGTCTGGATATAAAAGCTGATTTAGCAGTAAATGGTTATATACTGTATAACATACATATTGTAATTTTAAATTTACTAAAATACACTCAGTATGGCAAGCCAATGGTAAGTATGCTAAAACTAACTGAGCTTGCACATACTATGGCCTAACTTTGACCGTAACTATTCATTAGGTACTTGTATGTATTCTGCTAAAAACAAATTTTTTTTTGTTCTTTAGTATTTTTTTTTTCTTTTTTCAAATAATTTCATGATATATTAAAGTACTCATGGCAACAAATGAAAATACATTAATTAAATAAATAAAAAAATGTAGGCACTACTATGTATTTTGTATGTTACTAGTCACATTTTTTTTTTATCTTAGTAAGATTTTTAATTGAATTGTAAAATGGTTATAAGAAATATTACTAAAATTTACAAATGTTTATTATTGGGATTAAGTGTTTCATTCATGGGCACTATATCTAATAAATATAAAAAGTACTATCAAACAGGATACCTGTGACTATTGGAATGACTTCTACGAAACTCAGTAACTTTATTATGTACTATATTAGTCAGAGGTGTACAGAGATCTCCATAATTCATTGACAAAAATGTGCAGTTTGTAAAATATGAAACTTGTCTCTGACTACCAATTGAATAAATATAGTGTCAAATAAAGTTACTGGTGAACTTGGAAAAAAAATAGTCACTTTTGGAATATTAATTGCACAAGTAGCTACTACCAATATAGCAGATTGTTTTAAGGTAGATTGCTAAATGTTAAAACGGCTTGCCATATATAATGCCGAGTCTCTTGAGTTAGTGCAGGGTGGTATCAGCGGGCTTAAAGATTGTAATGTCACTATAGAAACCGCTGGAAAGAACACAAGAGTTACCATGACCATTGCGGACAGGCATTTAGTGCGCGAGATGCCTGCGTGTCCGCTTCACGTGCGCTGTAACGCCGCTATTCAGCATCTTTCTGTTTAGTCTGCGCTTTACATCTTTATAGCATCATGATATGAACATCCCGTTTGAAAGTTTTATTTGCGGAAATTCCACACGAATTTTCCCCCACATATGTTTGTTTGCTTACTGTTGCGTAACAGAATGTTGATGTGTTGATCAAACATGCATGTCGCTTCGATCATGAGGATTATATGCACTGTGGCACTACAATGGAGATATAACAGCATTGCGCTATAACTTCTTTCTTTTTATAACTTTCACCTTTTGTGGCCATGAGTGTGGAGAAGCCAAACTTTCTGTCTCAACCTGAAGTGAAAAATATATATTTATATCGGAATGGGGATCCGTATTACGAGCCCAGGCGTTTGGTGATCAACGCGAAGAGGGTTTCGACCTTCGACACGCTGCTGCGGGAGGTGACTGGTGGAGTCCGGGCTCCGTTTGGAGCTGTGAGGAACATTTACACGCCCAAAGCGGGACATCGGATAGACTCACTGGAGCACCTGAGAAGCGGAGAACAGTATGTGGCTGCTGGACGAGAGAAGTTCAAGAAGATAGAGTAAGTCTATCTATCTATCTAATCTATCTAATCTATCTAATCTATCTAATCTATCTATCTATCTATCTATCTATCTATCTATCTATCTATCTATCTATCTATCTATCTATCTATCTATCTATCTATCTATCATAAACAAACGTTCTTTTCGGTAACGTTTAGCCTATAGAACGTTCAAAGTTATCTGGTCTTTAATAATGTTATCAAAGCGTTAGGACAAAAACTGGATGTTTTCAACGTTCCGAGAAAATTCAGAAATAGCATTTTCATAACTTATTAATATAAACATTAGCAAAACGTTCTTACAATATATTTTTGTTAGCTGGAGAGTTGGCCATAATCGCGATCACGGAGAGATCAGTTATCAAGGAACATTCTCAGAACTTTGACAAACGTTTTGGCAATGTTCTCTCAACGTTATGATCAAACATTCTTCCAGTAATGTTAGTCTTTCATAATGTTCTCAAAATGTTAGCATAAAAACACTTTTTAGGCTTATACATCGTTCATGAAAGCATAGGCGCCGATTTTTCTGCCGGTGGGTGCCAAGTGCCCCACATCAACCCTTCCCCATTACATCCATATTATATTATAGATAATCCGGGATCGATTTCTGTGTTCCCTAATGGTCTCATGGAAGCATTTTTGTTAATAGAATCAGATGTCCAGTCGTGCTCTAATTATCAGAGGATTAGATTTTTCCCCTCATAAAGTTAAAAGAAGTTCATTAATGTTTGTATATCAAGAGCAGGGACATGTTTGTGTGCACGTTGTTATTTCCCTGGAAAGAAGAGAGCGATAGATTGACGCGCATGTCTAAAGACTAACTTACACGAGCCACAACGCATGATTTAAAAAAAAAAAAAAAAAAAACGACACGTTTCAGCGTTAGTTCCCTTATTTAACTCAAATCAACGTCAACTTGATATTTTATTTGCATTATATCCGTGCAGCAATATGACAATTTCGACCCAAAAGCACATTCTTTTCACGAGTGTTGTCGCGAGTCATGTCGCTGATATCTGATGCAAGAAGAGTTTTGAGCGCGCGCATGTATCTGATCGAGAGCAGAGCCATTTGTGCTTGCGCATCTATTGGATGCGCTCTCAATATTTGCCATTAAATATCGCCATATAAACGGATAGAGATGTTTAAATGAAGCCTTTTCAATCCGATTGAGTCATCCGATTGTATTATTTTTGTGCAGGTAAATGTATCATATCTTAACCTTGCCTGATCAAACCTAAATATGCCATGAGGACATGTACACTACCAGTCACACATTTACACATACATAAACTGATTCTTTATTTTACATATTTTACAGTGGCAGCAAAGTTACGAAAACTCTGTCATAGCACAAATGAAAGTCTGGGAATGATGCAGTGATCAAAACGGGGCACAAATGAAAACTGCAGAGAGAGAGAGAGAGTAAACATTTATCAACCAACTTCATGAAGTGCATCCTGGGATGCACTTTTAGAATGAAAGTTGTATGGTGGACAAATGATGATGTTTTGCCTTCACTTTCTGATCCAACTCATTAATTTTAACCAAATTAAAATTTTAGTTTCATAAAGTTGTAATAAAAATATAGATAACTAATTTCACATATTTAAGCATGAACGTTTAGATCAAACACACATTTTAACTTTCATTAATTAAATGTTTTACTATAGCTGTTTTATGGCAACTAATAGGAACTTCACAAAATCTGCAAATAATCTTTTACTTTGCATTGTGAAAGAGGGGGAAAGTAATTCAACTTACTTTCTAGTTATTTACAGATAGGAACCAGGAAGAAAAGAACGCTTCAGCCCAATGGAGTGGTAAGGACAAATATTTACACTTTATTTGTACAGCTGAAATCTGTGTATGTGTATACATAATGAATACAAGCTCAACTCCTATATAAAACACTGCTGATCCCATTAATTAAGAACAGAGCACAAACATTCAGTGTATAGCAGTCAGTCACTACACTGTTAATGGATTCAGCTGGGTATATAAGTTCATCCACGTGTCCCTGAGGACTACTGTAGCTATGTACCAGAACACTAAAGACCCCTGTAGATTTAGACATTGCAAACAAAGCAAATGATTTAAGAACATGTTTTTCAAAACACAATCTTTTTTTCAAGGTATATGTTTAAAGGAAAAGCAGCATGCAGGTCCCTTCACACGTATGTCTGGACCATTATTGTGCTAGTTCAGCATATCGCACCTGCTTTTAACATTCAAGAAAAACTACCTAAGCGAGGTGTAATGTTTAGACACACACCGTCTGCGTTGTCGTCTGGGAAGAATCACTTTGTTGTCGGCTCATTTGGCAATGAATTATTAACCTGTGAATTATTATCCACCTCCTTGGATGCATATTTAAGTCAATGGCTCTGACCCAATGCACAAACAAAGCTCTGAGACGATCTGAATGACACTTCATATACTCCCGCTGTACTCAAGACTAGTTACAGAAGGGAATGAAAAGAAAGACTGAAAAAGAGCACAGGGACTTTACAACAGTCTTAAAATTTTATGAACTCTCTAAGGCAAAGAGAGTGAGTATCATCACACCTGCTCAGAGCCCACTTTATTATTGCGGTGAACTAAATGGCTGTTGCCTTGGTAATTGGAGATACAATGTCCTAATCATCATTAGGCAAGATTGAACAGGCCAATTTATTTACGATGAGGGCCACACTTTGTTCCTACTGGCTCCTGATTGTCTCAATTAGAGCGGCTGCTTTGGCCTGGCAGCGGCCCAAAGACTCACCGTCCCTCTGCTATTTACACAAGTGCCTGTGGGGTTACCAGGGGATACGGCAGGGGCCCGAGAGACACTGAAACACTAGATGAGAGCAGTTGTCTGTCTGTGTTTGGGTTGAACTGAGCAAGGCCCTCACTTAAACACACTGGTTAATCGAACTTGCATCTGACCTTGACAGACAGTGAGCAGCTCTCACATTTCACGTTTTGAGGCCGTGTTTTCTACTGTCTGCTCAATGCAGTTTCCTATTTAATTTCTTAGATTCAATTGTAAAATGTAAAAAAAAAAAAAAAAAAACAGATTCAACATTAGCTATCAGTTACAAAAGCTGATAAACCAGTACAGTTGTGTTTCTGCTATAGGGTAGTGGACTTATCATTTTTATTTTAACCACCCTATCCTCCTGGGACCCAGGAATAGACTTTTTTTCCCCTGTAGTGGACATTATATTTTAGTGAATTTCTCTGACAACATACGTTTTAAGTCTAGTTGTCTTGTAAAGAGCACATTCAGGGCTTTTCAGAGATACCAAATGTTTGGAAGTTTCTCAGTGACAACTGCCTCTCCTTGGTATTTAAATATGGCTTACATTAATGTAGCAATCAAATTTAACATTCTTTTGGAAATATGATAATATTTTGTAATTAGCATTTAAATTTGACAAATTTTCAAATTATTTGACATAAATCAACATCCCAGGAAAACGTTATGGGGTTTAAAATTAAAATATGACTTTTTGTTTTACGAAACAGGACAATTTCATACATGTCCACTGTAGAAGACACCAGGACTTAAAGCGTGTTTATTAGGCATTTTGAGAGACACAACAAGTGAATAGGGAAAGAAATTATATTTCAATATTCCTATGAAATATTCAATATTATTATGAAAATATTGCCAATTATTACCCCCATTATTACACTTCTTTCTTCATTAAATGTTGCCTCAAGAACATATTAATATGCAAATTAGATACATTGTATAGCAGGGTTTTTCCTGGCTCAAAATGAGTTGGAGGTGGTGAAATCCTGACCGCGAAAGAAGCAAACACTTTTTTAAAGCATGTAACGCACTCATTATACAGAATAATGAATATTAATATATAAGCACGGAGAAAAATGACAACAAACTCCCAAGCACAAGGGAGAAATGCAAAAGAATATTTAAAAGGCCTAATAATACTTAGATTACGTTTACGAGCACTGCAGTCTCATGATAAACGAGTGTGTGCATACACCATTCTGGTTCATGTTTGGTGCAGGAGAGTGTGTGAAATATGTCTATAAAAACTTTAAACACGAATACTTTATTCTGTATATGAGCTATGAGCCACATGGCTGGTGTTGTTAAACTCATCGCGGAGCTCCGTGCTGAAACCGATCATGCGCGCTCCATGTGTAACAATTGTATTTTCATGTGTTCGTATTCAAACTCCAGTTCTAACCGCATCGCGGGCAAAATACAAACAACACTCATGTGCTGCTGTGGTGAGGGAAACATACACACGGCTCGCATGTCCGAATGCAGAGGTGAATGAACAGCACTTTTGAGACATTTGAATTCTCCGCTGTAATGCGATCTCATGCAAACATTTTTTCCATTTGTGCTGGTAGATTACAGCAAAACAAACCACATGCACCCAAACTTCTGCTCTGGTCATGTCACAGGAAAACGCATTTGGATTGAATGAGCTTTATGTCATCAATAAATGCAGAGAAGCATCAGAAACAGTTGATGTCAGCATGTTCGACCAGTCCATACTGGAGCCAATCAGCACTCCAGATCTTGATGGTAGTACACGATGACGTCAGATTTTGTAACGTTGCTCTGACTTTGCTTTTCAAACTGGAAGACAGAAATTGCTCTGAAAAATGCAAAAATAACTAATTACAACTTTTAAATAAAATTAATGAGAACCTTTAGTGTTTTCAGTGATGTGCAGCCTATACATATCTGATCACAGCTCAAAAAATTTGTTCTGGGGTTTTATGACCCTATAAGCATGATGATATAATAACATATCACACTTAAGTAGGCTGCTTTTAAATGAATATTGAAAAAAAAGTTCATGCTCAAAGAATGTCCTGAGTGGCTCCGTTCGAGGCCAGCAAGTTGTAGGGCCGGAGTGAAAGTGATCTTTCTGGCCTGGAACCCCATTTTCTGCAGTGGTGGATGGGCGGAACTCTTCAAGAATGGACAAAGGCCAGGAACCAGAACCATGGTAAAGAGGTATCTAATTGCCTGTCTGAGTTTTGTCAACAATTTAACGGAGGTGGCCGTCTCATAAGTCTCTATGCAGGAAAAACCCTGTATAGATACATTGTATATAATGGGAAAACACTTGTGGCCGTTTTACACACATATTGCATAAAGCAAAATGGTATATCAAATAATTCCATTGAGTCCTGGTGTCCACTACAGAGGACATAGCATAACATATGAATAAAATAAATCAATAATTTTCAAAAATGTTATTTTTCTATTTTTCCTCATGCTCTAAGCGATGTAATGACATGAAAAAATTATAAAGATTTACTTTTTTTTCTGGTTTTCAGGAGGATATGAAACTTGTTAGTAAGTGTGTCTGGAGAAATACAATTCAGCATACTTTTTAACTATTGTTTTTTTTTTTTTTTCTTTCATCTTTCTTTAGTGTTTAATGTTGCTATTTGAACATGAAAAAGGTCTGCAAAGTTATAATGCACAAAGTCACTCCAAAGGGAGTTATTCTCTATATCAGTGTGCAATATTTCTGAATTGCCTGAAATGCCTTGATTGTAGTCTTGAGTTTTCTTCTGGGAATGTACACATCAAAATATTCCTCATTTAAAAATTCCCGTCCAAGGCACATGCGAGGCCTGGTTGAGTTGCGTTAGCAGTGTTGAAACTCACGGTTATGGTAATGGCCGAGACGTTTCCGAACACGCTCAAAGTGGTTGACCAATCACAAAACATTGGTCCAGCCAACCAATCAGAGCACATTGTGCTTTTCGGAAGGAGGGGCTTCACAGAGACTGGAACTAAAGTGAAAAAAGTGAAAGTGACATGTAAAGGCCAAGTATGGTATCCCACACTCAGGATTTGTACTCTGCATTTAAGCCATCCAAGTTAGTGCACACACATTAGGAGTAGTGAGTAGTGAACACACAAAGTAAACCATGGACACGTACACCAGGAGCAGTGGGCAGCCATTTTTGCTGTGGCACCCAGGAAGTGATTGGGGGTTAGGTGCCTTGCTCAAGGGAATTAATTTCCTGCCGGTATTGAGAATCGAGCCTGAAACCTTCAGGTTACCAGTCCAGTCCCCTAGAAGACTTGGAAGAGAAGAGCTGTGAAAAAATAATGTGTTTTTTGAACATTTAAGCATGAAAAACAGCAATTTAGTATATTTGACTTTTAAAACCTTTAACTTTTGATTAACTTTTTTAAAGGGAAACCAAACATGAATTCAGAGTACCATGAGTAGATTAATACTGTTATTGTGTGTGCCACACATTTAAGTCTTTTTCCTATGTGCAGTTGAAACCTGTTCCTCAGAGTCGTGTGATAGTGTCTGCCAGATTCCTCAAACCCATCAAAGAACCCTGTGCAATATTGTAAGTACTGTTTATTTCTTTATTTTATAGCCCTGAAATTTAGACACACTTCAATCCATAATTGTTTAGTCAGCATTACTGCAAACTTTTTAACCTCCTGGTTTCACAGACAGGTCTTAGATTAAGCCAGGATTAGTCCTTAGTTCAGTTAGGACATTTAAGTAACTTTTATAAATGTGCCTTAGAAAAAAACATTACTCTTGTGTATCTTGAGACAAAACTTTGGCACTGACATATTTTAAGATAAGCCAGTGCAAGTTGCTTTCCGTTAAAGCAGCTCAAACATGCATTTTCGTCTGGCACTAGGCTCAAGCCTTGTCTGTGAAACCGGGGATTAGTGTCTAAAAGAAGCATTTGTGTTGTGGGTTTTGTTTTTCTTTTCTTTTTTTTTTTTTCAGATTTAATCAAATATCTCTGTGGAGCACTTAAAAGCCTAAGCAGTTCACTCAAAAATGAAAATTCTGCCATTATTTATACTCTGTTGTTCCAAACCCATTATGCTGGTTTTTAGTCAATTTTTGGAGGAATTTTGCAGCTCTTTGCACAAATAAATAAATAATCAAACAGTAAGGAAGTTGGATGTTTGGGAAGAATTTTCATTTTGATGAACTATTCTTTTAAGCAACTAATGAACCAGCACTCTATATGCATGTATGAACTGTATGTGTTTATGTATTTATTTATGAATGGATGTACTGTATTCATTTTGTTTCTTTGTACATCTACAATGTTACAAATATACATTTGTAATATAAATGTAAATTTGTTTTTCTGTGTACTCAGTGTTGTGGCAAATGGAGATGTCCTGAATCCAGCGGTGAGGCTCCTGATTCCAAGCCGTGTGATTGGCCAGTTTGAGCGGATTCTGGAGATGATCACAGAGAAAATGGGCCTGCGAATTGTGGGGGGTGTGCGGAGGTGCATAAAAGTGAATTTAGTTTATATTAGTCAGAATTCATGTTCATGAAATGGCTTCTAAAGGTTTTTTGTTTTGTTTTTTTCCAGAAGGGAAAAAAAGTACTAGCTATTTTTTACCTAATGCTGCTGGCAGTTGCTCATTAAAGTCAGAGGTTGACTCTTGTGCACTTGTAAGAGTTTTTTAATTATTTATTTTTAAGAGAAGCTTCCTTACAGCAATTTAAAAAATGACATCATTTCAGATATTTCGGAAATCAGATCATAATTTACTTTCATTATTTTGCTTCTCTAGTACACTACCAGCTAACAGGGAGCATTCTCAGAACTATAGCTAATGTTCTGGGCAGGTTCTTGTTATGAACAAACATTTTTTTTCAGTAACGTTAATAGTCTTTAATTAAATGAATGGTCATTTAAAGTTATCTGGTCTTTAATAATGTTTTCAAAAAGTTAGCCAAAAAAATAAATAAAATATTTATACATCGTTCATGGAAAGTTTTTTTTTTTCCTTAAGCGTTTTGATTGTAAAAATGTAATGAAATGTTCCAGTAATGTTTGCAAAATGATAAAATGGAATGTTACTTAAACATCTGCATGACCAAGAAATGTTTTTAATTTTGAATGTTAACATTAACATTTTGAATGTTCAGACAACATTCAGAAATTGTTTTCATAACTTAATGGGAGGGAACATTAGCAAAACATTCTTAAAACATATTTTTTGTTAGATGGACTGTACAAGCCTGAAAAAACTTAATTAAAAGTCCTTTAGATGATAAGTGCCCTTTCCTCATTTGGGAAAAGAAAGCATTAATATGTCATCTAAGCAATATTTACTCAATTTAGCCTTTAACATCTTCTGTTGCAGCCTCTACACCTTTGAAGGGACTCCCGTTATGGATGGAAAGGAGTTAGAAAATGGACAGTTTTATGTTGCTGTTGGCCGAGACAAATTTAAAAAGCTTCCTTACGGTGACCTCCTATTCAATAAACCCATAGGAATAAAGCGAATGAACGGGTAAGAGAAAGACGCAGTATTTTCAATTCAATGAAGCATGTTTTTAAACAGATTGTAATTGAATGTGATTTTAGGTCAAAAGCAGCATCACTACCACCAATATACAAATACAGACGACAAAATGGAGATGTAAGTACAAAACATAAATAAAAGATTTTGCGTTGGGCGTTCATATGTTAAAATTGTTGAATATTTCTGTTGTCAGGTAGGGAACCATCATCTCAGTAAGTCTGAGTATGGACAGGAGAAGAGCAGTCCTCCGGACCAGAGCTCCAAAGAACAGCTGTCGTCTATGGTCAGAGAGATCTCTCAGGCCAGACTCATGAGCATACGCAAGAAGAGGAGCGAACTCACAGCGTCTAATGAGGCTCAGGACAATGGTAAGAGACACTCGTTTGACCATCAGTAGAAAATCTGAAGTCAATGAAGAAATTCATATTTAGACATTTGTCTGTCCAAAATAGGAACACAGCATGTACAACTACTCTTACACTAGTGTTCTAAAGTTTTAGGTCAGTAAATTTTTTTTAAATGTTTTTGAAAGAAGTCTCTTTTGCTCACCATGACTGCATTTTTAATCAAAATACTGTAAAAACAGTAATTTTGTATAATATTTTTACAATTTAAAATAACTGTTTTGTACATATGTCAATTTATTTAAAAAATATATTATTTTTTTCCTGTTATCGTAAAGTTATAAAGTACTTTACGGTAATTTAAAGTAATACTTTAAAGTAATTTTCAGCATCATTACTCCAGTCTTCAGTGTCACATTATCCTTCAGAAATCATTCTATTATGCTGATTTGCAGCTTAAGAAACATTTCTTATTATTATCAATGTTGAAAACAGTTGTTTTTCTTCATATTTTTGTAAAAACCGATTCATTGATGAATAGAAAGAATAGCATTTATTTGAAATATAAATATTTTATAACATTATAGAGGTCTTTTGTCATTTTTTAATCAATTTAATGCATCTTTGCTGGATAAAAGTATTAATTTCTATTAAAAAATCTTACTGACCCTAAACTTTTGAACAGTAGTTTATGTACACTGTAAGAAAAAAATGTACCTTTAGCTTGTCACTGTCTCATGAACAGTGTGACTGAATCAATATAAATAGGTTTAACACTGATTGATTTAACTGTAAAGATGCATAATCTATCACTATTACTATCTAGTTTTTTGTCTTTCTTTGCATGTGTGTCTGTACCCAAGTGTCTCTGCAACCACTATTGTCTGGATTACGATGATGTAATCCATTGATGCTTATATAATGCACTTCCCTGTGTGTCCAAGAGGTGGCACTGGTGTTCTATGAGTGTATTGCTCATGCTCTTGCTGTGGCATGAGAGGAATTACATCATCATCATCATCATCATCATCATCATCATCATGTGTCCTCAGATTGCAGCCGGCAGTGTGCGATCCGCCCCATGCTTGACTGCACATGTCTCTTTCCAGAACATCTCACCGAATGATGACATTTCAGTGCAAAGAGAGCCCTTTCAGAGATCGCCCGCAAATGCTATTAGTCACGCTCCAGATTATGAACGAAATTTGATTCATACTTAAATTGATGTGGTGAAAATAAAGCTCAGGAATAAGAGGCTTGGTAGTGAGGAGGTGTCACATATTGAGCAGTGTCTGTAGTTAGTGTAGAAGCGTCTCTCCCTCATTAGCACTCAAGGTCCTGCTGGTACCCAGGTGTCTGAAACAAGCCTATTAAATCTCCATGGCAATGAAGTCAACAAAAGCACATCTCTTCTGTTCTTCACGCTTTCAGGGGGAGCTTCCGTTTCTTGGGTCGAGCATAATGTATTTCTCTGTGAAAATGGTTCTTTCGTAATCTGTTGTGATTTTACACAGACATTTGTTCTGCTTATTTCATGAATGAGGACTTAAGCCAGGAAAATATTTACCAAGGTCAGTTTAGTTGGTGATTTGAGTGTGTATGACAGAATCAAGCCAATAAACAAGTGGTAATAGTGAGTCAGTTTGACCATATCAAATTGTAAATTAATGAAGTTTCCAGTGTCGCAGGATAAATGTCTCCATTTGATTCCTTCATGCAGGATATAGGATTACAGAACCAAGGAGTTTAGTTGCCTGATGTAATCATCTGCACTGACTAGTCCAATGTTTTACTGGAGCTGGTTGTATTCAGTTGTGTTGAGCGGCATTCTGTTCATTTTGGCTGCTAATAATTGAGGTTCTTTCAGGATTTATTATTTGTCATCAGGAAGTGAAAATACAGATCTGTGCTCAAATTTAATGCTGAATCTAATATCAAAGGATTAGTTCACTTCAGAATTAAAATTTCCTGATAATTTACTTACCCCCATGTCATCCAAGATGTTTATGTCTTTCTTTCTTCAGTCGAAAAGAAATTAAGGTTTTTGAGGAAAAAATTCCAGGATTTTTCTCCTTATAGTGGACTTCACAAGGGTACAATGTGTCCAAATTGCGGTTTCATTCCAGCTTCAGAGGGCTCTACACGATCCCAGACAAGGAATAAGTGTCTTGTCTAGCAAAATGATCGGCCATTTTAAAAAAATATATACTTTTTAACCACAAATGCTTGTCTTGCACTGCTCTGCGATGTGCCACTTATTACGTAATCACATTGGAAAGGTCATGTGTGATGTAGGCGAAAGTACCGATCCAGTGTCTAAAAAGCGAGTGAGCAAAGACTAAGTCAAACAGGGTAAAACAATGATGTTGGATGAGAAAATGACATGGAGTTGTTTGCCTTACCGCAGTACTTCTGCCTACATCATGCGTGACCTTTCCAACGTGATTGCGTAATGCGTGGCGCATCACAGAGCACTGCAAGATGAGCATTTGTGGTTAAAAAGTATATACATTTTTATTTATTTTTAGAAAATGACCAATTGTTTCGCTAGATAAGACCCTTGTTGACCCTGGTATTGTTTAGAGCCCTTTGAAGCTGCACTGAAACTGCAATTTTGACCTTCAACCTGTCATACACCTGTGAAGTCCACTATATGGAGAAAAATGCTGGAATGTTTTCCTCAAAAACCTTAATTTCTTTTTGACTGAAGAAAGAAAGACATAAACATCTTGGATGACATGGAGTGAGTAAATTATCAGGAAATTTTAATTTTGAAGAGAACTAATCCTTTAAGGTAAAAGTGTGGCGTTGAAGTGAGCAGCAAAAATCCATTGATGTTAGAATTGTCTTGACACGGGTTCAAGACAAAATAATTTTAAACATAATGTCAACATTGTTACAAATCTGTATGTGAAGTGTGAAACAAGATCATTTGAATTAAAAGCCAAGAGATCAGAAACAACACATGCTGAATTTGTTAATGGGCGGTAGGAGTCATTTAAAATCAACATAAAAAAATCAAAATGGAGCCTATTTAGTATTTACTTTCTTAATACATGTTCTAAACAAAATGTTCAGATATTTAGTTTTATAATTTAAAATTGACTTTAAAGGTGTATCATCATTTTTCTCAGTCAATATGGCTGTCTTATACTGTATCTCAAATAGTAATAGGAATAGCAATGTCAAGGCATATATAAACTGTATACTATACCTTCAATGCAACACAAGTCTCTTTGGATAAAAGTGCCTGCCAAAAAACTTGTATTTAACATTTAAAGGTAACGCTTTATTTTAAAGTGTCACATGGTCACAATGTTACATGTAGTTACTATAGTAATAACTATAAATTATGCCTAATTACATACCCTAAACCAAACCCTAATCCTAACCCTATAGTAAGTACATGTAGTTACTTAATATTACTCAGTACATAAATGTATATTTACAGTGTAACAAAGACACCTTAAAATAAAGTGTAACCCATTTAAATTATTAATTTGATACAATGCACTGATTGTGTGCATAAGTTTCTATGTTCTTATGTTTAAAAAAAATATCTCCATGCAATTAATTAATTTCTGTAATTACATCTATAATTACACTGTTGACCCTTACCCTTTAACCCACCTTTAAACCTACCCATACCATAAGTCCTGTCCTTACCCTTACCCGTATTGCACCTCAATAGCAGCACACATGTTTTGCATGAAAAACATGTGTGCTGCTATCGAGGTGCAATAAGTACATATTTTTTAATGCAAATCCATAATAGTTAAAGACACCTATAAACTGTGACTTTTTAAAAATGTACTTTTAAAGTACTGTAAATCTCTTTAGGTATAAAACTTTTAAATGATGAACAAATTATAGAGGATGCCTTGATTATTTTAAAATTATTTTTGTTATTATTAAACTGACACATTCATTTAAAATTCCAATGAATAAAGACTGTTTTGTTCAGAGTAAAGCACAGTCTTAAAGCGCAGCTCTCAATGCAGGCAAAACATTTTGTATCTCTTACACTGATGAATATCCCTCTTTGATAAATAAACCGTGAATTAGAAGGCAGGAAACTATGTGCTGGAATATAACGCTATGTGCATACATTTGAATATCAATGATTTGCAGAGGATCTGACACCATTAACAAGGGAGTCTAACAGATGGCACAAGTGTTAAATGAATGTAGGGCAAATTCTCCAATCACATGGCGTAATGAAGTCAGAGAGGGTTTTGGAGGAGAGTGAGGATGTGTGGTTGTGTTTGAGAGAGGGAAGGAGGAATCAGGGGGAAATTGCTGCGGCTCCGTCCCACTCCAGTAATGACAGGGAGAGATCAGAAGAGTGTGGAGACGTACAAGAGCTGCTGATAGCTTTCACAGTTCAGTATCTCAGGGCTCCTGGTGACAATCCATCCACAATACTGTAATAATGCTGAAATAGGCCATTAAGGTGCCTCTCTCTGTGCCTCACTTCACTGATCAGAACGTGTATGTGTGTGTGTCTGAGGTCTTTCAGCACCTCCGAACAGACTGAGATTTGACAAGTGCTAAAGTGTTGCTAGCTTCTAATTAGATCATGGCCTGCAGTGATGGCAGTAATGCAATATCTGAACCAGAGGCGAGAGACAAGAGAATATAAGAGGGTTTGGAAGAGGGAGTCAGATCCTTCTTTAAATGTAGAAATGCAATTTTCTTGTCACACAGTCTTTTCCTTGTGTCTTTACCAGCGCAATCTCATTAGTATTAAATGTACCAGAATGTAAACTGTAGCAGAGCAGTACCTATTTTTTATGTGAATAATATGATATTAATCATTAATAATATCAAATAAAGATCCTATCCTACCTTAATACCTATAAGCAAGAAATTAAAACTCTGTTGGATTGAGCATCCCAGACAGCCTGACATGGCAAATTGTCTGACCATGTTGATGACAAGGAAAGTGTTCAGGAAAACCTGTTTTTAGAAATGACAGACATACACATTTAGCTGTAAAAAAAATAATGTTATTACTTTCAGCAAAAATGTTTATACAATCTAAGCACTTGTTTCATTCTTGAATGAATCAGAATTTTTGAATGAATCGGTTGAGCGAATCATTCAATGACTGAAGCTTCTTTGGGAAATTAAAAAGTTTTGAAATATATTTTTTCCACCACCATGTTCGTTTTAGAGGCTCTGTACATTTCACCTAGGGGTGTAGGATTTCCATTCAGAAATTGCTAGTAATTTTCACAAATGTTTACAAAGAACAGGCAAGTGAAACATTTTTTTTTTTTTTTTTAGCAGAAAGATTGAAATTGTAATTTCTTGTAAAACATACTCTAATAATCTTTTTATATACAACATTGAAAAATAATTTTCTACAGCATATATGAATACTGTGAATTCGGACATACTACTCTTTTCACATATTGCTTTTCACCTACAATATAACAGGGAAGTATGCATATTTTGTATGTGGCTGCAGTCTTGAACAAATCGGTTGAATGAATGATTCAGTGACTCACTCATAAAGACTCATAAAATCATTTGTTGCCACCCACTTGTGAAACTGTGTACCTGCAAAAATGATCACCATAAAATCACCACCACTAACACAGAGACTGACAGTCCATCTGGGACAAACAGGCGGAGTGATACAAATAGTCTAAAGTCAGTTACTGGTTAAATTTTTAGAGCTCTTGGAATGCTCAGATTCCAGGACAGGAGATAACAATGTCTGTAGGGTCACGGTAGTTTTTTATTTTAATTTTTTTTTTTTTTAATCAGTATATCCCTCTTTACATCCAGTCTTTACAGCAGCGGGAGACGGACTCACTCCTCACTGTCTGCTGACTAAATCAAAACATATTTTTCTTTAAATGATGCATGAAATATTCATGTTTACAATTAAGCTTAGGGCTGAGATATTGTGTGGTTTTGAATCAGGCCCCTGAATGTATGATGTTTTGGAGGAACTTTTTCAGAAATGGCTGTTGAAATTCTTCTGAAAGAGGCTGCCGTACATGATTGGCCAAGATGGAGGCCCGTGTAATAGTTGCTGGGCGGAGCTTGGACAATTGCCTTGGTGGGTTTGCTGTTCGCTGGTAACAGCGCTCTTATAGGAGTCTCCTGTCTTCCTCTGACAAATCAACAGGAATGCAAGAAAACACTCCGGCGAATGAAAGTCAGGACTGATTAACCCGCCCCCGGTTTTTGTATGCACTTAGACAAGGAGGAGGTGATAATCAGTGTGATTTTATACAGTCCTCCCACCAAAAGCATGGTGATTTATTTTTGTCAGAAGTGGCAAATTGCTTTCCACCAAAACTGTGCCTTAAAATATTCCCAATTAAGCCTCATTGCAGAGTGATTCATACTGATTATGCAGTGTTAAGACCATTAAAGACCCAAAATCCCAGCAATGACTTCTATTGTGCGTTATACCAGCTTCATGTCACTATTATAGGTGAATAAATTGATTAAACAGCTCTGCTGTCTTCCAGATGGGATGTATGTTAAGACTATGTGCTGATGTATGAGGTTAGGGGTCTGTTCTGCATTTGTTCTCAATGTTGAGACCACAATATAATAGAGATAGTGGCAGTTTTACTTTGGTATTAAGTGACTATCACTCATTTTTTTTCAGAACAATGCAAATTATCACAGTGTAGTACAAATCTGGAAATGTTCGCACAAGAGCCATGGTTAGTTTGCCCTTGTGCTTTATAGAGGTGTAACAAAACGCCTTGTGTTGAATTGGTCTCTTTCACCATGCACATTCCTATTCTGTAATAAGCCTGCCAATAGACTGAAGGTTACATGTGTCTTTTTAATGGCACCTTAGAAGCTTTAGTGGAAGTATATTTGGCTTTTTAAAGATTAGACATGTTGTTTTTGAGAATGATAAAACTGTCATTTTAGTCATTGTTGCATTTCAAGGCTTTCACCTATTAAGAAATCATGTCTCTGTTGGTTTTCTCAGTTTTGCCTTCTTTATTCCTTCTGTTTGCACAATCTTTATATAGTTTAACCTTGTGAGAGCAATTTTGTTGCCATCAACATCATACAGCAAAATGAAAAGCCCTTTTAGCTGGTAAATTTCATCCCCGCAAGGTCAGTCGCAGCTGAAGGTGGCCGTTTGGTTGATCTCTCATCTTCATTTATTGTAGAGGACAGCGTTACAGCCATGTGTTTATGACACTGCCGCAGCCTATGATTACAAGCTCACTCATTAATCTGGCTATCAGCGTGTTAAAAGCTGCTTTTATAAGCAAACAACATGATTTAATATATCCCCCCGGGCCGGCTCGGATAGAAAAAAGGTGACACTGCCAAAGCGAATTAGCCAATCAGTACGTCTTCTTAATGCTTCCCAGCAGTCTTCACTTATGAGGGAAAAACAAATGCTGGAACTGCACGTCTGAGCAGACAGGTCTATCTGTAAGCGAGCGTGTCTGAGCGCTGTGCTGTTTTCATGTCACTTCCTCATGAATTGCCATAAAAACATTACATCCTTATCCTGCGTGCCAACCAGGCTGAGAAAAAAAAAACACTTTTTATGATCCTTTGAAGGAGGCTTATTGGATTAAGAGAAAGAAATAATATTCAGTCGTTTTAGTCTGTAGACTAAATGTGGAGGATGTTAAGAAAAATATTTTAGCACATTTATAGCGTTGCACTTGACCTGAGAGATTAATGGCTTTGAGGGGCTGATGCGTCCAATATCATTATTTTTCAGTTTTTATTTCTGCCACTGTTCCTGCATTATAAACTCCATTAATGCCATTAGAAAAAAAAGTAGATCAAACTAGATTTGAACGTTTTTCTGAAGACAATGCTGTTATGTTGTGGGTGATGCTGTGCTGTTGCTAAGGTGCTCTGGTGGATTCTAGGGTAATGCTAGGTGTTTTCTTCTAGTCTGGTGTAAAAAGGGTCTCTGATTGTTTGGTCTGTTGATATGGCTCAGATCTCTGGTTGAATGACGGAACACACTCTTTACATTATCTGCAGTAGAATTCATTACGATTTAAATTCAAATGACTATTAAAATCAACATTACCGAAAAGCATCTAACTGTAATGTCACCAATGCTCGCGTTGCTAATATACGAATACTATCACTAATATGCTATTTGTTTTATAAGCACTGTAGCTCAGAAAACCAAAGAATACAACTCAGGACAAACAGAGGCTCATGAACACTATCACAAAACATCACACATACCACGTTTCATCAGGTAATGACACATTAAGAATTAAGGGTATGTAAACTTTTGAACAGGTTTTCTTTAATAAATTCAGCTATTGTTTTGTCTGTAAATATCTGTTATATGAAACAGCTTTTTCAGGGCAAGACTAAATAAAAAAACAAAAAAACATGCAATTTTTACCAAGTGCATAGCAACCTAAAATTGTAAAATTAAAATGTTATCATCTGTGATTAAACAGTTTCTGTCATACATATTTCATACAACTATCCGTTTTGATGAGGTTATGAATGTGATTGGTTGCCTCTGGAGCAGCACGTTTTTGTCCCTGTTTGCATAAGAGCAAAATCATTCAACACATTTGATGCCAGGTGCATGCAAACCAATCACATTTGCACATTTTATTACCATGTTCTCATGTTTGGCTCAATCGCTTCTGCTGTAATTGATTTGCATTGGATTCATTATGCATCACATGGTCTAAGAACGAAAGTAAAGCTTGTCAAACAGTGATGTAAAGCAGAATTCATGACGGCAGAGTGGTTCTGATGCTCCATCTCGTGGGTTGTGTAGTTTGCTTGGTAACATTATGTGGATGAGAGAAAGCTATAGTGAGCCTTAGGAGGTCTTTATTAAAATAATCCATAAATACCTCATCTATAGCGTGAAAACAGCAGGACTTGTTCTTCTCCGGCCCGCAGGAGTTAAAAAGATTGGCCGAGTGCCTAGCAACCAATGACTGCCTTAACAGCTTCACATGTGTGAGTTCTTCACATCACCGCTGGAGCTCTCGGTCTTTTGTGTAAAATCGGCCGAGAAGTGCTGAACACCTGACACGCGTCTTTCAAATACACATCTCACTTCATAAGTGCAGTGGTGCTTTGTTTACTTGTCACCACTTGTGTCTTTTGTGAAAGTCTTCGTTTCTAGCTATGAATGGAGTAGATGATGTTCTTCAATCTCACTGCTCAGAGTTCGTTCTAAACCTCTAACACTAAGTGTTAAACTTGTAAGGTTGATTCTGCCTGAACTGCTGAGACTGTTTCTGAGAAAGAAAACAATTTATTTATTTGTATATTTGTATCTGTAAATTACAATACAATACAATACAATAAATTACAATAAATACCTTTTAAAGCCAGAAATCTCCACTTTAGCAGAACTAGGCATTTTATGCCTAAAAATTTAGTGAAAATGTGTTTTTCTGGCAGTTGACTTTTTTTTTTTTTTTTTTTAATAAAGAAAAAAAGTGAATAAAAAGATATATCTTAAATTTCTTCTGTAAAAACCTGTCAACAAAACAAGATTTTTGAACCTGGCTTCATCCAATGTTGAGATTTTTGTTTTGGAAATGTATGCAAATTAGTGCATATTTAATTAAATAATGCCTAATTTGCATATTTGAACATAACATTTCAGAAAACTAATACAAAAAAATGTTTGCAATTCTTAAGGACACACCAAGCCGACAGTCGGTTAACGTTGGGCCATCTGCGAACATGTGTCGGGCTAGTTTTTGCAGAGCACGTCGGGTTCACGTTGGTGGCTGTTTGCCCGATTCAGCATGTTGAATCAGTGTCGGGGCCATCAGTGAGAGTGGGAACTCTGATTGGGATGTTCAGTTTAGTGAACGAGTCAGTGAACAAGAATTAAACTGAAAGTGATGAAAGAGAACAAGTAAGTCAAGACAGCACAGACAGAAGACATTCTATATAATGTATGACATACATTATCCTACCCGAGCATTTCAAAACGTGAATATTTTCATAACAACATGAGCCGGGTTAAAATGAAGAAAGTTATCAACATAACTGATATTCAAAATGGTAAGCGAGCGCTGCTTTGTTTACGTTTCGTATATCTGTGTATATCTCATATCCTTGTTTCGGTTTCTCCTTTTGAATGACAAATATAGACTATTGATAACTGCTGATATAGAAAGTTACTTCTTTACATGCAAGTGCTAGTTTGCAGTCAATTGTAATCTGTGCTGTGTGTTCAAGTACAGCTTTTTGGTCCAGATGTATCCAAAGCAAGGCAACAACACCATCGGTTTTCACTGCTAGTTTTTTAAGTCGGCTTGGTGTGTCCCAGGCTTTAAAGGGACAGTGCACCCCACAAATGAAAAATTCTGTCATCATTTACTCACCCTCATGTTGTTCCAAACCTGTATGAGTTTCTTTCTTCTGTTGAACACAAAAGAAAATATTTTAAATAACGTTAGTAACCAGACAGTTGATGGTATCATTGACTTCCATAGTATTTTTATTGTTCCTACTATAGAAGTCAATGGCTACCATCAACTGTCAGATTACCAACATTCTTTAAAATATCGTATCTTGTGTTCAACAGAAGAAATAAACTCATACAGGTTTGGAACAACATGAGGTTGAGTAAATGATGACAGAATTTTCATTTTTGGGTGAACTGTCTCTTTAATGTAACCCAATCAACTGAGTAAGTATACCCTATACTGGAGTATGTTGTCGTAATATTAAAATTTGACTAAAAATTCTCCTCATGTCGTAATATGTACTGATACTGAATTGTAATTGGTCTTTGCATTTCTTCAAAATTCATAGCTGTTTTTACACTACATAGTGACTTACAGTAATTCTGTAAGTCACTATTCATGCACAGCCGACAGAAAGCAAGACTGAAGAGAAAGACTTACAAAGATTTATTTGCAGAGAAATAAAACCTACTATCTAACAGCAGTCATGTTGGAAATGAAGGCTTAAAAACAGGCGGCAAAAACGTGCGTCATTCGAGTCAGGATTTATACCCCCTCCCCATCCCCCATCCAACAGCCTTTAATGAAGGTTTTAAAATATTATTTAATTTGATTTAGCATTTTTATGAGACAAGCCCTTCTCTCAATCACATTTAACTGTTTATTGTTACATTAGCAGTCCTGCTTACAGTCTGGGTTTTGGACTACAGTTAATAAATGTGAGCAATTTCCATAAAATATTCAAAGAAGCCCATTATTGCTATGCCGGCTCATCTCCGCTGCTAAACTTCAATCAGTTTTGCATTTGAAACGCATTAAATGCCTGGGTGAAATGCTATCATCTGCACAGCAATATTTTTATAGCCGCTATTGGGGAAAGCGTGAACTTATATGAGGTGCATTAATTCTGCTGTTTAATTATTTAGAGTATATTGATTTCACACACAATGTTTGGATTTATTGCTCATTAAGTATTTAAAACACTCGTGTAATTTTCTTGTTTACTAGAGAGTACAATGGTTTGACTGTAAATCTTGCAAAAATAATTACACAGAACCGTCGAAAGCTAATGGTCATTTAAAAATTGACTCTGTAATTAATTAATGAGAGATTTTAATAAGAGTGTGACATAGGCCTATTCTGTACTTGCTTATTTGAGTTCTGAAGCTAAATCAGAGTCTGTCATGTTAACCACTAGATCTCTAACGATGATCGTATTGATCATCGTTGCTTTCACCAATAAAATCACAAATTTGCATAAATGAAAATTATTTTATTTTATATAAGTAGGCATATATATGATTTTCTTTATTTCATTGTTGGACTTTTGCTCATTTTATTGATGCAGTTGAGCATGAAGGCATGAAAGCCATTTTACTTTTTCATCAAAGTTTTCATAGAAGCATCAAATTAGGATTTATATACAATATCAGATGTGTCTGTGTGTGAATGTGCAAAGTAGTTGTAATTATTGACCTGCAGCAATTACATCGTAGTTTTAATCCTGACCATTGGATGGCGCTGCTGTTTTATCTTTTATGTCTGTGTATGTGCAGATGATGGAGAGGACGTAAGTGCAGAGGATAACAAGACTTCACAAGTCGAGCAGGTGAGGTACACTAACCACATCATGATCTCTAATACTCTTACATAAACCCAATCTGCACACATACGATTCATTTCTTAACAGAGTCACTCAGAAGTCACTCACCTTTGTGGCTAGTGTAAAGTAGCGTTTCAGCCTTCAAGATAATATTCAAGAGAATATAGCTTATTCAAGATATATATGCTGAACATATGAGACACACATATACATGTGACCATGTATGTTACATAAATAAAAAAAAGTTAGAAGGATGATTTGATAAAAAATACAGTAATATTAAAATACAGTAAAAACAGGGTTTTACTGTATTTTTATCAAATAAATGTAGCCTTGCATGCTGAGCAGAAGAGACTTATTTCAAAAACAATAAAGAAAAATCAAACTTTTGAGTGATAGTGTGTACACACACACGCAGGTTGGTTTTGCTATGAAAAGTGAGGACATTCCATAGGCGTAATGGTTTTTATACTGTACAAACTGTACATTCTATCCCCCTACACTACCCCTACCCTTAAACCTACCCATCACAGAAAAAATTCTACATTTTTAAGTTTTTAATAAAACATTGTTTAGTATGTTTTTAAAGCTGTTTCAAATATGAGGACTCATGAAATGTTCTCATATTTCATGTTTACGTCGTATTCTGTGTAATACCCATGTCATTATACAAATTTGTGTCCTCATAAATCACAAAAAGGCTCTCACACACACACACACACACACACACACACTGGTTTCCATGTTTTATGGGGGCATAGACGTAATGATTTTTATACTGTACAAACATATAAGTGAAGGGGGATAGAACATACATTTATATTCTATCCCACTAACCCTACCCTTAAACCTACCCATCACAGAAAACTTAGTTTGGGACATTTAGTATTTAGTATGATTTATAAGCTTTTTTCCTCATGGGGACAAAAATAAATGAATGAATGAATGAATGAATGAATGAATGAATGAATGTCCCCATAAAGTCAAAATTTACTATCTGGTATTACTATCATTGTGGAGACATTTGTCCCCATGAAGTATGGAGTACCAGGCACACACACACACACACACACACACACACACACACACACACACACATACACACACATGTTTGTTTTTGTGAATTGTGGGGACTTTCCATAGACTTCAATGCATTTTACACTGAACAAACTGTACATTCTATCCCCCTACCCTGCCCCTACCCCTAAACCTAACCCTCACAGGAAACTGTGCAAACTTTTACTTTTTCACAAAAACTCATTCTATATGATTTATAAACCCATTTACATTGTGGGGACCGCTGGCTGGTCCCCACGATGTAGGTGAACTCAGGTTTATATTACATCATGGGGACATTTGGTCCCCACAATGTAATATAAACAAAAGCACACACATACACATACACACACACACACACACACACACACACACACACTCATTTGAATGTTGTTTTATTAAGGAGGCAGCAGAGGCCAGTCAAGATATAGACGACTCATCTAAAACAGAAAGTGAACCAGCTCAAAACACAGAAGAATCACCATGTGATGGAGAAGAAGAAGAGAAGAAACAAGAGGATGAAAAAAAAGAAATGGAAGAGGAAGAAGAGAAAGAAGAGGATGGAGAGATAAAGGATGAGGGACAGACATCAGAACAAGAGGCAAATGAGACCAGTGAAGAGAAAAAGGACGGAGAAGCTGATATAGAGGATGAAGAAGACAAACAAGTGGAAGGAGCAGAAGAGGAAAACCAAGAGAACACAGAGAATGAGGGAGATCCGGAAGAGAAGACCGAAGAGAATCCAGATCCCAGTGAGGAAGGATCAGCAAACACTGAATGAAAGGATGAGAAAACTTAAAGTAGTAGTTCACCAAAAAATGGTCATTCTGTTATCGTTTACTCACCCTCATGCCGTTCCAAACCTGACTTTTATGCAAAATATAAAAGGAGATTTTTTGTAAAATATCTGCACTGTTGTTTTCAATATGAAGATAATCAGTGAATAATTGCTTAAATATCTCCTCATTCACTTACATTGTATGGAAAAGAAGGATCAGTACATTCTTCAAAATATCTTCATTTTTGTGTTCCAAAGACAGAAAGTCCTACAGGTTTGACTTGGCTGAAGAGTAAATAATGACAGAATGATAATTTTTCGGTGAACTATTCCTTTTAGAGTAATGATTAATGCTTTGATTACTACTAAATTATTCATATTATATTATTAATATTGTATTGAGATTATAACAAAGTGAGCTGATTAATAACATAGCTTAGCCTGTCAGGATTTAAGAAAATATCTATTCTCCATTTAACATCATTACTCTGCTAATATCTGCTAAGCTAGATTTAACGTTTGCTAAATATATTTATTTTAGATGCTTTTTAAACAAAGCTAAATATATAGATTTCTATTTCATGCCTCATGTTTTAGCATCTCCTCCATTGTTTATGACATGTGATGTCAAGTTATTTGTCATCATTGTGATTATTATACTATCATTCTAATCGGTTTAACTGAGTTGATTAACATCAGTCCTGAACGATAAGCTACATGCATACTAAAATACATATTTAAATACATCTAAATACAGACAAGTTTTACAGATCTCTCTGGATATCTCATTCATTGTGTCTTCTGTCATCAGAGTTTGTTCTGTGTTGGTGTGTTTGTGTACGGTTTATTACACTAATGGTTAATGGCTGAAAGCAGGTCACTCGTTTTTGTCCATCGGGAACTAATTGGATGGTTGTGGTTTTCTATTGGCTGATCTCATGTGAGTGACAGGCTGTCCTGCCCTTGCACCAGTAAAAACACATCAGAGAAGAGATGTCGCTGCAAGAGGGAGGGGAAGTTGTTTTGATTGAAAATTGTAAAGGCTCATGAATAAAAAGAAAGGTGCAAAAATCAATAATAAATACTGCAATAATCCTTAAAATAATAATAATAAAAAATATATTAATTTTGTTTCATGGTAATGTTAAAGAGATATTTCATCCTGAAAAAAGAAAAATCTATTACTCACTCTCATGTGTTCCAAACTTCCCAACATTATTATTTTTCGGGTAATATCCAGGCTGCTATTTTACATATACGAATGGAACGTGTTTCTCAATTTTTGAACCATGAAAGTCATTCATACATCTTGCACATACACGAGGTCTTCTGAACTGAAGTCATTTACAGTTTTTTACGATTGCTTAAGCACAATTTTGAAAAAAAGGCCCGGTTTGTCAAAACACTACACACAATTAATACAACCCTACACCAAAGTAGCACAACACTTCAGATCATTTGCAAAATGGAACACTTTTGTCAAAACCATACACAACTTTATAAAAACAATATTTTGTTACCATACGAAACACACACATTTCATATGACTTTTATCTTTTTGAACCAGTTACACACTGCTGTTGCTAACCTAAAACACTTTTAGCAAGTCTAATTCTCAGTGATTAGAGTACTGTAAATGAAGTACACGGAGAAAGTGCAACTATACAATAGTTCACCAAACACTACACAAGACCAATGCTGCAGACTGAGAAAATATCATTGATTTCTCTCCATATACCCAAATCAGTCAACATGGAGAATAAAAACAAAACATGTCCCAGTTGTCATGCTACTACAGTAGTGTGCATAACACTGTTAGCTCAGCAAACAACAGACAAATGTAAAATACTGTATCCAGTACAGGTTACAATTACAGTAAATAACAACACCAAACATAAAAAATCATCTGAAAAAACTGACAATATTGTACAGAAAATACTACAGTAAACATACTATACATTATCTCCTCGCCTAGCTGGATCTGGCCATAGCGCTTCATCCACATCACAGGCAATGTCCTCTCTCGCAAGTGAGGGAAGAATCTTTTTGAAGAATCTTCTTGAAAGGTGAATTCATCCTTGCACACACCCTGCATCAATTAGGTCAGGCCTTCTCCATGAATGAGGCACATCCTGACATAGGGCTGGAGATTGTAAACCTTCCATGCCAAAAAAGCAAACAAACAAACAAAAAACTCAATGGGTTTATGGAAGGGACAGCATGGGATGTATTAGAGTGAAAATTGTGGATGCTAATGAAACCAGTTTTGGACCAGAGCAGATAGGTGGAAATTTACATTGTCCCCGTATGACAATGTATCTCATCTGCTCTGCATCCATTTGGTCTTCTGCTGTGATGATTTTGTGCAGTCTGTCTGAAATGTGAATATGTGGGCCGTGTTGTAAGGGTCTAAGTTGGCATGCTGGTGGAGGACTGCAACATATATTATGATGTCAACACCACGGTGGCCCAGGACATTCAAAATGATGTTTCTCCCTCTCCCTCTTTCTGCAACATTGCCTTTCATTTTGATGAAGATACATAAACTCACTCTTTTGCCTTTTTATTGTACTTGCACCTGATTGTTGAGTTTACAGTTACAGTTTTTTCCAATTGCTAACACACTAAAATGACATGCACAGCACAATTATTTAAACTGACACACAGAGAGCAAAACTTCTTCTCAAGTCTCCAAAAGTCTAAACACCTTTTCTGTTTTACACACATTTTGCATTTCAAAATAGCACTTTTTAAATTCACTAAATACAGTTCTCTGCATAAGACACAACAATCTGACATAAAGTCACATGTTTGCCATTTCAAAACACTGCCATTCAAAATGACACTACATGAGCTAATTGGCCAATTACATGTGCCACCTGGCCAAACACCTCAGTGGTTAATTGTTAACACTTCAATCAGGATGTAAGCACTATGAAAAGACCACAGGTGAGAACCTTTTTTTTTTACAACAACAATGGAAGACATTGCAGAGAGAGGAAGAGGAAGAGGAAGAGGGAGGTTGAGAATAAGAGGGGAGGAAGAGTGAGAGGTAGGGGTAGAGCAGGTAGAGGAGTTCATGGCCAAAGAAGACAAACACTTTCAAATGAAATCAGAGCAACCTTAGTAGATCATGTCATCAACCATGGGTTGACAATGCGTGAGGCTGGACAGACTTGGAGCCGTTTTACTGTCGCCTCTGTCATCCGGACCTTTAGACTGGAGAACAGGTATGTAACCAAAATTTCATGTAGTACACATGTAGTATACCCCATGTCATAGTGTATCAGTTGGGTGACACCTGTTTACTTAGTGTATGACATCAGCCATTCATGAACTGTACAAGTTTCCTGTACAATGTACTCTACTGTGGGGGAAAATATTTAGGCTGCATTGTCCAAGCCCTATATATATTTTTATTTTATTTTTTCTAAAGGACTGAGAGATGACACCATGGTGGAGGAAGGGGCCAAATGTTCACCGGGGTACAGGAAGCTGCCATTGTAAACTTGGTTTTGGAAAATAATGAAATCAGATTACGAGAAATTCAAAGCCACATCATCCAAGACAACACCTTATTCAACAACATTCAACGAGTTAGTCTGTCCACATTGGCTCGCATTCTCAAGCGAAACCAAATCAGAATGAAACAACTTTATAAGGTGCCGTTTGAGAGAAACTCTCAAAGAAACAAAGAGTTCAGACGAGCATATGTGGATGTAAGTACTATATTGACTGCAGTACACTACACACAACATTGTTTCCCAGTGTACTGGATAACACCATATTGAGTGATTTTTGTTCTTTGTTTTCAGGGAGTACTGGAAATGGATGCTCATGCAATCCCACATGAGTTCATCTTTATAGATGAGGCTGGGTTCAACCTAGCAAAGACCAGAAGAAGAGGAGAAACCTCATTGGCCACAGAGCCATTATAGATGTTCCTGGCCAACGTGGTGGGAACATCACAATGTGCGCTGCCATCTCCAATATGCATGGTGTCCTCCACCGTCATGCCAAACTTGGACCATACAACACAGCCCATATTCTCACATTTCTGGACAGACTTCACAACATTCTCATACCACCAGAGCGTATGAATGATGCAGACCATCAAAGAAACCGGTACATTGTAGTATGGGACAACGTGAGCTTTCATCGTGCAGCCCCAGTCCAAAACTGGTTTGCTGACCACCCAACATTTCTTGTGCAATACCTCCCACCATACTCACCATTTCTGAACCCCATAGAAGAATTCTTTTCGGCATGGCGGTGGAAGGTATACGACCGGCAGCCCTTTGTGCGCATGCCTCTTGTGCAGGCCATGGAAGAGGCATGTGATGAGATTGATGTGGGTGCAATTCAGGGATGGATAAGGCACTCAAGGCGCTTCTTCCCTCGATGTCTGGCAAGGGAAGATATTGCCTGTGATGTTGACGAGGCGTTGTGGCCAGACCCGGCTGTGCGGCAAGATGCTGCCTAATTATTTTTCTTGCCTTTTTTTTTTGTTTGTTTTTTTACTGTAATATATTTTTTTTTTCAGAAATTTTCTTTTTCAGTTTACTTTTTTTGTAAGAATATTTTTGTTCAGTCCCATGTAAATATATCTGCTGTGCTTATGTTGTACTGACTTGTTTACTGTAGTGAAGGAAAAAAAATAAAATGTTGCAACAGCATGTGTGTGTATCTGCAAATATTTCTGTGCATGTGAACAATCTGATACATATTTTAGTATTATGGCAAAGCATACTAAAGATGGGGGTGCTTTTCATTATGCCCAACAGTGTGTAGGTGGTTAGGCAAAAATCTGGTAATATGAATGAAGTGTGTGCCATTTCATGCAAAAGTTTGATTTTGATAATGCTCTGTGTAGTTTTGGTTGCAGTGCTTCATTTTGCAGGATATATGAGGTATTTTGCAGTTTGGGTGTGTGGTTTTGTGAATTGTGTTAAGTGTTTTGATAAAACCAGACTAGTTTGAAAAATTGTGTGTTGGCAATTGGAAAAAACTGTAAGCACCTAAGTGTCTGCACACCTGACGGCTGTGTTTGATCAATTGGTTTATAGGGGTGGTATTTTGGAAAGCAGTGTCTTGAAATGGCAAAGAAGTGACATTATGTTTGATTTCTGTGTCTAATGTAGAGAAGTGTGCTTAGTGTTGTGCAAAACAATGTGTGTACTGTTTTGCAAAAAGTGTGAGGCTGAGAATGTGCTTATAGTTGTGCAGATCTGGGCTTAGGTTTTGCTCCTTGAGTGTAGAGTTTCAGTAATTGTGTGTTATTTTTAATTTTAGTGTGTAAGCAATCGTAAAAAACTGTAATGTTTTCTATAATGAACTGACTGAAATTTATTTTGAGTCTGTTCCTCACACAAAGCCTTCTATGATTTCAGCAGTCATATCAACTAACAGCATGGACATTCTCCAAATGTTTCACTAGAAAGAAACTTTTTTTTCCCATTATTAGGTGAACTATTCCTCTAATTTTACCAAACTACAGGTGCTGGTCATATAATTAGAATATCATCAAAAAGTTGATTTATTTCGCTAATTCCATTCAAAAAGTGAAACTTTTTTTTTTTTTTTGATGATTATAACTGACAACTAAGGGAAAATCCTAAATTCAGTATCTCAGAAAATTAGAATATTGTGAAAAGGTTCAATATTGAAGACACCTGGTGCCATACTCTAATCAGCTAATTAACTCAAAACACCTGCAAAGGCCTTGAAATGGTCTCTCAGTCTAGTTCTGTAGGTTACACAATCATGGGGAAGACTGCTGACTTGACAGTTGTCCAAAAGACGACCATTGACACCTTGCACAAGGAGGGCAAGACACAAAAGGTCATTGCAAAAGAGGCTGGCTGTTCACAGAGCTCTGTGTCCAAGCACATTACAGTATTTCTGAATTGCTAAAACACTTTTTTTGAAAGTTTCTCTCGCTTTCTCAAAACCTTAAACACAAATTACCAAACTTAAGCTACACTGTCAAAATCTTTGACTTGTCTTACTATATCAAACAATTGCTTCAGAACTATGTTATCTTTAACCAAAACCAAACATTGTTTTCAAATAACACACACATCCAGCTAATGCATAAATACTACACAGCAGTCATTACACACTACAGAGATAAATGCAAAACACTGCACTCAGGGCAGAGCAGGGAAAAAATATTTTTATTATCAAGTACTTGCACACATAAAATGTAGTCACAAACTAAATATGCAACAGATCAATAGTAAGCAATGTCTTGAAATCATTCTGCCTCAGCATCATGCCTCTGGGCATGGTCAGGCCACAGGACCTCATCAACGTCACAGGCAATCCTGTCCCTTGCTAAACAACGGGGAAAGAATCCTTCAGCATGCCGAATCCAACCTTGAATTGCTTCCACTCCAATGTTGTCACATGCTGCATCCATTGACTGAAGGAGATTTTCCTGTGCATAAGGATTTCTGTCATAGACCTTCCACCTCCATGCAGAAAAAAAATTCTTCAATGGGATTAAGGAAGGGCGAGTATGGTGGGAGGCACACATTTATAAAATGTGGGTTATTTTCAAACCACTCATGAATTCTAGGACCATGGTGAAAGTTCACACTGTCCCAGATTACCACATACATGGGATGCTCTGCCTGCTCATCACCTCTCTGTTCACGTCTCAGTAGTGCTTCCTGTAGAGCATCCAGAAAGCTGACTCCCAGGGGTGGAAAAAAAACCCTAGGAGAAAAACCCAGCGTGCTAGCACTGGGAAAAAAAAGTCCTGGGAGGGAAAAAAAAACCCTTGGAAGATATATATAATATATGTAAATGGATATGGAGATCAAAATCTGAATTATACATTTTTATTATAGAGATTAAAAATAGATTATATATAAATATATGTAAGCGGATACGGAGATTAAAAATCTGAATTATAGATGCAGCCAGAACTGGATCTGTAGGCCCATTGTCTCCTGGGCTATGTTGTAGTCAGGTCCAGACACAGGTTCTCCATCTGATCTGGATACGGCTTGCATCCAGCACCCGGCAAACCTCAGGATAAGCAGAGAGACAGATATTAGCGTAGATGCCATTCTTATTCTGATGTACAGGTATATCTAGTGTTATAGGAAATGTTCTCCTCCTCCATCTCTTCCTCCTCCGTCTCCTCCTCCTCTGTCTCTTCCACTTCCACTTGCTCCTTCTTTCCTGCCCTCCATTGTGAAAATCACACATGCCATTTGTATCTGACATGGCTTTATATCCTGATTACTGATTAGGTGCAACACATTACTGATTTGAAACAGGTGTGTTCAGTTTTGAGTGCTTGTGTGTTACCGATGACAACAATGTGTTGCTCGTGTTTCACTTTTGGGGGCTGTGTTGTGCCATTCTGAGTTAAGTGCACCACAATGCTACATGTGCTTTGTGAATGACAATGTGTTTACAGTTTTGCACAAAGAGTGATTCCGATTTGCTGGTTGTGTCTAAGCACATGATAAGTGTTTAAAGTTCTGCAAACTGTGTGATTCAATCAATAAAGTGGTTTGTACACTTGCAACTTTGGTTTTGAAAATGGATTTTAGTGTTTTAGCAATTTTGAAATACTGTAATAGAGAGGCGAAGGGAAGGAAAAGATGTGGTAGAAAAAAAGTGTACAGGCAATAGGGATAACCACACCCTGGAGAGGATTGTGAAACAAAACCCATTCAAAAATGTGGGGGAGATTCAAAAAGAATGGACTGCAGCTGGAGTCAGTGCTTCAAGAACCACTACGCACAGACGTATGCGAGACATGGGTTTCAGCTGTCGCATGTGTCAAGCCACTCTTGAACAACAGACAGCGTCAGAAGCGTCTCGCCTGGGCTAAAGACAAAAAGGACTGGACTGCTGCTGAGTGGTCCAAAGTTATGTTCTCTGATGAAAGTAAATTTTGCATTTCCTTTGGAAATCAGGGTCCCAGAGTCTGGAGGAAGAGAGGAGAGGCACACAATTCACGTTGCTTGAGGTCCAGTGTAAAGTTTCCACAGTCAGTTTTAGAGCACTTCATGCTTCCTGTTGCTGACCAACTTTATGGAGATGCAGATTTCATTTTCCAACAGGACACCTGCACACAGTGCCAAAGCTACCAGTACCTGGTTTAAGGACCATGGTATCCCTGTTCTTAATTCGGCCAGCAAACTCACCTGACCTTAACACCATAGAAAATCTATGGGGTATTGTGAAGAGGAAGATGAGATATGCCAGACCCAACAATGCAGAAGAGCTGAAGGCCACTATCAGAGCAACCTGGGCTCTCATAACACTTGAGCAGTGCCACAGATTGATCAACTCCATGCCACGCCGCGTTGCTGCAGTAATTCAGGCAAAAGGAGCCCCAACTAAGTATTGAGTGCTGTACATGCTCATACTTTTCATGTTCATGCTTTTCAGTTGGCCAAGATTTCTAAAAATCTTTTCTTTGTATTGGTCTTAAGTAATGTAGTAATTTTCTGAGATACTGAATTTGGGATTTTCCTTAGTTGTCAGTTATAATCATCAAAATTAAAAGAAATAAATATTTGAAATATATCAGTCTGTGTGTAATGAATGAATATTGTCACGGTTGATCAATCCGCTGTCTCATTCTGGTGTCTGTGTGTTTGTGTGGGTGTGTCTGGTTGATTGTTCTGTGTGGGCGTCGCCGCTGATTGTTGATCAGCGGCAGCTGTGTGCAATCATTATCTGCCTATTTAACACCTTGTCTTTCGTCTCGTGTTTGTCAGATCGTTGTTTGGAATCCTGGTGTTGTGTCCTGTGCTCTCTCGTGTTTGTTTGTTCCCCGGAGTGGATTACCTCGTCGTTGTTTCCTGTTCCTGTTCTCCGTCGGACTCTCACTTTGGATTGCACTCACGGATTCGGACGCACGGACTCACGGACTCACGACACCATCTCACCTCACCACAGGATTTCCAGCTGCCCATCGAAGTCCCTGCGTCACCACTCTCCTGCTACTGTCTCTCCTCGTTTAATGACTAACTCTGGTGTGAAGCTCTAATAAAGAGATTAACTTGCACTTGCTTCTGTCATTCTTTCCGTGACAGAACGATCTGACCAACTATGGATGCAGCAAGTTCAGCAGCGTTGACGGAGTTCATCAATCACAGCATTTCTCGTATGGATCAACAACAGGAGAGTATCTCTTCAACCGGACGCGTTGTTCAAGCGCTGGTGACGCAGGTGTCCGAGCTCTCCCAGCAGCTTCAAGAACTTCGCGCTCCCACTGCGCCGCCCACGCCGCCGATTCCCCCCACACCTCCGGAGCGAATGGACCAGCCAGAGCCACGCCTCCCAGTTCCGCAGACCTACGCTGGTGAGCCAAACTTTTGCAGAGCCTTCTTGACCAGATGTTCCATGCATTTCTCATTGCAGCCACGCACATTTGAAAAAGAAGAATCCAAGGTGGCGTTCGTACTGACGCTTTTGACTGGTCAGGCTGCTTTGTGGGGAACGGCGGTGTGGGAGAACCAGGACCCGTGCTGCGCCTCGTTCCAGGCACTCGCCGCCGAGATGAAGAGGGTGTTTGACCGTGCGGTGGTGGGCAAGGACGCCGCCCGACAACTCACTGAGCTCAGACAAGGAAATCGCACGGTCGCCGAATACTCTATTGAGTTCCGCACCCTGGCGGCGGAGTGCCGATGGAACGAGGAGGCGCAGTGGGATGTATTCCTGCATGGGTTGGCCGACCGTGTCCACAGAGAGATCTACGTGTTGGACCTTCCTCAAACCCTCAATGGACTCATCGATCTCGCCTTACGAGTGGATGCTCGCCTCCAGCGGCTGGAGCGTCTCGCTCTTCCCAGTCCTGTTTCCCGTGGAGCGGAGGGACAGTCGGCCAGCTCAGTGGACACGGTCGGTCCTTCATCCGATCCTGAACCCATGCAGGTAGGGAGAGCTCGGCTTTCCCGGGAGGAGAGAGAAAGGCGGAGATCCCAGGGATTATGTTTGTACTGCGGCGGAACGGGCCACTTCCTACGGTCATGTCCAGTAAAAGACCAAGCCCGGTAGTAATGAAGAGGCTACTATCGGGTGGGATCTCCGCCGAGAAGTCCTCACCATCCACTCTCCTTCCGGTAAGACTGAGATGGGCCACACACAACCTCACCTGCCAGGCACTCCTAGACTCTGGGGCTGAGGGGAACTTCATGGACACCGGCTTTGCACGCAACAACAACTTACCCACCATTCTACTCAACCAGCAGATCACAGTCAACGCACTCAACGGACAACGGCTCCCCAACATTTCTCAGTCTACCGATTCCATTACTCTCGTCACGTCAGGCAACCACACCGAAAGCATCAAGTTTCTTCTCATGGACTCCCCACTGGCACCCATTGTACTCGGACACCCTTGGCTTACTGAACACAACCCCAAGGTCGACTGGCAGCAGCACTCCATCACGGAGTGGAGCACTCATTGTCACAGGTCTTGTCTTTTGTCTGCTTGTTCCACTGTGTCTGCTTCTGTGTTACAGGAAGAGGTGGTGGATTTGTCAAACGTGCCCACGGAGTACTCGGATCTGAAGGAAGTATTCAGTAAGTCCCGTGCTGCTTCTCTTCCTCCGCACCGTCCCTACGACTGTGCTATAGATTTAGTGCCCGGTAAGTCTCCGCCTAAAGGCAAATTATACTCTCTGTCCGCTCCCGAGAGGGAGGCCATGGAGAAATATATTTCTGATTCTCTGGCAGCGGGGTTCATCCGTCCTTCCTCTTCTCCAGCGGGGGCGGGGTTCTTTTTTGTGGGGAAGAAGGATGGTTCCTTGCGACCTTGTATTGATTACCGAGGGCTGAATAACATCACGGTAAAGAATACTTATCCTTTGCCGTTGATGTCTTCAGCCTTTGAGAGGTTGCAAGGAGCATCCGTTTTCACTAAATTGGACTTAAGAAACGCTTATCATTTGGTTCGCATCAGGAAGGGGGATGAATGGAAGACCGCTTTTAACACCCCTAGGGGGCACTTTGAATACTTGGTCATGCCCTTCGGGCTGTCCAACTCCCTGGCGGTCTTCCAGGCACTCGTCAATGATGTGTTGAGAGATATGGTCGACCAGTTCATTTATGTTTACCTGGATGACATATTGATTTTTTCTTCATCTCTCCAGGAACATGTGCAACACGTCAGACGAGTGCTTCAACGTCTGTTAGAGAATGGGCTTTTTGTCAAGGCGGAAAAATGCGATTTTCATGCACAGTCTGTTTCTTTCCTAGGGTACATCGTCTCGTCTGAGGGAGTGCGCATGGATCCTGACAAAGTTAAGGCTGTGGTGGATTGGCCAAGTCCAGATTCACGTAAGGCCCTACAGAGGTTTCTGGGGTTCGCCAATTTTTACCGACGGTTTATTCGCAATTTCAGCCAACTAGCCACGCCTCTGACCGCCTTGACCTCCCCCAGAACGATGTTCAGGTTGTAACACTCAGCCTATATAAGGCAGTTTACACAACGTCAACCGGTTCTTAATCCCTTTATTTTAAACGGGTTTGAATAAAATACTCCACAAAATAAACAGAATAAATGTCAAACCAAAGTGTATTATACAAGAAACATAAATATACCACAACCCCAACAATATATACAATATATATATATATAAACAAAAATGTATGTATGCGTGTTGGAATAGTCCGTTTCAGTCCAATGTAATGTGTGTGTGTAGGTGTGTGTGTGCGGGTGTGTGTTGAATCGGCCTCACCGGAAAGGCTTTTAGACCGGGAGCACGATGTATAGCGTTGTCCTGTCCCGTATCCCGAAGGGGAAATAATCCAATGGATGTTACTTCCACAACGAGATGATCAGTCACAGACGATGACAAACAAATAGTGTGTAGAGCGATCGATCGCGATATCCACGTAGCAATGAGAGCGTCCTCTCCCGAACACCGGTAAACCGGCTTCTTTTATCAGACGTGACAATCAGCTGTCCAACCCCATGACATCACGGGGATTCCCTGGATCTTCCCGACAGCAGTCTCGCGTGAGTAAAACGGGAACACAAACACATATCCGGGCAACATAACACAGGGGAAAACATATATACAAAACAGCTGTACTTATATTATTAATTAGAATAATTCACAGCAGTATAAATGTTCCCCATAAAGTGGCCGCGCTACATAAATCCCCCCCCCCCAGCCAGCGGCATCGGAGGAGAACGTCCATAATAACGCTTCAGGTTTACCACATTTAATACGTCTGTTCTAGGTGGGTTGCCCCAGGACACAGTGTAATTTATTGGCCCTGTTTTACTCTTTATTTCAGCTGGACCCTCCCACTTGGGCGCTAGCTTGGCAGAGAACTTATTTGATGAACTAGAGAGAGGATGCGTTTTAATCCAAACCAGGTCACCCGATTGAAACTGCGCATTTTTTCTACGGTAATTATAATACCTAGCTTGTTTGGCTTGACACTTCCTCATTCTATTTTTCACCTCCTCCGCCATGATGTTTTGTCTTTCCACCAGGGAATATGCAGCTTGATCTGGTGAAGGTGGCCGATGGATTAGGCGTTCCAGTGGTCCCAGAATTTGCCTACCCATCATGAGCTCAGCAGGTGTCCTTCCTGTGGTTTCCTGTTGGGCGTTGTTGATGGCATAGCGGAACTCTGGCAGCCACTGGTCCCAGGTCTGATGTTGTTGACCCACAAAAGCAGCAATCATGGTCTTTATCGTTCTGTTAAATCTCTCAGTTAGATTTGACTGTGGGTGGTAGCTCGTGGTTAGTTTTTGAACACAACCCCATGTCTTGCACAGATCGCCCAGAAGGCTGGAAGTGAATTGGGGCCCCCTATCAGACACCAGGTATTTGGGCACCCCCCATCGGGTAAATATCTCCTCCCTGAGTATTTTCACTATTCTCTGGGTCTTGCCGTCTCTCAATGGGAACATTTCCACCCACTTAGTGAAATAATCCACAATGACAAGAAGGTAAGTGTTCTGTTTTTTACTGCCGGGAAATGGTCCCATTAGGTCCACTCCCAGCATGTATCCCGGTTCTGTGATAGGTGAACTCTGCATAAATCCAGACAGTTTTGTATTGCTGGGTTTATATTTCTGGCATACCTCACAGCCTTTGACATACTGCCACACATCCTTCCTGACGGATGGCCACCATGCCACATCTAGGACTTTCAGCAGGGTTTTCAACTGTCCAAGATGGCCACCTAGGGGATTATCATGGTAATAATGCATGAAGTCAGTGGTTAACGAGGATGGTACTACCAACTGATACTTCTCTCCCTTATTTCTTAAAGGAACCTTGCGGTACCACACCCCCTGGTGGTCTTCAAAGGTGATGGGTTGTTCCTTGACTGATCGAGGTTTGATGCCAGACTGCAGGTGAGTGATAGTATTGTCCATACGTTGTGCTTGAGCGATTTCTTCCAGCGAGTGGGGTAAAGTGGATGAATGTTGCGATGACATGGAAAGACATGGGGCATCATCAGTAGAAAACGGCTCCTGGACCCGGGATAAAGCGTCAGGTCCCAAGTTAAGGCAGCCCTTTCTGTGATGGACCTGAAAGTTGAATTGTTGCAGGCGGAGTGTCCAGCGGGTTAGTCGGGAGGAGGTTTTAGGGCAGTTGAATGCCCAGGAGAGTGCTGAGTGGTCCGTGAAAACCTCAAAAGGACATCCCTCCAGGTAATGCCTCCACTTTTCAACAGCCCACACCACTGCTAAACATTCCTTTTCAGAAGTGCTGTAATTCTTCTCGGCCCCTGTTAAGGTCCGTGATGCATACGCCACCACTTGTTCTCCTTCATCCGAGTGTTGAGTGAGGATGGCGCCCAGTCCAACATCACTCGCATCCGTGTGAATCTGGAAGGTTTTGTTGAGGTCAGGTTGTATCAACACAGGTGAGTTCTGTAATCTTTGTTTAAGAGCATCCATACTAGCCTGACACTCTGGAGTCCATTCCCACTTTACTCCTTTCTTTTTGAGGTGGTTCAAGGGAGCAGATATGTCAGCGAAGTGGGGAATGAACTTATGATACCACCCTGCCAGGCCCAAAAACCTCTGAAGGGCTTTGAGATCTTGTGGAGGGGGGAACTCATCAACGGCCCTGGTCTTTTCTCGATCAATCTCCACCCCCCTCTTAGAGACTATATGGCCTAAGAATTTGAGCTGGCGTTTGAAGAAGTGGCATTTCTTCATGTTCAGCGTCAAATTGGCTTGGGTAAGTTTGTGTAGAACAGTGTTGAGATCTTGAATGTGTTGTTCTTGTGACGTTGAATAGATGATGATGTCATCAATATAGACAAAGCATATTTTCCCCCTCAAATCAGCTAGCACCCTCTCCATCAAGCGCTGGAAGGTGGCAGCGGCATTTCTGAGTCCATACGGCATAGACTTGAATTGGTATAACCCCTTGGTGGTGATAAAAGCGGTCTTCTCTCGACTCAACTCCTCCATCTCAACCTGCCAGTACCCAGACTGTAAATCCAATGAACTAAACCAAGAAGCACCTTCAAGGGACTCAAGGATGTCATGAATCAAGGGCATTGGGTAAGCGTCAGGTACAGTCTTGCTGTTTAGCTTCCTATAGTCCACACAAAACCTATATGACCCATCAGGTTTGGGGACTAGGACCACCGGGGATGACCAAGGTGAGAAGGATGGCTCAATAATGCCGTCCTGCAGCATCTGATCAACTTGCTCCTCTATGACCTGTTTCTTGAGAGGAGACACTCTATATGCTTGGGATTTGATTGGTATGTCGTCCATTAATGTAATCTTGTGTTGTACCACTGATGTTTTACCCAGGGTGTTAGAGGTGGTGCGTGGCCAGGTGGAGATCAATTTCATCATCTCTTCCTGATTGTCTGAACCCCACTGAGTGATCTCGGGGTTGAATGATGTGAGCTCAGGAAGAATGTCAACCGGTGGTAAGGCGTAGTATAGATTCAGCTTTGCCGCCGTAAGAGAATGAACCTGTCCTGTAGAGGTTGCTGGACCTGCCGGTATCAGCGAAGGCAGGAAAGAGTAATACGTGTATCCTTTTTCAGATTTCAACCCATACCTGCGTTGTCCCACCTCCAAGACAGCACCTGTGGCACTCAGGAAATCCAGACCAGCAATAAGAGGAAAGGCGAGGTGAGTATCTTTCAGGATATAAGTATCCATACTGCACTCTTGATCATGCCACTGAAACCTGATCTTTTGCAGGTCTCTGGATTGGTGAATTGTGCCATCCGCCATAATAAATCTCTGAGGACTGGAGTTAACAACCGCTGGTGTCTCCCCCTTCAACTGTTTCCACAGGTTCTCCTGCATTAATGTGTACGTGCTGCCTGTGTCCAGAACCGCCCTCACTTCTCTGCCATTCACCCTTATAGGCACAACAAGGAGAGAAGACCCAGGATGGGGTTGGGCTAGATTTACTCCGGCCAGGTTTTTGTTGAAGGTACGTTCTCCAGCTTTTTTGTATGGCTTTTCTTTGCTGCTCTGAGTGCTGACTTTTTGCCAGTAGTCTTTGGCTCCCATGCAGTCCTTCTCCACTCTTGACCCCACCTTCACCAGTTGCTCCACTGAGTGAACTGTCCCTCTCAGGCATCCTGCGACCCTGGGGTTGATGTTGTTCAAGATGCGGTTCACCAGTTCCTCCTCCAAGATCTCTGGCTTCCATTTAAGACAGAGGGCCCGGTAGTCATAAGCAAAGTCCCTCAGGCGTTGTTGTGGCTGCTGAACCAGGGTCCTCAGCTTTTCCTCCACTTCAGAGAGGTAATCATCTGAAAGAAAAGCAGCCATGAATGCCTTTTTGAAGGACTTCCAGTCCGTTACCTTCGCTTTCTCTGCCTTCCACCAGCTCAGAGCGGGTCCCTTCAGGACCGTACTTAAGGTTCCAATAAGCTCAACACAAGGAAGGGGCCTGATCTCCAGGAAGTTCTCACATTGCTCTATGAAGTTTAGCACCTCCGAGGTCTCACAGGAGTCGCCAAAAGAGGGGAACTCAATGCGGATGGGAGGTCGAGCACAGAATGAGGAAGCACCAACCCCTACTGAAGAAGAGGTAAGCACATTTTGACGATTAGTATGCACAGGGGGGGGAATGTCATATGTATCATCAAGAGGTTTAAAAGCTGGAATTTTCTCCCTAGATACTGGAACTGGGGTCTGAGGATGACGTACAGCCGAAAAGCGTGAGGCATCCGGAGAGTAGGCCTGTAATCTGGAGAGTGTGGGAGTGCTAGTCAGTCTCAATTTCCTCATTTGACTTTCCCATTTATGGTCTCTCCTAAGAAAACAATTTGTTACAGCCTTTTCTAATTTTTCCAGTGCCTTCATAAAATAATCCTCCAACCCTGCCAAGCTAGAATCCACTGCCTGCCTGAAGTTGGTTTCCCTATTCAATGTGCTGTCCATTGACTGTTTGAAATCTTTGTCTAAAGTGAGTACTTTTTGGTTAAGGGCCAATAAATCCACTTTACATTGTGCCATGTCTGTGTGTAATGATTGTGCCATATCAACATTCCTTATACCATTATCATCATCATCAGACTGTTCAGAATCAGAAATGTACAGTGAACTAATCATAGACGTTATTTCTGCAGCTGGATTACGCCTTGTCACAAATGGGCCTGCAGTAAAATCCATATCACTTGGTTCATTCTCACTTTGTACAATTCCATGTGTAACAGTGTCATCAGTTTGCTCAACATGAACTTCAACAACTGTTTCAGTATTTGTCCTATCCATAATGCCCGTTGAAAGAAAAAGAAAGAAAGAAAAAAAACAAAACACCTTAGTCGGGAAAAATCCCCGTACGGGCCACCAATATGTAACACTCAGCCTATATAAGGCAGTTTACACAACGTCAACCGGTTCTTAATCCCTTTATTTTAAACGGGTTTGAATAAAATACTCCACAAAATAAACAGAATAAATGTCAAACCAAAGTGTATTATACAAGAAACATAAATATACCACAACCCCAACAATATATACAATATATATATATATAAACAAAAATGTATGTATGCGTGTTGGAATAGTCCGTTTCAGTCCAATGTAATGTGTGTGTGTAGGTGTGTGTGTGCGGGTGTGTGTTGAATCGGCCTCACCGGAAAGGCTTTTAGACCGGGAGCACGATGTATAGCGTTGTCCTGTCCCGTATCCCGAAGGGGAAATAATCCAATGGATGTTACTTCCACAACGAGATGATCAGTCACAGACGATGACAAACAAATAGTGTGTAGAGCGATCGATCGCGATATCCACGTAGCAATGAGAGCGTCCTCTCCCGAACACCGGTAAACCGGCTTCTTTTATCAGACGTGACAATCAGCTGTCCAACCCCATGACATCACGGGGATTCCCTGGATCTTCCCGACAGCAGTCTCGCGTGAGTAAAACGGGAACACAAACACATATCCGGGCAACATAACACAGGGGAAAACATATATACAAAACAGCTGTACTTATATTATTAATTAGAATAATTCACAGCAGTATAAATGTTCCCCATAAAGTGGCCGCGCTACAAGGTGGTCCGATGCAGCGGAGGCTGCATTTACCAAACTGAAGAGTCGCTTCGTTTCGGCTCCCATTCTCATTGCCCCTGATTCCTCACGTCAGTTCGTGGTGGAGGTCGACACGTCAGAGGTGGGGGTAGGTGCAGTGTTATCTCAGCGTTCTCCCACAGACGATAAGATGCACCCTTGCGCGTATTTTTCTCATCGTTTGTCTCCCGCCGAACGCAATTACGACATTGGTAACAGAGAGTTGTTGGCAGTCAAATTAGCGTTGGAAGAGTGGCGACATTGGTTGGAAGGTTCTGGGGTACCTTTTATCGTTTGGACAGATCACAAGAACTTAGAGTAAATCCGATCAGCTAAAAGACTTAACTCCAGGCAGGCTCGGTGGGCACTTTTTTTCGGACGATTTGATTTTTCTCTCTCGTACCGCCCGGGCTCCAAGAACATCAAGCCCGATTCTTTATCTCGCATTTTTGACCCTTCCGAACGCCCGTCTACTCCCGAGTGTATTCTTCCTGAGACATTAGTGGTCTCCACTCTTACATGGGAGGTCGAATCGAAGGTCTTGGTGGCCTTAGAAGGGGTAACGCCTCCGCCCGGTTGCCCACCGAAACGTTTATTTGTGCCAGAGAGGTTGAGGTCCTGCGTTATCAAATGGGGTCACTGTTCCAACGTAGCTTGTCATCCAGGGGTTAATCGTACCAGGTTTTTGGTTAAGCAACGATTCTGGTGGCCTGCCATGGCTCGTGACATTCGCAGTTTTGTTTTGGCTTGCTCGGTTTGCGCCACTGGTAAGACTTCCAACCGACCCCCAGATGGGTTACTCCAACCGCTGTCTGTCCCTTCGAGACCCTGGTCCCACATCGCGCTAGATTTTGTCACCGCCCTCCCACCCTCTCAGGGTTACACGGTCGTTTTGACCGTAGTGGACCGGTTCTCGAAGGCGACTCATTTCATTCCCTTAACCAAATTACCCTCTGCTAAGGAGACAGCGGTAACTGTCGTTGACCACATCTTTCGGTTACATGGCCTCCCGGTAGATGTGGTGTCTGACAGGGGTCCCCAATTTGTGTCCAAATTTTGGCGAGAGTTTTGTAGATTACTGGGGGCGACTGTCAGTCTTTCATCTGGGTTCCATCCCCAGACCAATGGTCAAACCGAGAGAGCCAACCAAGATTTAGAGAGAATGTTGCGATGTTTGGCTTCCAAAAATCCTTCCTCCTGGAGCCAACAACTCTCTATGATTGAGTACGCACATAATTCGTTACCAGTGTCTTCCACGGGCCTCTCACCATTTGAAGGTAGTGTAGGTTACCAGCCACCTGTTTTTCCCAGTCTGGAATCTGAAGTCGCGGTCCCCTCCGCTCACGCCTTGTCCAGAGGTGCCACCGCACTTGGAGTAGAGCCCGTGAGACTCTTCTGCAGGTGAGGGCGCGCACCAAGGCTAAGACTGATCGCCACCGGTCGAAGCCTCCCGTATACGTCGTGGGTCAAAAAGTGTGGCTTTCTACCAAGAATATTCCGCTCCGCTCCGTTTCTAACAAGTTAGCTCCCAAATTTATCGGCCCGTTCCCTGTCACCAAGATCATTAGTCCGGTGGCAGTCCGACTCAAACTTCCTCCAGCGTACAGGAGAATTCATTCCGCCTTTCATGTCTCCAAAATTAAACCTGTGTTTCATTCACATCTTAATCCGCCCACTCCGGTTCCCCCACCGCCGCGACTCGTAGACGGGGAACCCACTTATTCGGTCAATCGTATTCTGGACTCTAGGCGGAGGGGACGTGGATTCCAGTACTTGGTGGACTGGGAAGGTTACGGTCCGGAGGAGAGAAGTTGGGTTCCTGCTAGGGACATCCTGGATCACTCCCTTATCGATGATTACAATCGACAGGTAGGTGGTTCTGGGAACGCCGTGAGGCGTTCCTAGGAGGGAGGGTACTGTCACGGTTGATCAATCCGCTGTCTCATTCTGGTGTCTGTGTGTTTGTGTGGGTGTGTCTGGTTGATTGTTCTGTGTGGGCGTCGCCGCTGATTGTTGATCAGCGGCAGCTGTGTGCAATCATTATCTGCCTATTTAACACCTTGTCTTTCGTCTCGTGTTTGTCAGATCGTTGTTTGGAATCCTGGTGTTGTGTCCTGTGCTCTCTCGTGTTTGTTTGTTCCCCGGAGTGGATTACCTCGTCGTTGTTTCCTGTTCCTGTTCTCCGTCAGACTCTCACTTTGGATTGCATTCACGGATTCGGACGCACGGACTCACGGACTCACGACACCATCTCACCTCACCACAGGATTTCCAGCTGCCCATCGAAGTCCCTGCGTCACCACTCTCCTGCTACTGTCTCTCCTCGTTTAATGACTAACTCTGGTGTGAAGCTCTAATAAAGAGATTAACTTGCACTTGCATCTGTCATTCTTTCCGTGACAGAATATAATATACAAGTTTCACTTTTTAAATGGAATTAGAGAAATAAATCAACTTCTTGATGATATTCTAATTATATGACCAGCACCTGTAGACCCCTTATAGATATTCAAATTGGGTTATATATATATATATATATATATATATATATATATATATATATATATATATATATATTATTGTTATTATTATTATTATTATATTATTATTATTATTTAATTATAAACCAGAGGAATTAGAGAGGTTTTCTGCAGTCTTCAGTCACCCTATTACAGACATTTCCATAAGTGTTAAAGTAACTGATTTGGTGGATTATATCGACTTTTTGTTGATAATCATATCTCAACATATCAATATCTTACCCACACATACAGCTGACAAAAAAATCTAGTAGATGCTGCTGCATTTATGCAGCTTCCAGGTGAACAGTGTGAGTGAGTCATCTCCCCATCTGAGAGATAGCAGCAGATCTTCAGCATGACTCACTGAAATCAACATCTATTTCTAGCCCACTGACTCACTCCTCACACACCGGAAAACAGCGAGGCATCACTCACTGTAACACATTTAATACTATGAAAGCTTGTTTCTACCATGTTAAAAAAAAAAAAAACTACTGCTGATACTGAAATTGATACCAATACCTGCTTCCTTTGTTTTGTTTGCTTACAGTATTTCACAATTGCTAAAACACATTTCTTGAAACCATCACTCATTTTCTCAAAACATTAAACACAAATCCAATCTTCAAACTAATTTCACAAAACCTCTGACTCTTATGGCAAAATCAAACAAGGCTTTCAGATCATACACACATTAAACAATATATAAGCACTACAGATCATTCATTAGACACTACATTAAAAAATGGAAAACACAACATCCAGAACATGAGGTTACAGAAAAAAAAAGTATATTGTAACACAGTAAACACATTTTGCCATTACATAAAATGTAAAGAAATCACAAGTAATGTGAATTTAAAGTATACTGTATGTACTGCAAGTACAGTATTATATTCAATATTATATAGTATTGCATGTCTGTATATACAGTACTTACATACTGCAAACATACAGCAGTCTAAATGCAAATGACTAAAAGGTCAAAGAAAACTCTAAATGAAAAGCATGATACAGTACACACACACACACACACACACACACACACACACACACACACAAAAAAAAACAAAGTTTAGAGTCAGTGAGAGATTCATTCTGCTTCAGCATCACGTCTTCATGTTCGGTCCGGCCTAAATCAAGTCAAGTCGCCTTTACAGTTTTTTCCAATTGCTAACACACAATTTTTCAAACTAGTCTGGTTTTATCAAAACACTTAACACAATTCACAAAACCACACACCCAAACTGCAAAATACCTCATATATCCTGCAAAATGAAGCACTGCAACCGAAACTACACAGAGCATTATCAAAATCAAACTTTTGCATGAAATGGCACACACTTCATTCATATTACCAGATTTTTGCCTAACCACCTACACACTGTTGGGCATAATGAAAAGCACCCCCATCTTTAGTATGCTTTGCCATAATACTAAAATATGTATCAGATTGTTCACATGCACAGAAATATTTGCAGATACACACACATGCTGTTGCAACATTTTTTATTTTTTTTTCCTTCACTACAGTAAACAAGTCAGTACAACATAAGCACAGCAGATATATTTACATGGGACTGAACAAAAATATTCTTACAAAAAAAGTAAACTGAAAAAGAAAATTTCTGAAAAAAAATATATTACAGTAAAAAAAACAAAAAACAAAAAAAAGGAAAGAAAAATTAGGCAGCATCTTGCCGCACAGCCGGGTCTGGCCACAACGCCTCGTCAACATCACAGGCAATATCTTCCCTTGCCAGACATCGAGGGAAGAAGCGCCTTGAGTGCCTTATCCATCCCTGAATTGCACCCACATCAATCTCATCACATGCCTCTTCCATGGCCTGCACAAGAGGCATGCGCACAAAGGGCTGCCGGTCGTATACCTTCCACCGCCATGCCGAAAAGAATTCTTCTATGGGGTTCAGAAATGGTGAGTATGGTGGGAGGTATTGCACGAGAAATGTTGGGTGGTCAGCAAACCAGTTTTGGACTGGGGCTGCACGATGAAAGCTCACGTTGTCCCATACTACAACGTACCGGTTTCTTTGATGGTCTGCATCATTCATACGCTCTGGTGGTATGAGAATGTTGTGAAGTCTGTCCAGAAATGTGAGAATATGGGCTGTGTTGTATGGTCCAAGTTTGGCATGACGGTGGAGGACACCATGCATACTGGAGATGGCAGTGCACATTGTGATGTTCCCACCACGTTGGCCAGGAACATCTATAATGGCTCTGTGGCCAATGAGGTTTCTCCCTCTTCTTCTGGTCTTTGCTAGGTTGAACCCAGCCTCATCTATAAAGATGAACTCATGTGGGATTGCATGAGCATCCATTTCCAGTACTCCCTGAAAACAAAGAACAAAAATCACTCAATATGGTGTTATCCAGTACACTGGGAAACAATGTTGTGTGTAGTGTACTGCAGTCAATATAGTACTTACATCCACATATGCTCGTCTGAACTCTTTGTTTCTTTGAGAGTTTCTCTCAAACGGCACCTTATAAAGTTGTTTCATTCTGATTTGGTTTCGCTTGAGAATGCGAGCCAATGTGGACAGACTAACTCGTTGAATGTTCTTGAATAAGGTGTTGTCTTGGATGATGTGGCTTTGAATTTCTCGTAATCTGATTTCATTATTTTCCAAAACCAAGTTTACAATGGCAGCATCCTGTACCCTGGTGAACATTTGGCCCCTTCCTCCACCATGGTGTTGTCTCTCAGTCCTTTAGAAAAAATAAAAAAATATATATATAGGGCTTGGACAATGCAGCCTAAATATTTTCCCCCACAGTAGAGTACATTGTACAGGAAACTTGTACAGTTCATGAATGGCTGATGTCATACACTAAGTAAACAGGTGTCACCCAACTGATACACTATGACATGGGGTATACTACATGTGTACTACATGAAATTTTGGTTACATACCTGTTCTCCAGTCTAAAGGTCCGGATGACAGAGGCGACAGTAAAACGGCTCAAGTTTGGCTGCACTCTCTGTCCAGCCTCACGCATTGTCAACCCATGGTTGATGACATGATCTACTAAGGTTGCTCTGATTTCATTTGAAAGTATTTGTCTTCTTTGGCCATGAACTCCTCTACCTGCTCTACCCCTACCTCTCACTCTTCCTCCCCCTCTTATTCTCAACCTCCCTCTTCCTCTTCCTCTTCCTCTTCCTCTCTCTGCAATGTCTTCCATTGTTGTTGTAAAAAAAAAAAGGTTCTCACCTGTGGTCTTTTCATAGTGCTTACATCCTGATTGAAGTGTTAACAATTAACCACTGAGGTGTTTGGCCAGGTGGCACATGTAATTGGCCAATTAGCTCATGTAGTGTCATTTTGAATGGCAGTGTTTTGAAATGGCAAACATGTGACTTTATGTCAGATTGTTGTGTCTTATGCAGAGAACTGTATTTAGTGAATTTAAAAAGTGCTATTTTGAAATGCAAAATGTGTGTAAAACAGAAAAGGTGTTTAGACTTTTGGAGACTTGAGACGAAGTTTTGCTCTCTGTGTGTCAGTTTAAATAATTGTGCTGTGCATGTCATTTTAGTGTGTTAGCAATTGGAAAAAACTGTATTTCAATTGCAATTTATACTACACAGATACTAGTCTAGTCTAGTCTAGTCTAGTATAGTATAATATAGTCAAAGCAGCTTTATAGTGATAACAGGTACATGATGATCAGTAATGCAAAGAGGGTTCATTTTGGCTGTACAGCAGCTCTAAAAGAAAATAGTGTCATTGTTCAGCTGAAGTCAGTTCAGTGTTGATTCACTTATATTGTAAAGACCACCAATTATTATGTAAATTACTGTAATTATTTTCCTCTATAAAGCAGTTCTGCAGAAAACAGTGATGTCATCATCTAGGCTAGCTTAGTTCAGTTCTCATCCTATAATGTCAGTACTGTCAGATCAATGATATTGTTGAATATTACTGACTATTGTTGAGGACATTTTCCACATCACAGGCAATGTCGTCTCTTGCCAGGCAAAGGGAAAAACCTGTGCCGGATCCAGCCTTGACAGCCTTGTCTCCACACCCCTTGCTCTTTCTCCTCCTCATCCTCTTACACATACTCTTCCTCCTCTACTTTTCAGATTGTTTCCATCTATTGTTGGTATCATCATTCAGCACCAGTGTCACCATTTTATACAGTTGATTTGATCACATAATTAGAAATAAGTGTGAATAATTTTGGGTCATTGTGTTTAAAGGATGACAACTGGGTTGTAGTTGTGTTTAACTTTTGCCACATGTATTAACCATTTTGCAACACAGTGCAAAATGTGTTTTAGTGAGTAAGAATGTGTTTAGAGTTTTGCAAAAAGAGTGGATGAGATTTGCAAACAGTGTCTTAACTACCTGAACTTGTTTAAGGTTTTGCCTACAAAGTGACTGATTCGACAAATGGGTTTAGGCCACTTAGCATTGGGTTCAGAGAATGGGGTTTAGTGTTTTAGCAATTGTGAAATACTGTAAATCATTGAAATCTCAAGAGAGCAGGCATGTGCACAGAAAGACCCCAAGTAATGCTCAAGCACCTGCCCTTTTGGCCTCTGACTAGACAAGTGCCTTTTTTGCAATACAGTCAATCTCAGCATGTGCTTGACAACTTATTCTTAATAATTCTACAAGACCACATGACTCACAAGCCCCTAGGCTCCGACTCTCCGACTTCCCTGGTCAAAGCCACCACAGCACTCTGCAGAACAGGCAAACAGCATCCTCACGAACCTGCCTTCACTGACAGTACAGCCAGGTAACAATCACGTTTGCCCTAAACTTTGAAACTGTTTGTAACGGTTTTAAAATAAAATATCTCACTACAGCCAGCCCAACTTAGGCAATAGACCTCCATTAAGCTTAACAACAACTTGAATATCAGCATGATTGCAAAATGTGAAATTCATTCTTTTATACAACAGTTTAATAAACACATATAAAGTTTTAGACATAACATTATCAATTTTGACTGTTTTTTCTCTCTTTGGCCACAAAAATAATTCCAAACAAAGCAGAACAGAGAACTCTTGAGGCAGCGAAGTGGACATGTCTGATTGCTCATTTGGGCACAGTTGCTCTCACATATTTATCCATCCGTAGACCCTCAAAGAAATCAGGACAGAAATGGTTGAAAGTGTACAAAAAAGTGGATTAAAACACCACATGTAAATGGGTATGTGTACGCCTCATCTACCTTTGATCCAACTGACCGCCTTAATATCAGGTGTAAATAGGGTCAAAAGCATGATGGGAAACAGCTTGCTGATGACAGCTTAATGCTCATTGGTTTAAATAACCGTGATGTATTGTTTGCTTTTAAAATGTTTGATTTTAAAACTCTGATATAATGTTATGATGTGTGAATATTCCCAAACTCAATTTCTCTATAGGTTATGTGACTGTTGTCATATTTCTAAAACAAACAAACAAACTGTATTCAAGTAAAAACAGGTGAAAAACACAACTTTCAAATGTAATTAAATAACAAGTAGCCTACATTGGGTGTCTGTTAATCATAATTATTTTCATATAAAAGCAACAAACTTTTCACATTTATTGTCAACACAGTGCATGAGTGTAAATCAAGAGATGTCCACCTTTGATCTTGTAGCTGTCTGGGGGCGTATTCTTACCATCACATATACCCTGAACTCTCAGTTGATTAACCCAAACCTTGCTTACTCAAGGTATGCTGGTTCCAAAAATGCATCCGGGAGTAAGTTCAGCCAACCCAGAGTATGTTCCCGGTTAACACACAAGACATTCTCAACAAAGTGATGAAACAATTATTCACCATGGAAACGGACGCTAAAAAAAAAGTGCACAATTCTGCTTCCCTACATAACCTACTTAGTGCACATCAACACCTATTTGGTGGTTGTGCAATCATTTTTTTCAGTCTTTTCATTTAATAAGTAAGCTTTATTCACTGAGAATAAGAATAATATTGTTTCGTTGGTGCTAATTATTTAATAAGATATCACATATGTAATTTATTTTAGAAATTATAGCACAGAAAACATCCTGTTATAAAATGGAAAAATCAGATCCATGTGTGATTAATGCAAAATAAATGCATATATTAGAAGTGAATAAACATTTAAACATCACCACTTTATAATAGTGCTTTAATCTTATAATATATATATATATATATATATATATATATATATATATATATATATATATATATATATATATACACACACACACATACAGGTGTATCTCAATAAATTAGAATATCATGAAAAAGTTATTTTTTTCTGTAATTTAATTCAAAAAGTAAAACTTAAATATATTCAATCTTTATTAGACATAAAGTAAAATATTTCCAGACTTTTTTGTTTTCAATTTGATGATTACAGCGTTTTGTTGTCAAAAATAAAAAAAAAATCAGTATCTCAAATTATTAGAATATTTAAGTTCTATTAAATTACCATTCTCAGGGTATAAATACTGGGTTAAGACTGGGACAGGGCTGTCTGAAAGAATTTGGGGGCCCCAAGCAAAATGAACATGCAGGCCCCCCCGACCCCCGCACGCACGCACGCAGAAACCACAGCATAGCCATACAGTTTAAGTTCACCCACACTTTATATAAATAAAAAAGGTTTACAGTGCAAATACTGTTGTTGCATATACTCTGCATAAATAAAAAAGGTTTACAGTGCAAATACTGCTGTTGCATATACTGTGCATAAATAAAAAAAGGTTTACAGTGCAAATACTGCTGTTGCATATACTCTGCATAAATAAAACAGGTTTACAGTGCAAATACTGCTTGAAAAAAATATTAGAAATTTGAACATTTTCAACAATTGAACATTTGCAAAAAACAGCACTATGACAGCACAAACTTATCAGTTTAAACTCTGGGCTGTGCAGGATATCAGCTATAATTATAGAGCTTGTGGTACCTTGTGCTATAGAGGAAACATCAGCACTGAGAAGTGATGCATCTGTTGATGTTGAGGGTGAAGTTGATGGTGTAGCTGGGAAAATAATTGAAAAAAAAAAAACAAAGCAAGTGAATGTGTTCATCTCTTCCTCCTTAATACTAGTTACAGAATAAACATGAAAGAACATCTGAAGGTATGTTGCAAGATTCAGTACAACTTACTGAAACGGTCATATCTCATGTAATCGCTCATTCAGTGTTTCAACGGTGGAAAGACATCAATGAAAGCGTCCGTATTCAACAATATGTCATGATGCATTTACCTCAGAAAAGCCATTCAGTGTTCACAGCTTGTTAGTTCGCTAGAGAAATGAACTCTTTCGCTTAATATATGCACTGTATTAGCCAATATATTCATTATTTTACTTAATCTTTTAGTGATATCCTGATTAGGCTATTTAATGTATGTTTAAATAAATCTGATGTTAAAATAACAGCCACTGTGTAGAAATGATTATATGTCAACAACGAATTGGAGTGAAAACATTTAGAAGTTAATGCAAAAACTGCCTTAGGTGCAGCTTACAGGTTTGCATACAATTTGTTATTTGAGTGTTGATTATTTTATCTAAAAATAAAAAGCAATTGAATTTAGGCTAATAGTTTGGGCTTCTTTCATGTTAGGGCTCCCTACATAGTTTATAGCATTAGCAGAGATCATTTTTTTTATCCTTAAGAAACGTCTCGGTTATATAGGTAACCCTCGTTCCCTGAAGGATGGAACGGAGACGTACGTCGGACAGACCGACGAATAGGAATCTCGCTAGAGAGGCCAATCTACTTTGAGTGTAACTAAAACGAGCCAATGCACATTGGCATGCAATCATATGCATCAGCTGCTCTCCTCGCAGCGCGGGTATATAATGAGCAGCAGGTGCGTTGCATCTTCAGGTTTTCGCTGAGGAGCCAAACCCAGCAGGCGGCAGCATCAGCAGGACAACGCCTGTGGCGACGAGACGTACATCTCCGTTCCCTCCTTCAGGGAACGAGGGTTACCTATGTAACCGAGACATTCCCATTCAGTCGGTCACGTTCGACGTACGTCGGACAGACCGACGAATAGGAATCCCTACCAAAGCGCCACAGGAGCTGCCCTCTTCCAGCGCTCTGTCGTGAGCCACCTGAACCCCCTTGCCTAAGGACGGTGGGACCAGGCTCACACAGAGAGGGTCGATCACTGTTGTTCCCAAAACACACTCAGTGCGACAATTGGATAACGCTGGGAAAGCGTAGCCTTACATGCGATAAGGAACGCTGCAGAAGCCATATCCTTCCCCGAAGGAGTTATATGGATAAGTACATATGGACTAACCTTGTAGGTTGTACAACATATGGAAGAACTGGGGTGACTCCACTCGGTGAGAGATGGGTTCTCCCAGAGGGAAAGACACGGGCTTCGTTTAGGAGCAGCTGTGGAAAAAGCCATATGGGATCCCCGTAGGGTCACACATATGGAACCCAGCCTAAATCCAGTTCTCAAGGATACAACGGAGTATAGGCCTGGCGCCAGACGCTCCGCCACGTCGGATGCCGAAGGGTAACCGGAGGACTCAACAGGGTCTGCCCGTAGGGACTCTCTGGAGAATAGAACGTGCATGTAGCGCAGCAAGCCGACACTAAGCCGGGGCCTCTCCGTGCCTCTGACCTGAGGCGAGAACACGGGAGGAGACCGGCTCGACACGAAGGCTATAGCATCTAGCGAACGTGTTAGGTGTCGCCCAGCCCGCAGCTCTACAAATGTCTGTTAGCGAGGCGCCACGAGCCAGCGCCCAGGAGGATGCCACACCTCTCGTGGAGTGAGCATGCAACCTGAGCGGGCAGGGCACGCCCTGAGCTTGGTAAGCCAGGGCGATGGCATCCACTATCCAGTGGGCCATCCTCTGCTTGGAGACAGCCTTTCCCTTCTGCTGGCCTCCGTAACAGACAAAGAGCTGGTCTGAGGTCCTGAAGCTTCGAGTTCTGTCTATGTACAGTCGCAAGGCGCGAACTGGACAGAGCAAAGCCAGGGCTGGGTCTGCCTCCTCCGAGGGCAGCGCTTGCAGGCTCACTACCTGGTCCCTGAAGGGAGTGGTAGGAACCTTGGGCACATAGCCAGGCCGGGGTCTCAGTACCACGTGGCTGTCACCCCGCCCGAACTCTAGGCACGATTCGTCAACCGAAAATGACTGCAGGTCCCCTACCCTCTTGATGGAGGCCAATGCCACCAGCAGCAAAGTCTTCATAGACAGAATCTTTAAGTCTGCTGACAGCAAAGGCTCAAAGGGAGCAATCTGGAGTGCTCTGAGCACCAGAGTAAGGTCCCAAGAGGGTATGGAGGGGGGACGAGGAGGATTTAACCGTCTCGCCCCCCTAAGGAACCTGATGACCAGGTCGTGCTGACCAACAGATTTGCCATCTATGTGGTCGTGGTAAGCAGATATGGCAGCAGTATGGACTTTGAGGATGGAGGGGGACAGCCTACGCTCCAACCCTTGCTGCAAGAAGGAAAGCACGACTCCGATCGAGCATCTTCGGGGATCTTCTCGGTGAGAATAGCACACTCGACGAACAGGTTCCACTTCGAGGCGTAAGCACGTCTCGTAGACAGTGCACATGCCGAAGTGATGGTGTTAAGTACCTCAGGGTGTAAGTCACCTAGAACCTCCGCATCCCGTCCAGGGACCAGACATGGAGTTTCCAGAGGTCTGGACGCGGGTGCCAAAGAGTGCCCCGTCTCTGAGAAAGAAGGTCTTTCCTCAGAGGGATGGGCCAGGGAGGGGCTGTCGCGAGGAGTGAGAGTTCTGGGAACCAGGTCCGGTTGGGCCAGTAAGGCGCAACTAACAAGACCTGCTCCTCATCCTCCCTGACTTAGCACAGGGTCTGTGCAAGTAGGCTCACTGGGGGAAACGCATATTTGCGCAGGCCCCGGGGCCAGCTGAGAGCCAGTGCATCTGTCCCAAGTGTCCCCTCGGTCAGAGAGAAAAACAACTGGCAGTGGGAGGTTTCTGGTGAGGCAAACAGAGCCTCTCCGAACTCTCTCCAGATCAGCTGAACCACCTGGGGGTGGAGTCGCCATTCTCCTGGCAGCGCAGCTCGTGATAGCTTGTCGGCCACATGGTTGAGCACACCGGGGACATGAATGGCACGAAGCAACCTCAGAAGCTTCCGACTCCACAGGAGGAGATGGGGGGCGAGTTGCGACATGCGACGGGAGCATAGACCACCTTGACGGTTGATGTACGCAAAGGTCGCAGTGTCCGTACGGACCAGTACATGCTTGCCCCGTAGCAGGCCTTTGAGGCGGCTCAGAGCAAGGCGTACTGCCAGCAACTCGAGGCAGTTGATGTGCCAATGCAGATGGGGTCCCGTCCAAACCCCTGACACTGCATGCCCGTTGTACGTGGCACCCCAGCCGGTGGCAGAAGCATCTGTGAACACCACAGCATGCCGGGACACCTGTTCTAGGGGCACTCCTGCCCGAAGAAACAAGGGGTCCGACCACGGACTGAAGGTTCGGCGGCACTCCTGAGTGATTGGCACCCGGAACGTGCCGCGCTGCCACGCCCATCTCGGGACTCGGCCGTGAAGCCAGTGCTGAAGCGGTCTCATATGAAGCAGACCGAGCGGTGTTACAGCCGCAGCAGCCGCCATATGCCCCAGGAGCCTCTGAAAGAACTTCAGTGGGACCGCTGTCCTGCCATTGAATGTATTCAGGCAGTTCAACACCGACCGAGCACGTTCCTCTGTGAGGCGTGCTATCTGCTCGACCGAATCCAACTCCATACCGAGAAAAGAGATCCTCTGCACCGGGCGAGTTTGCTCTTTTCCCTGTTGACCTGAAGCCCCAACTGGCTGAGGTGTCTGAGCACCGAATCCCTGTGTTTGCACAACTGATCCCAGGACTGTGCTAGAATGAGCCAGTCGTCGAGATAATTGAGAATGCGAACACCCTGTTCTCTCATGGGAACAAGGGCTCCCTCCACGACTTTCGTGAAGACGCGGGGAGACAGGGCCAGTCCGAAGGGTAGGACTCTGTACTGATATGCTCGACCTTCGAACGCGAATCTCAGGAATGGCCTGTGTCGCGGAAGAATTGAAACATGGAAGTACGCGTCCTTCAGGTCAATCGCTGCAAACCAATCTCGGGGACGGATGCACTCGAAAATGCGTTTCTGCGTGAGCATTTTGAATGGTAGCTTGTGGAGGCTCCGATTCAAAACTCGCAGGTCCAAGATCGGTCGTAACCCGCCGCTTTTCTTGGGTACAATGAAGTAGGGGCTGTAGAACCCCGACCTCAAATCGGCTGGAGGGACCGGCTCTATCGCATCCTTCGCCAGTAGGACTGCGATCTCCGCACGCAGGACAGGGGCATCGGCATCTTTCACTGTAGTGAAGAGGACGTCCCTGAACTTGGGGGGGAAGCTGGGCGAACTGAATCGCAAAGCCGACCCTGATGGTCCGAAGGAGCCAGCGAGATGGACTAGGGAGCGCTAACCCGGCTCGCAGAGACCGTACAAGCAGGACCAAAGGGACCACCGGTGTACCCGCAGCAGGGCAGCGAGGTGGAACACAGGGACGCGGCTCGGGGGGCTCTCTTTGTGAGGCGGCCCGAAGCGGCGTCACAGTGTGCTAGGCAACACTACCTGGCTCCACGGATGGACAGAGGGAGCAGTCGAGGCTTTGGCTGCCCGCTGCTCGCTGCTGTCCGCTGGCGACAGAAGAGGGGGATGAGAGTGGTGAGGTTTTTCACCTCCCACTGCTCTCCAAACCCTCTTCGGACCTGGAAATGGAGGAACTGCTCTTTTAAATTTGGGTACCACTGCCTCTTGGGTCAGTGGCGGAACAGAAACAAACCCAATAAAAGGATTTACCACCTGGCCCTCCTCCAGGGGTGGAAGAGCAGCCCCACCCATCTCTGGGTCGCCCGTCTCAGGGGTGATTCTCACCAACCAGTTAAACAGCTGCAGAGACGGGAGGCGTCATCTCCCCGCAATGGATACAGCAGAGCCTGCTGGGCCGGAGTTTCTTGCAGGGGATGATACCCTTGGCGACGAGCAGACTGAGGGGCGGCCCAAGAGGAACTCAATGGTTTGTCATGGGAAGCTCCCCGATCCGCTACTAACTGAGGAGAACCGCTGGGCTCAGTCCTCAACAGTGTCACCGAAAAGGCCACCTCGTAAGATGGGAGCATTGAGAAAGCATTTAGCTTGACAACCTCTCACACCTCACAAGGTAAGCCAGGGGGCACTTCTGGACCACTGAGGTGAACATCGTCTGGCTGAGGGCCTGCGCCGTGACTTTGATCACGGTTAGTCAACAAGCGCAGCTCAACCCCAGCACAGAACTACCCTCATGCAAAAAGAGTGCCTTGGCCTCACATGCAGGGTGGGTGTGGTCTGTGTACAGCCACCCCATCCAAGAGGGTAGTGAGGGAGGAAAAACTTATGCAGATTCTGGCACCTTTGGCATTCCATATTTATGGCACCAATATACCCCCATACTGCCAAGTTTTCCATGCACATCTGGAAGACCCAGGAAAGCATAGCTGTAAACTCCGAATCTGAGTCAGCATAAGCACACACCATTACAGTGGGCAGCGTCACCCTCATTTCCAGAGCATAACAGCACTCTCTCCGATGCTGCAATCAACATCTGTCCCTCAGCTGGAGCTCTGAATGAAATGCTAGGTTCCCCTATGAAAAGGACCAGCAATTCAATCCAGAAACTGCACAGCTTGCAATGCACTAGAGAGGGAGGGGCCCTAGGGGGTTGGTTCCCCGAAGGAACCCCTCAACCTCATGTCACCCAAGCCATATCAGCAAAGTAGACCTCTTCTGGTGCACCAGAGAGGGCGCTACAATGGAGATTATGCAAGGGAACCGCGCATCTAGAGCGCCGAGCGAGCGCTGGGTTGCCGTGACAACCCGCGCTGCAGCCCGGCAGCTCGACGGCACACGACACGCAGAGGAGCGAGAGGTTTGCTCTCGTTGATCTCCACGGTCTCCCAGAGTGTCGGGCAGACCCGCGGCTGTGCTTTTACACACAAGCGGCAGCTGGCCAACAACAGAGGGGACTCAAGCTTCCCGGAGAAAGATGAGTCACGACCGGCGTGTCGACGTGATCATGTTCTCATATGAAAACATGAACACCCACGAACATCATTTCAGCATGCGCCCAGTCATGTGAAATGGTGATCGTGGCCATCAGTGAGGACAGGAACGACCGCATCCAGAAACACAAGTAGGATGTCGTCTTTAAAAAGACGCGAATCTACTTGTGTAAGCTCTTTCAGGGACTTTACGCTTTTAGAAGTGCTGAAGCACGCAGGGGAACGGCCACCGCAACACAGACAGGGATTGTGTGCAGCCTGTCGTGTGCTTTCTCTCTCTTTGAAGGCGCTCACTCTTACCAGCCGTAAAAACGGCTTTTCAGCGCTCAAAAGCGCACCGTACCGGCCGTGAGAACAGCCTTCTGACGCTGTCAAACAGCTATTTGCTCAAAAACGGCAAACGAAACAAAAACAGAAAAAGAGAGGACTTCGACCCTGCTGCTGTGCTGTTCGCCCGCACTCGGAAAAAAAGAGAAGTTCAACCAAAAAGCTTGACTCGTCTTCTAGCAGACACTCGCTTGCAGAGAACAGGAACAAACACTGTTCGGCTCCGAAGCGAAAAGCTGAAGATGCAACGCACCTGCTGCTCATTATATACCCGCGCTGCGAGGAGAGCAGCTGATGCATATGATTGCATGCCAATGTGCATTGGCTCGTTTCCTATTCGTCGGTCTGTCCGACGTACGTCGAACGTGACCGACTGAATGGGAACTTTTAGTTTTAATTTAATTTAATATATTTAAAGACAAAAACACAATTTGTTCTGTAAACCTCTGTTTAATAATAAAAAAAAGCAATTTTATGTTTAGTTTTCTCTCCACCTGCTGTATCAAAAACTGTACCGAACCGTGATTTCAAAACCGAGGTACGTACCGAACCGTGAGTTTTGTGTACCGTTACACCCCTAGTCATTACACTGTATTCAGCACAAACTAGGCTACCATAATACGTGAGGAACATGTATGTACATGTTTGTGTTTTTGAAGGAATAACGTTTATGCATGGTTATTGAAAAAACAAAAAACTTAAGTCACTGAAATAGGGCCAAAAAATATATATTAAATCTTTGTTAACAAAACTTCTGGGTATTTGAGGTTGTAGACTAGAGTTTTTGCTTCAAAATGAAGTAAAAATTATGCTGCCTGCTTGTTCATATAAAACAAGAGAGAGATTTAAATTTTCTAAAACATCTTTGGTGAAGAAACACAGTATGCGTGGAGGCGTGAATAATCATGAATAATGGGTGATTCTCACCTGAGAAGACAAAAGAATTGCATAAAGAGCTCTAATGAGCTGCATAAATAATGAGCTCTTTCAGTCAGGTAGGCTGTGAAAAAAACCCTCTGTTGATCATGTCTCAAATCTCATCATAATGTAAATCAAACATACAGAAAAAAATAGCAATACTGTGAAATATTATTACAATTTAAAATAATGGTATTCTATTATATTCTTTAAAATATAATGTATTTCTGTGATGCAAAGTGTCTGAACAATTATGTTACCTCTATGGCATTTCATATAGGCTTTTAGATTAAAAGCATGCATATTTGGTGAAATATTGATGGATTCTCATATGTTTGTCAATTTTCTATACAGAGGAGTAATATTTATTCAGGATTTATTGTCATTACTATGAGTGCTGGATACTGTGTTTTGAATTCATACTTGCAGCCGGAAGGCGCTCTATACACATTTAGTCCACAAATGCCTGAGCACTAAAGAAGAATAGTCAGTCCAGGAAATAACCGAACTAACAGAGGACAGAGATCGCTATGGCTATTAAAAAACACTTTAAGACAATAAATACACGATTGAGATGAGGAATGCATGTATTGACTTAGAATTTGCGTCTGAATAGAGCGTGCTCCGTGGGCGTGGGCGCATTAGCGGATAATGAGCTGAATCACGGACTTCTGACATGGCTCTCTTTTCATACAGATTACATAAACACAGAAGGTTTGTTTTCGATTTGACTTACACAATTTAAAACCTGACATTTCAATGTTTTTTTAGACATAAGTCTAATTTTTTTGTCATTAGTATTCACTAAGTTACAGTTAATTTTCTGAGAACTATCAGAATGGAATTCGTTCAGAGAGAGACGAGAGATCATGCTTCATGATAGTTTTCTTTATTTTACAAAAAGCACAACATTTTGTGTACACAAATAAAAGAAGATATTCCACAGATTAAAATGGTGTATAACTCTTAATTGTATGTGCAACACTGACAGAGTATTTTGAGTCTCTTTCACACTGGTTAGAAAAAAAACGCGGTGATCACGCCGGCGTGACCGCCGACCCGAGAGTGTTAAAAAAACTGTTTTTAGGCTGGATCAAGCTAATGTGCATGCGCAGACCTAAATGTGTGTCTCTAGTGCCTCGTTTCGGAGGCACGCTATTGACTGTTTCTATAGAAACCGGTGCTTCTAAAGGCCGCTGCAGTGACACGATGACTTGTCGGTGATTGGCTCTTATTTAGAAGGCGGAGCTTATTCCTCCATATTGCGCATTACACTTTCTCCCATTCATAATAATACGAGTGACACATCTCGTGTTATTCTATAGTCTTTGATGTGGCTTCCAGAGGCGGTAACATACCAAGTCACAAACTTGTCGCCTGGGCATATTGTGCATTTCACACGAATATTTTTGTCCTTTTTTGAGCACTAAACTGAAAGTAATGTGACTATCGCCAGTGGCCGAAACCCCCTGTCCATCTCCATTTCCCGCTCCCCTTCGCACCAGCAGCTACGTCTAATCGATCTCTATAGTAACAGCACACATACAGACACCACTTAAACAGACAGAACTTTACACACAGGCAAACATGGTTTGATATAGCGTATGTATCTTTTATAAATATGACTTTTTGGAGGTATGAAGGATGCCCTACTACTCTATAGGTACTCAAGATCATACCTGCAAACTCCAAAGTGGTGAAAAAGGTGACAAGTTTACAGTAAATAGCAGTAGGGGGGTTTGGGGGCATCCTAAAATTTTATGATTTTAACATGTTAACTAAGCATTCTCATGCACTCTGACAAGAAAATAAGTGGAAAAAAAAAACAACTTTTGCTTCAAGTTAAAAAAAAAAAAAAAAAGAAAAAGAAAAAAACATTTATTGACACTAGGGCTGGGCATTGACACAAATTTCACAATTGGATTTGATTTTGATTCAGAAGCTTACGAAATTTGATTTCAATTTGATTACCTTCAATTCAATATGCAGTACATGGCAAATTTCCTTAAAGAAAAAATCTCAACTAATGCTTACTATACAGGGAACCACAGGTGGTACATCATATTATGAAAGGTTAAATTTAATTGATTTGTAAGCTACTTAAATATAAATTACACAAAGAAGTTATAATAGCATAAATTTTTAATGACATAATTATGTTTCTACTCGTTTAAATGGTGGCTGTCACAAAACGGTTTTATACATTCAGTATTGAAGCACATGTTAAGTACAATAAATGAAATAGCCTAGTCACAGTGGATATAAATCAAAATGCTCCTCTCCAAGTTCATTTTTGTAGCTGACTAACAAGTTTGTGGACATTGAACAGCTTTTCTGAGGTAAATGTGACATTTTTTCAAGCTGTTTTATTGACGTCTTTCCGCAGTTGAAACACGCAGTTGATTGATCGTTTAATGTGACATATGGATTTCGCAAAGTTGTACTGTATCTTTCAAAATACCTTCAGATATTTATTCACATTTATTTTGTGTTGTAAAGCAGAAGAGATGATCGGTTCACGTGCGCACCGTGTGAACTGAAGCGCTGCAGTGATGTGTCAGTCATGCCACAGAGCGCAAAGAAAGATCACGACTGATCGAGAGACGTGGTCTATGGTCTGCAGTCTATGGGAAAGTAGCCCATTTTCAATTCTTGTGAAGATTATTGTGCCTGCAAATTCACCCTGACACCCTCAACCCCCCTCGGATCTACACGATTCACATAAATGACATTTTGATTCAAAATGGCTTGCGACTAGTTTGCAAGTATGCAAGATTAACATGAGATTGGAAGAAACTGTGTGAGATACCCCCCCTTTAATGTATTGATACAACGGTCTGGTTTGCAATTAGGATAGACGATGACTAGAAAATCATCTAGAAGATGAAGTATGAAAGGAAATTTGTGACTTAGTAGTATCCAACAGAGCTTCTGATAATGTGTCGAAAAAATGAGGGCTGCTACAACAGCTTAAAGTGAGTCTGACTGAGAAGTACATTTTATTTTGCCAGCGAATGCCAAACAAGTGCCAAGCACCCTCTACCGGCTATTTTAATGAGCTTAACCAATGAAAAATCAATGAACAAATATAGCTGCAAGCAGCAATTCGGGGCCAAGCCCCAGAAGGGGCAGTAGCGCAATACGGAGCAGGAAGAGCAAAAACAGCAGAAATTGAATGTACATGCTAAACAGCTCGTTCAGAAGGACAGGTGGAAATGAAATGAAAATTAATAGAAGTTCAGAGAATGAACACGGAATGAACTAAAAACACTTGTATCTCATTCAAGAGGAATAAAGATTAGTACAATGCTTATTTGGATAAAAAAGGTATCAAAATGACTCATTACACACAATTGTATAAAGGCACCCCACACGGGATTTGAACCCACAACCTCCGGGTCCAATGTCCATTTCTCAACTCATTGCGCCACTGTGCAGGTGAATGTTGGCACACCTGCCGAAGTTCATTAGTTCATGTGAAAATGAACTCAAAATGAAGAATTTTTATAAAACTGCACTGAATGTTATATTTAATAACTACTTTAGATCATTCTGCAGCTCATCATGCTGTAGCGCAATACAGAGCAGGAAGAGGAAAAACAGCAGAAAATGAACAAACATGAAACAGCTGGTTCAGAATTACGGGCGAAAATGAACTCAGAACTTATGTACATAAGCTTAGATGAAAATGAACACAGCATGAAACAAAAAGCATTTATTTCTAATCCAAGAGGCAGTAAAGGAATAAAAACACACTATTTCATAAAACCGCTCCACCTGGGATTCGAACCCACTACCTTGGGGTGCAGAGCTCATCAGGTAACTGGCTTTACACATTGTGCTACTTGAGGATGCACATTCAACAATCTGTGGAAGAGAACTTTTAGTGTAAGAAAGAATTTACAAAAAAGCATTACTTAGCATGCTAACCATATTAGCATGCTAAGCTAACTTAATGCTAATGAAGCTCATGGTTAACTTGATAGCTGAAGAGCCACATTAAAGAGAATGACAACTGGTTAGCATGCTAAGCAATTAGCATGCTAAGCTAACTAGCATAAGACAACAAACACAAGCAAGGTCACATTCAGAGATGAATATCTTGGGAATGGTAGCGAATATCAAAAATCCATTCAGTCATTTCTGTGCGGCTCGGTCCAAAGATCACCTGAGCTGATTTTGGACAAAATTGGACAAAAATTGTAGGAGGAGTAGTGAAAAAATGGAATACTGTACTTTTCAAAATGGCCACTACTGTACTGGGTGGAGTCTTAATGTAAGATATTGAATGTGATCAGTATGAAGAGAGGAATCAGTTGTATTGACATTCATTTTTCTGGAACAAAGGGTTCAAAAGTTATAACCTTTACAAAAGTGAATATTTGAACTGGTGGTGGCGCTATAGACTTAGTCCTAGATACTCCAAAGTTGGTCAAATTACTTTTAATTACTATCACTACAAGCATGCCAAATTTGATAATTTTCCTTCTTATGGTTCATTGATTACCATACAGGGGGAAGAAGAATAACTACGAATTTGGACATAAAGGAATTGCATGTGATAGCTTCAGATTAGACCAGTTTTAGGCAGAATGCCTAGAACAGACACAAGTTCTGCATCTTTTCCTGCCACAGTACCTCATGCGGTCTGGGCATGTGTCACACTGAGTTTCGAACCCACGATGCAGAGCATTCGGGATCCGTGGCGTAACACATTGAGCTAATCAGCCATGCAAGTTCATCAGTATGCTAAGCAGAGGTTTCAGTGTGAGAAAGAGTTCACAAAAAAAAAGCTTCATAGCATGTTAACCATATTAGTATGCAAAGTTATTTAATGCCAACTAAGTTTTGGTTAACCTGTTGACTGAAGAGCACATTAGAAAGAATAGCAATAGTTTAGCATGCTAAGCAATTACTGTGCTAAGCTAACTAGTATAAGACAACAAACACAAGCAAGGTCACATTCAGAGATGAATATCTTGGGAATGGTAGCGAATATCAAAAATCCGTTCAGTCATTTCTGTGCGGCTCGGTCCAAAGATCATCTGAGCTGATTTTGGACAAAATTGACCAAAATTTGTGGGAGGAGTAGCGAAAAAACTGTTTTTGATTTAATTCAATATGGCAGACAGGTACATTTAAGGAAAATGACAAATGACACATTGTCGGAATCGGCATAAGCCAGGGAATAAAATGACATAAAGCAGACAAATTTTGGATAATGTTTTCAAAAGTTATAAGCAATTTTGCAAAAATCATTATATCTGTGGAACACTAGGTGGCGCTGTGCTGAAACTTATCATGTACCTTCAGGACACTCTGATGGTCATATGTACCAAATTTTGTGATGATATGTCAAATTGTTTAAAAGTTATTGCAATTTATGACAAAATTCAAAATGGCGGACACGTGGTTCATCCGATGTTGACGAATTTGATATCCTCGGATTCGGCATGGCACAGGGAATCCATAGACACCAAGATCTTGATTTTCTAATAAAGTGTTCAAAAGTTATTGGCCAAAATAGCCATTTTTCAGATCTCATGACCTGTAGGTGGCGCTGTTCCCAAATTTGGCATGGAACCTCAGATCATGGTCTTGATCAAGTGTACCAATTTTAGTTTTGATTGCTCAAAGTTTGGCCGAGATACAGCCTCTATAGCAATTTTGGGTCAACCTTGTTAACTTCGTGACATCATAACTTTTGAACAAAGATGAATAAAAAAAATCTGTTCAGTCATTTCTGTGCGGCTCAGACCAAAGATCACTTGATCAAAGTTTGGACAAAATTGGACAAATTTTGAAGGAGGAGTAGCGAAAAAACAGAATACTGTACTTTTCAAAATGGCCACTACTGTACTGGGTGGAGACTTAATGTAAGATATTGAATGTGATCAGTATGAAGAGAGGAATCAGTTGTATTGACATTCATTTTTCTGGAACAAAGGGTTCAAAAGTTATAACCTTTACAAAAGTGAATATTTGAACTGGTGGTGGCGCTATAGACTTAGTCCTAGATACTCCAAAGTTGGTCAAATTACTTTTAATTACTATCACTACAAGCATACCAAATTTGATAATTTTCCTTCTTATGGTTCATTGATTACCATACAGGGGGAAGAAGAATAACTACGAATTTGGACATAAAGGAATTGCATGTGATAGCTTCAGATTAGACCAGTTTTAGGCAGAATGCCTAGAACAGACACAAGTTCTGCATCTTTTCCTGCCACAGTACCTCATGCGGTCTGGGCATGTGTCACACTGAGTTTCGAACCCACGATGCAGAGCATTCGGGATCCGTGGCGTAACACATTGAGCTAATCAGCCATGCAAGTTCATCAGTATGCTAAGCAGAGGTTTCAGTGTGAGAAAGAGTTCGCAAAAAAAAAAAAGCTTAATAGCATGTTAACCATATTAGTATGCAAAGTTATTTAATGCCAACTAAGTTTTGGTTAACCTGTTGACTGAAGAGCACATTAGAAAGAATAGCAATAGTTTAGCATGCTAAGCAATTACTGTGCTAAGCTAACTAGCATAAGACAACAAACACAAGCAAGGTCACATTCAGAGATGAATATCTCGGAAATGGTAGCGAATATCAAAAATCTGTTCAGTCATTTCTGTGCGGCTCGGTCCAAAGATCATCTGAGCTGATTTTGGACAAAATTGACCAAAATTTGTAGGAGGAGTGGCGAAAAAACTGTTTTTCATTTACTTCAATATGGCAGACAGGTACATTTAAGGAAAATGGCAAATGATACATTGTCGGAATCGGCATAAGCCAGGGAATAAAATGACATGAAGCATACACATTTTGGAAAGTGTTTTCAAAAGTTATAAGCGTTTTTGAAATAATCATTACATCTGTGGAACAGTAGGTGGCGCTGTGCTGAAACTTCTCAGGTACCTTCACGACCTTCTAAAGGTCATACATACCAATTTTTGTGAAGATATGTCAAATTGTTTAAAAGATATCGCAATTTATGACAAAATTCAAAATGGCGGACACGTGATACATCCAATATTGACAGAATCGGTATCGTCGGATTCGGCATGATCCAAGGAATCCATAGACACCAAGATCTTGATTTTCTGACAAACTGTTCAAAAGTTATTGGCCAAAATAGCCATTTTTCATATCTCATGACCTGTAGGTGGCGCTGTTCCCAAGTTTGGCATAGACCCTCAGACCATGGTTCTGATGAAGCGTACCAGTTTTTGTTTCGATTGCTCAAAGTTTGGCCGAGATACAGCCTCTATACTAATTTCGGGTCGACCTCGTTAAATTCGTGACATCATAACCTTTGAACAAAGATGAATAAAAAAAATCTGTTCAGTCATTTCTGTGCGGCTCAGTCCAAAGATAATCTGATCAAAGATTGGACAAAATTGGACAAATTTTGAAGGAGGAGAAGCGAAAAAAACAAATACTGTACTTTTCAAAATGGCCGCTACTGTAATGGGTGGAGACTTAATGTAAGAAGTTGAATAGCATCAGCATGAAGAGACGAATCAGATGAACTAAATTTAATTTTTCTATGACAAACAGTTCAAATGTTAAAACCGTTAGAATGTTGAAATTTTGAACTGGTGGTGGCGCTATAGAGTTGGTTCTAGAGACTCCAAATTTGGTCCAATCACTATTCATGAGCATCTCTACAACTGTGCCAAATTTCATCATTTTCTCATGTTCCGTTGATAGGGCTGCCATAGACTCCCATTCGGGAGGAAGAATAATAATAATAAAAGGGAAAACGTACAATTACAATAGGGGCTACAGCCCCTTCGGGGCTTGGCCCCTAATTAAACTTACAGATGATGGCCTCTTTGGCATGAAATGACATGAATAGCTTTTATCATATAGCTGCTGTATCACTGCTATTGTGAAGTGAAAACTAAGATGACTGCCGTGATCTCTAACCTAAGACACATGATGTATCTTAGCCAATGAAATAAACCCAAAATTAAATGACAAATGGGCAGAACAATTGCTGCAGCCGACTTGATGATGAGATGGGAAGGATGCCTTGATGAGGATGCAGACAATGATTTATCCTCCTTACTATCACTGCTTCCCTCCCATCTCATCATCAAGTTGGCTGCAGCAATCTGTGCTTGGATGTTGCTGGCAACGGGGGTGGTTCCAGGGTTGTAGCATTTGGTGGGAAGGGTATCAGCATTGTAAAAAACAAAGTGAAAGGAGATTTTTTGCTTGGGAGTCTTAGGAGGAAAAGAAGCCGGGGCTGAAGTCATTTGCGGAGGCAACTTTGCACTTGGGTCGACCCCTGGAGCGGGAAAAAAAGAGGAAGAAAAAAAGGGATTGTGACGTGGGGCACAGCGCTGGCAAAAGTTGCGGTCTGTAGCTTGGCAGAGAAAGGAGAAGACTGAGGTCTGGCAGTGGCTGAATCTGGAGCATGGCTTAGATTATCTGAAGGCCTGCTGCTGCGGCCTGACGTTCGTGGAAGAACTGTTCCTGTGAGGGAGGAAGGAGGCGATTTTTGGTAGCGTGGGTCCAGGGCTTTGTGATTCTTGCTCTCTTTGTTAGTGGCTTTGGAAGGTTTTGAAAGGTTCAATTTTAGAGAGAGGGAATATCTGACTGAAGTGAGACATACAGGTTGTATAGCTCAGCTTTGTTCATTCTCTTTGAAAAATGGACATCGGTGCTGATTAGCGCTTGTTTAATCCTAAAATAGTCCATTTCTTTATTGCAGGAACCGTGGGTTGTGCTGAGATATAGGTGGATGGCGGTGGGTGTCATGATGGAGGCGAATGCAAACCTCAGTGTCTCGGGGTACAAGCAGCAGCACCCCTGACACAGAATTGGTGCCGTTCTGAATCAGGAGCATCCCAGCAGACTTAGGTCCATGGCCTACGCAAGCCAAAAACTGAGTACATCTGAGCAACGTTACCCCGTTCATCAGCACCAAGCTGGTGAATGGGGAAATGTTGCTCGGATGTAAGAAAGCATTCTTGGCACTTAAATAGGCGGTTGTGGACAAGTTCCATTACTATCTCTATGGTGCCCAATTTATTATGAAGACCGACAACAATACACTTACCCATGTGTTATCAAGTGCCAAGCTGAGTGCACCAAAAGGCCAAAAGCTCCTGTGGGAAAGAAAAGATACAACAACTAGTCCTACCTGAAAAGTACTGGTCTCAAATACTGCACTCCTTGACGATGACTCAAGTCATTTGGGAGAAGAGAAAACAATTGAACTCGTGAGAAATCGCATTTATTGGCCTAGAATCTCCACATACGTAAAGCGGTATGTTAAGAATTGTGGCCGTTGTGTAAGAAGAAAAACGTTACCCAAGAAAGTTGCACCATTGAACCACCTAACCAGCAGTGGGGCCAGTCGATCTAGTATGCTGCGACTTCTTGTCAACTGAGCCTTACTTGCAGGGTCTTAGCAATGTTCTCATTGTAACAGACTACTTCACACGCTATACCCAGGCGTTCACAGCCAAGAACCAAAAAGCTTTGACTGTGACCAAGATACTTTGTTCTTTGTTAACTACATCTTACCTTCCCATATCCACTCCGATCATGGGCGAGATTGAGAGTGGTCTCATAAAAGAGCAGAGTATGCTGGGAAATAGAAAATCCAGAACGTCTCCCCATCACCCACAAGGGAACTCCCAGCCTGAAAGGTTCAACCGAACACTACTTTCCATGCTCGGTACTATGAATCCCGCAGAGAAAAGCAGATAGAGTCAACACATTAACCGATTACTACATGCTTACAACTGTACTAAGAACAAAGCAACCAGGTACTCACCTTATTATCTTCTGTTTGCAAGAGAGGCTCGTCTGCCGGTGGATGTGTTTCAGGACACCTGATGAAAAGGGAGTTGGTAGCCATTGACAGTATGTGGAGAGAATGAAATCAGATTTGCAGAGAGCCTACCAGTTAGCCACTGAAACTGCCCAGAAAAGTCGGTAGAGGAACAAACGGTTGTATGACAAACGAGTAAAACACCAGACGTTGACTGAGGAAGATTGTGTGCTGATAAGAAATCAGGCCTTGGAAGTGGAATTCTGTTCCTTACCTGGTGGTGGAAAAGTTTAAAAACTTACCTGTATATCACCAGAAACCAAATCTGGTATAGGAGGTATGAGAACATTACAGAGAGACAATCTCTTAACTGTTGGGGACGATGTGAGGTTGTCTGAACATGGAGAACCCAAGAAAGTGTCTGCGCTTCCATAGACCAGGTCAAGGTCTGTGGAGAAAAAATGGATTAGGAGAAAAGAATACAGCTGTGACAGGAAGTGAATGGAGAAATGACTCTAAAAATGAAAAGGATGACCTGTGGTATTACTGGCCGGACAGGGTTGAGACACCGCAATGGCCGGAGTGTGTAGCACTGGAGGAATCTGTAGTGGTGAACCGGCAACAGGGTCATGGGCGGCCAAGGCCAATGCATGGAAACTGTTTACCACGGAGGTGAATTGGATAGACCCCATGCAGAAATAGCAGAGCCAGCGTTCACTGAAGAAGGCCATGAAAAACACTCTGATCAGAGTCCAGAGGAGATAGGAGATCCTGGTTTAGAAGGGGAACAGCATGGCATAGATAATGCTACCAAAGAAGAAGTAGAGACTTATTCCTGCCCTAAAAGAGATACAAAACCAGCAGTCAAATTGATTATGAAACTCTAGGCAGGCCCACTAACCAACCTTTAACTCAGAGTTCATAGAGGGATGGTCATAAATGTAGGGGTGGGGGAGATTAAGCAAAGAAACACTATCACAATGTGGTGTCAACCTATGGCACAGCCTAAAGTTGCCATTAAAGTGTAGAGAAGCAATCTCATGGGAACATGAGATGTTTAGAAGGGAGAGCATGTAACCCAGTAGAATTAAATTCTACAAGTATTGGCTTTCTTTCAGTTAATTTAATAATTCTTTTTGTTTGGTTCTAAGCCAGAACTAAAATGTTAATGAAATGTACACCAATCAGGCATTATGACCACTGACAGGTGAAGTGAATAACACTGATAATCTCATCATCATGGCACCTGTTAGTGGGTGGGATATATTAGGCAGAAAGTGGACATTTTTTCATCAAATTTGATGTGTTAGAAGCAGTAAAAACAAAAAACAAAAATGGGCAAGCATAAGGGTTTGAGCGAGTTTGACAAGGGCCAAATTGTGACGGCTAGACAACTGGGTCAGAGCATCTCCAAAACTTCAGCTCTTGTTGGGTGTTCCAGGTCTGCAGTGGTCAGTATCTATCAAAAGTGGTCCAAGGAAGGAACAGTGGTGAACCGGTGACAGGGTCATGGGTGGCCAAGGCCAATGCATGTGGGGACCAATGGCTGGCCCGTGTGGTCCTATCCAACAGACGAGCTACTGTAGCTCAAAATGCTCAAGAAGTGTATGGGGCTGAATAGATGCACACTAGTCAGGGTACCCATGCTGACCCCTGTCCACTGCCGAAAGTGCCAACAGTGGGCACGTGAGCATCAGAACTGGACCACGGAGCAATGGAAGATGGTGGCCTGGTCTGATGAATCATGTTTTCTTTCAGATCACGTGGATGGCCGGGTCTGTGTGCATTGCTTACCTGGGGAACACATGGCACCAGGATGCACTATGGGAAGAAGGCAAGCAGTGCGAATTATGACTGAACGAATATAGACTGGAAAGTAAAGGTAATTTGTGTTTGTTATATTATCTACAGTCATTAAATCTAGAATTCTGAAGGGAAATAAAGTAGCAGGTAAGATTAAATTTATTTGAATAAATGATAAAGAGAGAGCAAGAGAAGGAGAGAGCACACGAGAGAGTAGCCTACCCAGTGAAGCTTTTGGTTTATTAAAATAAAAAATAAAAAACACACGGAGGTCTTTTATATTAATCAGGCAGAGGTTGAAATTCAGCTGCTGAATGCGTGCATTTTCTTTCAAGGAAACAATAGACAAAGTTTCTACCTCAATAATAAACCTGCAAATTTTTACATCTGCTTCATAATACAACATTAAAGCTACCTTTTAGTAAGCAAGTGTGTCGCCCTCACCTTGTGTTGGTTTGGAATTCCAATGGGAATCGGATATGTCTCTGGATGTATCCGTTTTAAAACCACATTTGGAAGTGGCTCAGATCAAATGCGAAAAAAAAAAAAAATCAGATCTCGTGCGGATTTTTATGTTTACACGTCTGCAATTAATTCCGATCTGTGTCAGATGTGAGCAAAAAATCAGATTTTTTTGTGCCAGTGTAAACGCTCTCACGTTCAGACCTCACCAACCGAGTGCTGAACACAGTTGGAGATAGTGGTGTATTAGAGGTAAAAAAACGATACTGTTTGGTTTCTCGCGCAAACCGATCGTTTCGGGTCTTAGTACATCAATGTGTCGTTACGAGCCGCAGGGTTTAATTTGGATTTGTCTATGCAAGTTTTTTCAACTCTTATTGATAGTATATTGAGAGTTCCCATTCACTCACATTATTTGACTGACAGACCGCGGCGGTTGCAGTTAAAAATCATCATTTGTGTTCTACTGAAGAAACAAAGTCACCTACATCTTGGATGCGCTGGGGGTAAGCAGATAAACATCAAATTTTCATTTTTAGATACTAGAACTATGGAACTAGAGAATTGAAATAGTTCAAATAAATGAATTCCAGAATGTGAGGCATCCACACAATCACATTGACTTTGAATCTGCCACAATTGAACCCCTCAAAAAGCAATATCTCAGGTGACAGAATTACAAAATTGGTCTATGTATCAAAAACACTCAGAATCAATTGAACTCACCTGGAATGAAATGTACAGAATTACTCACTTTGGGTATCAAAATCTCATTTTGAATGTTCAGTTTTTAAAGTACACTGAATAACACAATGTGAACCAATATTAAACACTGTGGGCCCACAAACACAGACATTACAGTCATTCACCACCGTTTTGCAGACCTAGATCGTTGCTCGAGTTCGTGGTGGCCAGGGAAACTGAAAATAGGCCCCTTCACTCTCCTGTGCACAAATTAATCAAACAATGGTAACGTTACCTCAATTCCATGTGCAATGAAACAGCGATCCTGGGAACCGCAGTCTTTTGGCTATAAATACGCAGTGCGCTGTCATAGACATGCAAATAATACCAAATATCATTCTCCATGATTTGTGAATTAAGGTGACGCTGTCCTTTGGGCCGAAATCAGTTTTTTTTTTTTCGTAGCGACTCTTAATATTAAAATGGCTATATCTCCAAATGTTGGACACTTAGAGGAATGAAACTGGTGTCATCTTCACCAGCTTGATCTGTGAATTTTTTCACAGCAAAGCTCTTGTCCGTAAACCCCTTGGAAAGTCCGCCAGTAAGGAATATGAAATAAAGGCGTTCTTCATGTTTAACGTCTATTACCAAGGAACACGCAGACTGCTGGAATAAAATAACATCGTTTTAGGTCGAGGGCCTCTGTACAAGGTCATTTATATTATATATATATTATATAATATATAAATAATATAAATGACCTTGTACAGAGGCCCTCGACCTAAAACAATGTTATTTTATTCCAGCAGTCTGCGTATATATATATATATATATATATATATATATATATATATATATATATATATATATATATATATATATATATATATATATTATATAAATGACCTTGTACAGATAATGTACATCACTATTCTGATCTGTGAAAACTTTCACAGTTCAGTACTGGTCAGCTGATCCATCCCTGGGTCACTAGAATCACTTTTCTGATCTGTGAAAACTTTCACAGTTCAGTACCGGTCAGCTGATCCATCCCTGGGTCACTAGAATCACTTTTCTGATCTGTAAAAACTTTCACAGTTCAGTAAGGGGCAGCTGACCCATCCCAGGGTCACTAGCATCACTTTTCTGATCTGTGAAAATTTTCACAGTTCAGTACAGGTCAGCTGACCCTTCCCTAGGTCATGTACATCACTATTCTGACCTGTGAAAACTTTCACAGTTCAGTAAGGGTCAGCTGACCCTTCCCTGGGTCACTAACATCGCTATTCTGATCTGTGAAAACTTTCCCAGTTGAGTTTTGGTCAGCTGACCCTTCCCTGGGTCACTAGCATCACTTTTCTGATCTGTGAAAACTTTCACAGTTCAGTATGGGTCAGCTGACCCTTCTCTGGGTCACTAACATCGCTATTCTGATCTGTGAAAACTTTCATAGTTCAGTACGGGTCAGTTGACCCTTCCCTGGGTCACTAACATATCTATTCTGATCTGTGAAAACTTTCACAGTTCAGTACGGGTCAGCTGACCCTTCCCTGGGTCACTAGCATCACTTTTCTGATCTGTGAAAACTTTCACAGTTCAGTACGGGTCAGCTGACCCATCCCAGGGTCATGTACATCACTATTCTGATCTGTGAAAACTTAGAATAGCGATGTTAGTGACCCATGGATGGGTCAGCTGACCAGTACTGAACTGTGAAAGTTTTCACAGATCAGAATAGCGATGTACATGACCCAGGGAAGGGTCAGCTGACCCGTACTGAACTGTGAAAGTTTTCACAGATCAGAATAGCAATGTTAGTGACCCAGGGAAGGGTCAGCTGACCCGTACTGAACTGTGAAAGTTTTCACAGATCAAAATAGCGACGTTAGTGACCCAGGGATGGGTCAACTGACCCATACTGAACTGTGAAAGTTTTCACAGATCAGAATAGCAATGTTAGTGACCCAGGGAAGGGTCAGCTGACCCATACTGAACTGTGAAAGTTTTCACAGATCAGAATAGGGATGTACATGAGCCAGGGAAGGGTCAGCTGACCCGTACTGAACTGTGAGAGTTTTCACAGATGAGAAAAGTGATGTACATTATCTGTACAAGGTCATTTATATATATATATATATATATATATATATATATATATATATATATATATATATATCATATTATACAAAAAACGGGGGGCAGAGCAAAGAGAAACACGACCACGAGATAAAATGCTATTGTGAAAGTTTTCACAAATCGAGCTCGACCTAAAACAATGTTATTTTATTCTAGCAGTCTGTGTGTTCATTGGTAATAGACGTTAAACATGAAGAACACCTTTATTTCATATTCCTTACTGGCGGACTTTCCAAGGGGTTTACGGACAAGAGCTTTGCTGTGAAAAAATTCACAGATCAAGCTGGTGAAGATGACACCAGTTTCATTCCTGTAAGTGTCCAACATTTGGAGCTATAGCCATTGTAAAATTAAGAGTCGCTACGGAAAAAAAAATGATTTCGGCCCAAAGGACAGCGTCACCTTAATTCACAGATCATGGAGAACGATATTGTTGTGTTTGTGTAGGACTCAATAACCACACCGTGTAACTTCGTTCATATCAGATTTATCAACTCACGCCAACCTCTTGTGTTTTCCGACCTTTGCCATAAACCACTGCTGTAAGCCTTAAAGGCACCGTAACCTGTCACATGCAGTGTATAACATAACAGAGTCCAACAGGACCCAATACTGAACGTTTTCAGACATAACATTTTCCCCCCACCCCCCTGGAAACTAGAACATAACATTTAGCCCCCATTTCCCAGTGTCACTATCACCCCGTCACATAGTTCCCATGCCAGATGGGCGGGACCCTCAGTCTCTGAGGGCATGCTGGCCGTGAAACTGCAACGGGCGCTGCTGGTGGATTACCCCCCCTCCAATTATCTCTTGGCTGCGGCTGCCAACTTAGAGCCGTTGCTGGGGACAGAGGTGATGCAGGTACGGTGGGGGCTGCAACTCTGTGCAGGCGGTTTGAGTGCCAACGAGTCCCATTCTCCAGTCTGTAAGTAGCCGGCCCTAACTGCTTAGTCACCCTCAGGGGCTCTGACCAGTATGACTGCAGCTTATTTTGGCGGTGAAGGCGGTTGACCCTGACCCAAACCCCTGGAGAAAGTGAGGGGGTTTTCACCCTGTGCGTGGCATCAAACCTCTCTTTCATCTGAGCCTGCGAACTTTTCACCTGAGCTCTTGCTTTCTGGAGCCCTGGGCTCCCACGTGCCGGAGCTAGCTCAGCTCTCAAACAGTCCAGTGGTTGTTTTAGTTCACGCCCAATCATGAGCAAAGCAGGTGACACTCCTGTGGTGGAGTGCTTGGATGCCCGGATGGTTAGGAGAGTTTGGTTGATGTACATGAGCCAGGGAAGGGTCAGCTGACCCGTACTGAACTGTGAAAGTTTTCACAGATCAAAATAGCGATGTTAGTGACCCAGGGAGGGGTCAGCTGACCCGTACTGAACTGTGAAAGTTTTCACAGATCAGAATAGTGAAGATTTTCCCTTCCTCCAGACAGGCTCGGATTCCATTTTTGAGAGTTTTATTCAGTCTTTCCACCCCCCCATTACTCTCTGGGTGATACACTGCTGTCCTGATGTGCTTGATGGACCGTACCATGAGAAACTCTGTGAACTCCGCAGATACAAATTGGGGCCCGTTATCCGTTGTGACGACACTGGGGAGGCCCCACCGCCCAAACAGGCTGTCTAGGCGGTCAATGATGGTGTGTGCAGAGATGGACCTCAGCTGAAAAACCTCTGGCCACTTCGAATGGAGATCGTGCACAACCAGCAGGTAGCGAGCGTGAGCAGGTGCCCCATGAAGTTCGCCACAGAGGTCAACCTAAATATGCTCCCAGGGCGAAGAGGGCAAAGGGGTCGGGGTGAGAGGGGCTGTGGTGGGCTGACCAGTTTTCCCACTCAGGAGGCAGCAAGCGCAGTTACGTACCATCTCCTCAACATCAGGGTCTATGTTGGGCCACCACACTGTGTCACGGCAGCGCTGCTTCACCTTGACCACCCCCAGGTGTCCCTCATGCGCCATGTGTAGCACTCTGGACCTGAGAATCTCTGGAACGACTGCACGGTGGCCACGGGCCAGGCACACCGCTCCCCAGCAAGAGAGCTCATTACGGAAACGGTAATAGGGAAGCAGCCTGTCATCCACTTTGGCAGGCCAGCCGTCCTGGACATAGGTACGGAGCATCGTGAGGGCCTCATCAGCAGCTGAGGCCTGCTGCAGCTCCGCCAGAGTGACTACTGAACTGAGGGGCCCGTGCAGGATGTGGACCCAGTCTTTGTCGCTCTCTGTGTCTGCTGTCACCCCGCCCGTCTCCTTCATCACTGACACCGCTCTAGACAGGAGGTCAGCTACCGTGTTGGCCCGCCCAGGCAAAAACTCCAGGCTGAAGTTGTACTGGTTAAGCCTGTCAGCCCACCTCAGAAGTCTCATGGGCCTGTGCCCCGAGCCTTGAGTCGCCAGCAGTGCCGTCAGCGCTTGGTGGTCTGTGCGGATGGTGAAAGGCCTCCCGTATAGGTAAACATGCCAGCGTTCACATGCCCACAGGCAGGCCAGGGCCTCCCTCTCCCCTACTGAATACTTCTGCTCTGCAGGGGTAAGTGCCCGTGAGGCGAAAGCCACTGACCGTTCCACCCCCTCCTGAGTCTGGGAGAACACAGCGCCTAGCGCCACCCCGGAGGCATCGCAGGTGACCATGGTGGGCGCAGTCAAGCTGAAATGGGTCAGTGTGGGTGGGGAAGTGAGCTGCTGTTTGATGATGCGCACGGCTTCGTGGCAGGCTGGGGTCCAGTCCCACGGAACATCCTTCCTGAGCAGCCGGCGCAGGGGGGGGCGTTGAGTCAGAGTAGTGTGGCATGAATCTGAGATAGTAGGCGGCCATCCTCAGAAAGGACGACAGCTGGGATGGTGACTGTGGGTCTGGCAGGGAAAGAATGGCCTCAGTATGGGACACAATTGGGGCGATGCCCTCCTTCGAGAGTCTGAAGCCCAGGAACTCGACCTCCTCAACCCCAAACATGCATTTCTCAGAGTTCAGTGTGACGCCATGCTGTTCGAAACGCTGAAAAACCTGCTCCAGGCGATCATCATGCAGTGCGGTGGAGGGCGCATGCACCACCACATCATCCAAATAGATGGAGACACCCTGGATACCGGCCAGTATGAGTGACATTATCTTCTGAAAACAGCTCGGGGCTGATGAAAGTCCGAACGCCATGCGTTTAAATCTGAAAACCCCCACGTGCGTGACAAACGCTGTAAGGTCCATGCTGGCCGGTGCCAGAGGCACCTGCAGGTAGCCGTTACGTAAGTCCATCTTACTAAAAACAGTGGAGCCGTGGAAATGGCTAGTGAGCTCCTCAGCTGTAGGTAGGGGGTACTTATCAGGGATGATGGCTGTGTTTACATCGGTGAGGTCGACACAGAGTCGCAGTCCGCCCCCCTTTTCTTGGCTATTACCAGGTTAGACACCCACGGTGATGAGTCAACAGGCTCTATGACGTCCGCCTCCACCAGGCAATAAAGCTCGGCCTCCACCGCATCACGGAGAGCCAGGGGAATACGCCGAAGGGGCTGGATAATAGGGCGGACCGACAGGTCAACCGTAGGCTGGTGTACAAATCCAGTCATACGGCCCAGCCTGTTGAATAGTTGTGGGTAGCGGTCAGGCCAGGAGGTAGCGACCTGCGGGACATGCAGGCCCCTAGCATCACTCACAGTAAAACCCAGGGCAAGGAACAAGTCTAGGCCCATAATGTTAGCTCCCTTCCGGGTGATGCAGAACTTAGCGGCAGGCGCACATTGTTGATCATATCTGACGGGGAGGCAGGCCACACCCAGAGTGGAGATGGGAAAATGGCCGTAGCCTAACAGGGGTTTAGCTGCTGCGTCCAGAGGCACGTGACTGAAGAAGCGGTCATATGTGCATTTGTTCAGGATTGACACTTTAGCCCCTGTGTCCACGAGGAGTGGAATGAGAGCTGTGCCCACGCGACATGTGCAAAGCTTGAATGAAGGCTGTGGGGTCTGTACAGTGTTTATGGGGACAGCAGCAGTATCATGGCAAGCAGGAGAGGAGCGACAGCAGCGTGCGAAGTGGTTCAACTTATGGAAGTTTCGACAACGTTTTCCCTGGGCAGGGCATGACTGATCTCTGATTGCATGTTTAGGAGAGCCACAGTTGCTACAGCTCTTGAGCCCACTCTCCCTGGGCCCCCTGTCCACTCTCTGTACATCCAAACTGTCACTCAACCTGTCAGCTGCCTCTGCAGTCGCTGTGTGCTGAACTAATGGTGGTGATGACGTCACAGGCTCGTGCACAGCGCGAATGAACTTGCGTGCCTCTGCTAGAGCAGTTTCCAACTGCTTTCCAATTACTAAAGCATCCGCCAGTGTTGTGGAGTCTGGCTCTAGTAAAAGTCTCTCCCTCAGTTGGTTACATGACGTTTTCTCTATTAACTGGTCAACAATAAGTCCATCCTCCAAAACCCCAAAATCACAAAGTCTAGCCAGCTCACGCAATGCTGATACATAGTGGGCAATGGTTTCACCTGGCTTTTGGGTCCTCTGACGAAACTCAAAACGATGCATCCGCCGGCTTCGTCCGCAGCTGAAATGAGCCTTTAAAGCGGCCGTGGCTGTGAAATACTTATCATCTGATAAGGTGAGCGTGGCGAAGATTCGCTGGCCCTCCTGCCCGAGACAATGGCGCAGGAGCGCGCACTTCCTAGCCTCCGCGAGGTCCGAGTGTCCCAAAGCCAGCATAGATAATCCTCAAACGATGTCAGCCAGCGATCCCATGGAACAGCTGGATCACCAGGAACAGGTAGGAAAGGAGGCGGTGGTGGTAAGACGAGTTCAGACATCCTCGTTCGCCAAATGTTGTGTTTGTGTAGGACTCAATAACCACACCGTGTAACTTCGTTCATATCAGATTTATCAACTCACGCCAACCTCTTGCGTTTTCCGACCTTTGCCGTAAACCATTGCTGTAAGCCTTAAAGGCACCGTAACCTGTCACATGCGGTGTATAACATAACAGAGTCCAACAGGACCCAATACTGAACGTTTTCAGACATAACAGATATTTGCTATTATTTGCATGTCTATGACAGCGCACTGCATATTTATAGCCAAAAGAAATCTGAATATCAAACCGCAAACTATCTTTACTGCGGTATCCTGGGATTGTGTATTTAGGCCTCCCGCAGCTCCTCGGACGCGCTCACCCTCGTCAGCCGACGAAACGCACCTCCCATGCATCCAGAGAGGAACCTCAAATATCGCGAGTATTTGGGGCGCTGTCTGGTATCTGTCGAAATGCAGGAAACAAAAATTACACTTGTTAGTCTCTTGCTGTTTAAATGTTCCGCTAACTTATAATAATTCGGTTCAGATTAATCGATATACGAGTTGATAATGAAAACAGTTTGTAGTCTCGCTTGACTAGCTGGCATATAACGACACCGGGATAAACGCTCGCAGCGAACTCAAAGAAACTTTAAACACAAATGAACAAGCCTCGTGTGGTTCACGCGCGATCTATTAAAGTTCGATTTTTTTAAACTTGTAAATCATTAATCACTTTATTACCGCATGCAGCGCGTCTCACATTTTGATGCGCATATCACATGGTGCGTTCAAGTCAGATTGTGAGCAGAACTGATATGAACACTACCACAATGTCGTAAATACAGTGGGAAGCTTGTAATTTTCTTTAAGCTCCGATCTGTACGAGTTGGGGGCGTGTCAGTCAGAAACATAGCAAAATAGTGACATTGTCAGGCTTTTCTATTTACAACGAAGTAAGCTGATTCCCAGCAAAAAAAATACGATAGCATCACAATATAAAAATATATGTAACAATAAAGTTTACAATAGCTTCATAAATTAATTATAAAACATAAAAAAGCAAAATACAACTAATGCACGTTATTTGCTCTACATTTTCTAGAAGCAAAAGTGTTGTTGTTTTGTGTAATTAATTTAGAGAAGGCACACTGCCATTTTACTCCGACGAAAGTGACTTGAATGCACCTACCGTCGTACACACGAACTTCTCAGGAGGACTTGGGCCCTGTCCCAAATGGCACAATCCGGACTTGTGGACTTCCTCAGAGTCCACACTTTGGTGACGTCATGTAGTGCAGACCTATAGGGCCCTTGACACAAGTCCACGAGGGCACATTGAGAGGTATTTTTGGGACAGACTCGAGTGTCACGCTGGAAATAACGGTCTGGGGCGCGTTTCCCGAAGCGAACTATGGTCGCAAGTTCGGTCGTTACCAATAGAGTTCAATGGGACTTACGACCATGGTTCACCAACGATGCTTTCGGGAAACGCACCCCTGGTTGTTTTTTGACAGGAGCTGCAGGTTCGTGGATAACAGCATCGAGAACAGGTTTCTTTTCTTTCGCAAAATATTATCTCCATGTCAACTACACGGGTGCTCCATTAAATCTTCGTCCTCAGTTAGGAACCTGGGTGTGCTCTTTGATACCAATCTTTCATTTGAAAGTCATGTTTCTAGTATCTGTAAAACCACCTTCTTCTATCTAAAAAATATATCTAAATTACGACATATGCTCTCAATGACAAATGCGGAACAGTTGGTTCATGCATTCATGACCTCAAGACTAGATTACTGTAACGTTCTACTGGATGGTTGTTCTGCTCAGCTTTTAAACAGACTACAGTTGGTCCAAAATGCGGCAGCTAGAGTTCTTACTAGAACCAGAAAGTATGACCATATTAGCCCAGTTCTGTCAACATTACATTGGCTCCCTATTAAACATCGCATAGATTTTAAAATCTTGCTACTTACTTATAAAGCTCTAAATGGTTTAGCTCCCCAGTATTGAGCTCTTGGTGCATTATAGTCCTTCACGTCTATTGCGATCTCAGAATTCAGGCCAGTTGATAATACCCAGAATATCAAAATCAACTGAAGGCGGCAGATCCTTTTCTTATTTAGCACCTAAACTCTGGAACAATCTTCCTAGCATTGTTCGGGAAGCAGACACACTCTGTCAGTTTAAATCTAGACTAAAAACACATCTCTTTGCTCTTGCATACACATAACACATTATCAATACATTAACATTTTTCAAATCTGTTAAATGATTGTTACGCTGCAATAATTAGGTCGGCCGGAACCGAGAACATTTACTATAACACTACATATACCTGTACATCAGAATAAGAATGGCATCTACACTAATATCAGTCTCTCTGCTTATCTTGAGGTTTGCCGGGTGCTGGATTCAGGCCGTATCCAGATCAAATGGAGAACCTGTGTCTGGACCTGACTACAACGTAGCCCAGGAGACAATGGGCCTACAGATCCAGTTCTGGCTGCATCTATAATTCAGATTTTTAATCTCCGTATCCGCTTACATATATTTATATATAATCTATTTTAAATCTCTTTAATAAAAATGTATGATTCAGATTTTGATCTCCATATCCATTTACACATATTATATATATCTTCCAAGGGTTTTTTTCCCTCTTAGGACTTTTTTCCCAGTGCTAGCATGCTGGGTTTTTCTCCTAGGGTTTTTTTTCCACCCCTGGGAGTCAGCAGACATTGGCTTAATGTAGCACCATCTTGTATATGTTACATATTCCCATGCTTGCTTGTACAGCTTATTTTTAACCACTTCTCTTTTTTCTGTGCTTCTAATATGTAAAGCTGCTTTGAAACAATTACCAATTGTAAAAAGCGCTATATAAATAAATTTGACTTGACTTGACTACACAGCCTGCTTTTGCTTATGCTACCTGGGCATTAGACAATATTATATGCATGCTTATTTAAATAATGTAGGCTATACAGTTGTAATACATAATGTTCCATTTGAACTAAGATTACAGTTTTTACACTTAATAAACATATGCGTGAGTTTCAGATGAATTTACAGGTTTAAATATAAATACTAAGTTTACATATGACTCAGTAAAGCCCAGACCAGACATTCGGTTCTATTTATTTAATTAATCATAATGTGATCGTATTATTCAGCGTGCTATTATTATGTTTGAGATACCAACCACTGGTCGATGACCATAATGTTTGTATAAACCATAGGTAACAACTGGTAAAATGTACACCTAGGTCATAAAAACCGTAATGATACCTGCACTTAAATATTTTCTTCTCAGCCATGTCATCAATTGCTCTTGAGCGAAATCTCCTCCGATCCGTTGTCTGATTGGCATTTCACAAGGATTCCTGGGTAGTTAAAGTGTGCGGAGCCTACATCTATGCGGGCTTTGCGGAAGACTGCTTCAAAGGTACAAAGGGGGCGCTGCTGAGCACACTTCAGGGCGTTAAAACGCTGAATGGGGCAGCCTATGGACTTGTAGACTTGGCGAGCATGCACAATTTAAGTCCACGAGACCGAAAGTCCACATGAAGTGCGCCATTTGGGACAGGGCCTTGAATGCACCAACATTGCCGCCTTGTCAATCACCCCTCTCAAACAACCACTCACATTACACACAACACCGGTGAGGGTGGGATTTAACTCTCATAAACCAATAAAATAAAGAATGACTTAAAGGGTCATGAAACCCCAAAATACTTTTTTGAGCTGTAAACAGATATGTTTAGGCTGCACATCGCTGAAAACACTAAAGGTACTCATTAATGTTATTCATAAGTGAAAAATTGTTATTTTTGCATTTTTCAGAGCGATTTCGGTCTTCCGGTTTGAAAAACTGAGTCGGAGCAGTCACAAAATCTGACATCATTGTGTACTTTCGGCCCAAGTATGGGCATGGTCGAACATGCTGACGTAGACCGTTTCGAGCGATTCTCGACATAGACTATATTCATGACATGAAGCTCATTTAATCCAATCACTGCGCTGTAGTATGCATAAGATTATAATTCAAGTCAAGTCAAGTCAAATTTATTTATATAGCGCTTTTACAATTGGTAATTGTTCAAAGCAGCTTTACATATTAGAAGCACAGAAAAAGGGAAGTGGTTAAAAATAAGCTGTACAACCAAGCGTGGTAATATGTAACATATACAAGATGGTGCTACATTAAGCCAATGTCGGCTGACTCCCAGGGGTGGAAAAAAACCCCTAGGAGAAAAACCCAGCGTGCTAGCACTGAGAAAAAAGTCCTAGGAGGGAAAAAACCCCTTGGAAGATATATATAATATATGTAAATGGATATGGAGATCAAAATCTGAATTATACATTTTTATTATAGAGATTAAAAATAGATTATATATAAATATATGTAAGCGGATACAGGGATTAAAAATCTGAATTATAGATGCAGCCAGAACTGGGTCTGTAGGCCCATTGTCTCCTGGGCTACGTTGTAGTCAGGTCCAGACACAGGTTCTCCATCTGATCTGGATACGGCCTGAATCCAGCACCCGGCAAACCTCAGGATAAGCAGAGAGACAGATATTAGCGGAGATGCCATTTATTCTGATGTACAGGTATATCTAGTGTTATAGGAAATGTTCTCGGTTCCGGCCGACCTAAATATTGCAGCGTAACAATCCTTTAACGGATGTGAAAAATGTTAATGTATTGATAATGTGTTATGTGTATGCAAGAGCAAAGAGATGTGTTTTTAGTCTAGATTTAAACTGACAGAGTGTGTCTGCTTCCCGAACAATGCTAGGAAGATTGTTCCAGAGTTTAGGTGCTAAATAGGAAAAGGATCTGCCGCCTTCAGTTGATTTTGATATTCTGGGTATTATCAACTGGCCTGAATTCTGAGATCGCAATAGACGTGAAGGACTATAATGCACCAAGAGCTCGATACTGGGGAGCTAAACCATTTAGAGCTTTATAAGTAAGTAGCAAGATTTTAAAATCTATACAATGTTTAATAGGGAGCCAATGTAATGTTGACAGAACTGGGCTAATATGGTCATACTTTCTGGTTCTAGTAAGAACTCTAGCTGCCGCATTTTGGACCAACTGTAGTTTGTTTAAAAGCCGAGCAGAACAACCACCCAGTAGAGCGTTACAATAATCTAGTCTTGAGGTCATGAATGCATGAACCAACTGTTCCGCATTTGTCATTGAGAGCATATGCTGTAATTTAGATATATTTTTTAGATGGAAGAAGGCGGTTTTACAGATACTAGAAACATGACTTTCAAATGAAAGATTGGTATCAAAGAGCACACCCAGGTTCCTAACTGAGGACGAAGATTTAATGGAGCACCCGTCAAGTGTTAGAGAGTATTCAAGGTTTTTTCGTGAGGAAGTTTTTGATCCAAAGATTAGGATATCAGTTTTTTCTGAATTTAATAATAAGAAATTTCTTGTCATCCAGTTTTTAATGTCAGCTATGCATTCTGTTAGTTTTGTGAATTTGTAGGTTTCGTCAGGGCGCGAGGAAATATAGAGCTGAGTATCATCAGCGTAGCAGTGAAAACTAACACCATGCTTCCTAATTATCTCTCCTAAGGGCAGCATGTACAGAGTGAAAAGCAACGGTCCTAGTACTGAGCCTTGTGGTACTCCATATTTAACCTGTGATCGATACGACATCTCTTAATTAACTACTACAGACTGATAACGGTCAGATAAGAACGATTTGAACCATGCCAAAGCAATTCCACTAATGCCAATATAGTTTTCAAGTCTTTTTAGAAGAATGTTGTGATCGATAGTGTCAAAAGCAGCACTGAGATCTAATAACACTAATAGAGAAATACAGCCACGATCGGATGATAAGAGTAGATCGTTTGTAACTCTAACGAGAGCAGTCTCAGTACTATGGTTTGGTCTAAATCCTGACTGGAAATCCTCACAGATTCCATTTCTTTCTAAAAAGGAACACAGTTGTGTTGAAACTGCCTTTTCTAGTATCTTTGACAGAAAAGGTAGATTCGAGATTGGCCTGTAGTTTACTAAATCTCTCGGATCTAGTTGAGGTTTTTTAATAAGAGGTTTAATAATAGCCTGCTTAAAGGTTTTTGGCACGTATCCTAGTGTTAAAGATGAATTATATCAAGAAGTGGACCTACGACCTCTGGAAGCATTTCTTTCAGTAGTTTAGTCGGCATTGGGTCTAAAATACATGTTGTTGATTTTGATGATTTGATAAGTTTAGATAATTCTTCCTCTCCTATAGCGGCGAATGATTCTAGTTTTACCTCAGGGACACTACAGTGCACTGTCTGAAGCGAAACTGTAGACGGTTGCATGTTTTTAATTTTCTCTCTAATATTATCAATCTTGCAAGTAAATAAGTTCATAAAGTCATTACTGCTGTGCTCTATGGAAACGTCAGCAGTTGAATCTCTGTTTCTAGTTAATTTAGCCACTGTGTCAAATAAATACCTAGGATTATGTTTGTTTTCTATTAAGAGATCTGAAAAATAAGTAGATCTAGCATTTCTTATAGCCGTTCTGTACTCAATCATTTTTTCTTTCCACGAAAGGTGAAAAACTTCTAGTTTTGTTTTCTTCCAACTACGTTCAGCTTTTCTAACAGCTCATTTTAGAGCCCGAGTGTGCTCATCATACCACGGCGTTGGATTAGTTTCCTTAATCTTCTTTAGACGTAAAGGAGCGACTGCATCTAATGTGCTGGAAAAGAGAGAGCCAATAGTTTTTGTTGCAGCATCGAGTTCTTCTAAGTTTTCAGGTATACTAAGGCGATAAACTGCTTGGGGAGATTATTTATAAAGCAATCTTTAGTGGTAGACGTGATGGTTCTATAATATTTATGGCTGGGTGGTGGTTTTGCAGCCTTGGCTAATTGTATTATACACGAGACTAGATAATGATCTGATATATCATCGCTCTGCTGTAAAATTTCAACAGCATCAATATCAATTCCATGCGACAGTATTAGATCTAGGGTATGATTACGACAATGAGTGGGTCCTGACACGTGTTGTCTAACTCCAATAGAGTTTAAAATGTCTGCAAATGCCAATCCAAATGCGTCTTTATTATTATCTACATTGATATTAAAATCACCAACAACAAGGACTTTATCCGCAGCCAGTACTAACTCTGATAGGAAATCAGCAAATTCTTTGATAAAGTCAGTATGGTGCCCTGGTGGCCTGTATACAGTAGCCAGCACAAATGTCAACTTACATAATGTTACATAAAGCACCATCACTTCTGTCACGGCCAGCTCGTTCTTGACCGTAACATAAAGAGGATCACACACACAAATGAGTTCTTTGAATTGCCATGTTGTTTATTACAAAATTATCTGTTCCAAACAAAATAGCACAATGTCTAGGGGAATAAATAAACCAAAAGAAAATAAGAATCCAGTGGGTAGGAAAGGTTGGGAAGAACAAAAATGAAAACAGGTTGGAGCAAACGACTTCTCTGGAGAAACACGTTCTACCAGAGGATGTACTGTTGAGTAGATCAGCCGGCTATTTATACTCTCCACCCATGAATTATCCAATTGGACATTTACACCACATCCAAACGACACACTGCCACCACCAGGTGACGAAGGAAAAGACAGGGTCGTAACACCTCCCTCCTCAAAAATATTCTGCAAAGAATCAAAGAGAAAGAGGAAAAAACACAAAAGCAAAATGTGGAAAAATACAAAAATCAAAAATATGGTCCATCCATTCATAAAGCGCTTCTCACTCCACCTCATCTTCCAGCACCTCTGGGCCCTAGAGACGCAAAAAGAAAGAAAGAAGAGAAAAAACGCAAAGACATCATGGAATTATGTTCTAGAAAGAGCGTCGGCGATTATGTTATCCTTCCCCGGCACGTGCTGAATTTCCAAGTGGAAAGGCTGTAAAATTAAACTCCACCGCATAAGTCGTTGGTTTCGATTTCTCATGCGATTTAAAAAAAAACAGAGGGTTATGATCTGTATAAACAATAATTGGGGCAGCAATTGAACCCAAATATATTTCGAAATGTTGTAAAGCCAACACAAGGGCAAGGGCTTCCTTTTCAATAGTTGAGTAGACCTGTTGATGGTGAGTGAATTTCTTAGAATAATAACTAACAGGATGTTCAACTCCGTTTGAATCCTCTTGCAAGAGAACAGCGCCTGCACCACAAGCACTGGCATCAATTGCAAGTCGGAAAGACTTCTCGAAGTTTGGAGCTTTCAAAATGGGAGCATTGGCCAATAAAGCCTTACAATTTTCAAAAGCTTGTTGGCATGTCTCAGACCACTGAAAGACAACTTTCGGACTCAATAGATTAGTTAAAGGCGAAACCACGCTGGCAAAATTCTGGCAGAAACTCCGATAGTAACCTATCATTCCGAGAAATCTACGCAACTCACGACGATTGGTAGGGATAGGAAAACTACATATGGCTTCGACTTTAGCACCGATTGGAGATACACAACCGTTTCCAACTATTTTACCCAAATAAGTAACAGTCGCTTTTCCAAACTCAGACTTAGCTAGATTGATGGTCAAATTAGCCTCAGTTAGACGTAAAAATAAGTCTTTTATCTGGTTAAGATGTTCAGACCAGGAGGAACTATACAAGACGACATCGTCAAGATATGCCTCGCATCCAGACATTCCATACAGTATACGATTTACCAAACGTTGGAAAGTAGCTGGGGCGTTACGGACCCCAAAAGGCATAACCGTATACTGCAGGAAAGCATCAGGGGTAACAAATGCAGATAACTCCTTCGCTCGGGCAGTTAGAGGCACCTGCCAATACCCCCTCAGGAGATCAAACTTACTTACATATTGGGCAGAGCCAACATGATCCACACAGTCGTCAACACGAGGTAATGGGAAACAGTCAGGTTTGGTTAGGGAATTAAGTTTCCGATAATCAGTGCAAAACCGATATGAGCCATCTGGTTTGTTCACTAGCACACAAGGAGAACTCCACGAACTAAAACTGGGTTCGGCCAATTTGTGAGTGAGTAAATAGTTCACTTCTCGTTGTAACAATTCTCGTTTTACTGGATTAACCCTATAAGCATTTTGCTTAACAGGAGAAGAAGTTATATTTATATATATAAAGGAATTATATTTGAAATTCTTTTGAGTGATTCTGAATATATTACTATAAATTACAGCAACACCTCCCCCTTTGCCTTTCTGTCGAGGATTGTGTCGATAATCATAACCTTGAGGACTAGACTCATTTAAAGTAATGTAATCGTCTGGTTTTAGCCAGGTTTCTGTCAAACACAGCAAGTCTAGTTTATTGTCTGTGATAATTTCATTTACAATAAGTGCTTTTGAAGAAATAGATCTAATATTCAGTAACCCAAGCTTTATCATTTGTTTATCTGATTTATCTGTGATTTTCATATTTTGAACATCAATTAAACTTCTATGTCTGTGCTTCATTGGTTGTTCTCTCCCCTCTTCCCCCCCTCTACACTCCCACTTTTCCAGAGCTTTACACGCCCATTTTAACAGACTTTTTCCAGCTCAGAGGTGTGAACGAGCAGATTAAAACAGGGGGGTTTCATGACCCTTTAACTTGTACGTTAAAACCATGTTTTTCACATGTGTATAACAATCAAACTTGACACTCGAACATTCTTAAAGGGACACATACACACCTTTTTACATCAATATTTTGAGATGTATCATTTACATTTAGTTCTGGCTTAGAACCAAACAAAATTAATTAATAAATTAACTGAAATAAACCCAATACTTGTAAAATGTTATTCTACTGGGTCATTTTCCTGTTTATTACTGTGAAGCTGCTTTGAAACTGTACAAAGCACTATATAAATAAAGGTGCCTTGACAAATCCTTAGAAGCTCATGAATACTTTTACAGTGGCTATAGGTGCAAGATCTCCTAAGCCACAACTGTCATACTTACAAAGGTAAAGAGTCACTCCTCTTTTCGACCTAATATTTAAATCAAAAAAAAAAAAAAAAAACTTCCAAAAAACCTGGCTATGTGATTTTTTTATTTTTATTTTCATGTGCAGTCAATAGAAACATGATTTTAAAGGGGTGGTTCAATGTGATTTAACTTTAACTTTAGTTAGTGTGTAATGTTGCTGCTTGAGCATAAACAGTATCTGCAAAGTTACAGCACTGAAAGTTCAATGCAAAAGGAGATATTGTCTTTTAAAGTTATGGCAGTTTAATGTCTACAAAAACAACCGGTTTGGACTACAACAAGCTTTTTTCCGTTGGTTGGTGACATCATAAACCCTGCAAAACATGCCCCGGCAACATGCAACAAAGTGGGCGCGGTCATGTGGCGCAGCATAATGAAAGCGGAAGAGTTGTGTACACCGGACGCGAGCGGTGTACACGCGTCAAAAGATAATAGAACCCATTATAATCTGTGATATTTTCTACACTGGATGCGGCGCTGAAGGCAGCTTCCAGAATCTACACGAGTTCAGTGCTGGATGGCTATTACTGAATGCACAAAAGCTATTACTGAAAGAAGCAGTTCCCACTTTAAAAGCAGAAGCTGCTGTTTATCTGTTCATCTGGGTCTAATTCGGGCTCAATTTGATACAGCAATATAATCAAATTGAGCATACAATATAACCAAAGCCCACGTAACCGGTAACAAATGGTAAGGGACGTGGCGTTTCCGGACGCTTCAGCGAATCACGGTGGCTCTGGGTACACTGGGCCTGCTAACCAATCTGAGCACATTGCGTATTTCGGAGGGAGTGGCTTCATAGAAGCAGGAAGTCAAACGAGCCATTCGAATGACAATGGAAGCAGAGGTGTAGAATAAAGGTAATGGTATGAAAAATACAGTGTTTTCAAAAAAAAAAAAAAACCCCGAAGCATTAAGACATGTTAAACTGTGCCCCATAAACACAATCAAGCCTAGAAAAAAACAAAACAAAAAAACATTGAACCACCCCTTTAAAGGTTAGTCATACAGCGTGTGCATACAACGATCCTCAAAGAGGTAGAAGGATTCTCACAATATGGCGCATAAACTAATAGGTTACCCAAAATTCATAGTGACATCATCTTTACATTCTCTATTCTGAGTTAACATCTGGAAAACGTCTCAGGTTACAGATGTAACCCTGGTTCCCTGAGTAGGGAACGAGACACTGCGTGGTAACGCATTGGGAACCTTCTGCGTGATGTCGTCACTGAAGCGCTCATGTATCTAGCCAATTGCAAAGCGAGACGTCAGAGACGGGTGACGTCACGGACCAGGAAACTATAAAGCACACTCGGATGCAGAGCACGCCAGCTTCTAAGTAAGTCTGAAGCAAGCACTCGCAAGTGTGCAGGGGTACGGCAAGAGACGCAGCGTCCCGTTCCCTACTCAGGGAACCAGGGTTACATCTGTAACCTGAGACGTTCCCTTTCGTGGGAACTATCGACGCTGCGTGGTAACACATTGGGAACGCAATCCCAACTGAGCCGTAGCTCAAGCACTTGCCAAGGGTATCTTGACAGGACAGAGGACCCCGGAGTGGAGCCAACATCAAGGTTATAATATTTAATAAATGTGTGCTGGCATGACCATCCAGCTGCATCACATATGTCACTCATGGAGACTCCTGACATCAGAGCTTTTGATGCCGCCATACCCCTGGTTGAATGGGCGTGAACATTCAAGGGAGAGGGCTGTCCGGCCGCTTCGTATGCAAGTGAGATGGCCTCGACCACCCACTTGCTCATTCTCTGTTTTGATGCTGGGCCCCCTTTTTTAGGGGACCCATAACAGACAAACAACTGATCTGACTTACGCCACAGGGCAGCTCTGTGGACATAAGTATCCAAAGCCCTCACTGGGCATAACAGATTCAATTTTTCCTGATCCGCAGATTCAAATGGAGGAGGATAGAAAGACTGAAGCACAATGGGGCCTGGGACATTGGTAGGGACCTTTGGGACATACCCCGGTTTAGGATACAGGAATGCTTTCACCATTCCTGGAGCAAATTCAAGAGGGAGCAACAGAAAGTGCTTGTAAATCTCCTATCCGCTTCAGAGAAGTGATAGCCAATAAAAGAATCGTTTTCAGAGTGAGGAACCTCTCAGGAACCTCCTCTAGTGGTTCAAAGGGAGCCTCAGCTAACCCTTGTAAGACCACAGCCAAGTCCCAAGTTGGCACCCTTGTGCGCACTGGAGGTCTCAACCTCAGTGTGCCACGGAGGAAGCGTGTGACGAGGGGATCTCGACTTACCGAGATATTCCCCTCAAGAGGAGCATGATATGCTGAAATTGTTGCAACATAAACCTTTAAGGTTGAGTGAGATAGGCCCTCAGAGAATTTTTTTCTGGAAGAATTTTAGCACAAAGCTAATAGAAGAAAGGACAGGGTCCGTATTATTGTGTCTACACCAGTTAGAAAACAAATTCCATTTGTAGGCATACAACTTCCTCGTGGCGGGAGCTCTGGAATTAAGAATGGTCTCCACAACCTCGGTTGGGAGACCAGCATCTACGAGTCTGGCCCCCTCAGAGGCTAAGCCCATAGTTTCAGTCGTTCTGGGCGGGGACGTATAATCATGCCGCCCGCTTGAGACAGGAGGTCCTGTCTGAGAGGAAGCTCCATTGGGGAGCCATTGAGTAACGATACTAGGTCTGAGAACCATATCCTGGTTGGCCAAAATGGGGCTACCAGTATTAGATTGGCCCCCTCTCTGCGTACTTTTTCCAGAACTCCCGGGAGCAGTGCGATCGGGGGAAATGCGTACAGGCACAGCCTCGGCCACGTCTGTACCATAGCATCCAGACCCAGAGGTGCTGGATGTGTTAGGGAGTACCAGAGCGGACACTGGGTTGACTCTCCCGAGGCAAACAGGTCAACTTCCGCTCGACCGAAATTTTTCCACAGGAGACTCACCACTTCTGGGTGGAGTCTCCACTCCCCGGGCCTTGGCCCCTGCCTCGACAGGACATCTGCTCCCACATTTTGATGTCCCGGGATGTAAGCTGCCCTCAGCGAGAGCAGCTTCCCTTGGGACCACAGGAGGATCTGACGGGCCAAGTAATATAGTCTGCAAGACCGCAGACCCCCCTGATGATTTATATATGCAACCACTGCAGTGTTGTCCGTACGAACCAACACATGGTAACCTCTCAGGTCTGGGAGAAAGTGTTTCAGAGCTAGGAACACTGCCATCATCTCTAGCCGATTTATGTGCCATGAGAGCTGATGGTCTTCCCAAAGACCCTGAGCTGAGCGACCACTCATGATCGCTCCCCAGCCCGTGAGGGAGGCGTCCGTCGTAAGCATTACTCGACGAGTAGGGGCCCCCAACACGGGTCCCTGGGACAGGAACCGGGGGTCTTTCCACATGGTCAGAGAACGAAGACATCGTTTTGAGACTTTGATCATGCGAAAGGGATTTCCCCTCGGGGAGAACCCCCTGGTCCTGAGCCACCACTGTAGGGGTCTCATGTGCAGAAGGCCAAAAGGTATCACGTTGGACGCAGCTGCCATCAGACCCAGCAGTTTCTGGAACTGGAACTGTTTTACAGTGAGTGACTGGCCTAACTTCACCCCTTTCATAGCCATACGAATGGCACTCACCCAAACGGGAGACAAATGTGCCCGCATCGTGGTGGAGTCCCACACTACACCCAGATAGTTGGTGGATTGAGCTGGAACTAGCACACTCTTTTTGGCATTGAGCCTCAGCCCAAGCCTCTTCATATGGGACAGAACAGCATCTCGATGCTGAACTGGTAGTTGCTCTGACTGAGCTAGAATCAACCAATCGTCGATATAATTCAGTATGCGAATGCCCTGGATCCTCAGCGGAGCACGAGCTGCGTCCACGTATTTCGTGAATGTCCGGGGTGATAATGATAGGCCAAACGGAAGAACCCTGTACTGGTAAGCTTCGCCCCCAAAAGCAAACCTGAGGAACTTCCTGTGAGAAGGATGGATGGACACATGAAAGTACGCATCTTTCAGGTCTATTGCCACAAACCAGTCCTCGGACCTGATCTGTGGTATAATCTGTTTGAGTGTCAGCATCTTGAACTTGAGCTTTTGTATTGAGCGATTTAGCACACGTAAATCTATGATAGGTCGTAGACCTATATCCTTCTTTGGAACAATGAAGTAACGGCTGTAGAACCCTGACTGATTGCTGGGAGGAGGAACCCTTTCTATAGCTCCTTTTCGCAAAAGTGTCGCAACTTCTTGTTCCATAACCAGAGACTGCTCGGGGGTTACCACTGTGGGAAGAACCCAGTTGAATCGGGGCGGGCGAGACCCGAACTGGATCTTGTAACCCTCTTTTATAGTGAGCAGCACCCATTTTGAGATATTCGGAAGAAGTTTCCATTCTACCAGAAAATTTACTAAGGGAACCAGTCTCTCGAGACTGGCCTCTGGTGTTTTTTGAGCTCTGAAGCGGCATACCAGCAGAGAACAATCGAATCAAGTGGTCGGCCCTCCTCGGAGGGTCAGTGGAGACCGCTGCGCCCTGACGCACACTGGGTGGCAGGGTTGGCATAATGATCCCCTGAGGGCGCCGAAGGGGAGCGGCTGTTAGATATATTTTTCGCCGGCTCCCTTCGGAGGGGGCCGCCCTCATCGGTTCCTGACCCACAGACATCAGGACCGCTTCAAAGCCTTCCGGGCCAGGATAACGGCGCGCAGGTCCGTTCTGCCCCTAGAAGGCTTCGGCTGAGCGGGCCAACCCGATCCCCAAGCTCTCTGCGGGGGAGCACGGGCGGCCACGCTGATTTTTTGTTGCGCTCTGTGGTGCGCTGAGGAGCTCATCGACGGCCGAGGCTGATCCCGCTCATCAGCCTCGGGGGGAGGGATTCTTGTTTTGCGGGGGATGAACCTCTGGAACGCCGCAGATTGTTTCTTAGCCTCCTGGAACCTCTCAATGACTGTTGTAACGGCGTCGCCGAAGAGGCCCGCAGGAGACAGCGGCGCGTCCATAAGGGAGGCTTTGTCACGCTCCCTTATGTCCGAGAGGTTCAGCCACAAGTGCCTCTCTGTAGCCACCAATGCTGCCATAGAGCGGCCGATTTCTTTTGCTGTCTCTTTGGTGGCACGGAGAGCCAGGTCAGTTGCCATCCTGATTTCCTGGATGCACTCATACGTGGCCTCCCCGCTATTTTCCACTTCCCCCAGCAGGTCGGCTTGATATGCCTGTAGAAGCGGCATAGTATGTAGACATGCTGCCGCCTGACCTGCTGCCGCATAAGCCTTGCCCACCAAGCCTGATGTAGTTTTTAATGGCTTGGTGGGCAACGTCGGGGTTTTCAGCGACGATGCAGACTCGGGGGAGAGATAGCCCGCAAGCGTCTCTTCCACCCGATGCATCGCCGCATAGCCTTGCTGCTTCAGCCCCACGATGTTACTATACATTGAGGTCTGGGGGCTGAAGACGCGGTATGATGCCGGCTTCTTCCAGGACCTCGAGACCTCGGTGTGGAGGTCCGGAAAGAAGGGCAAACCCCGACGCTGGGGTAGTGACCGAGCTCTGCTGGCCAGTCAATTTTTAATTTGGCCACAGCCCTGGTCACTACCTCCAGGAGCTCCTCATATGCTGGGGAAGAGGATGGCGGTTCCTCTTCCGCCACGCTCATCACATCAATCTCTCTGGGGGGAAGAAACCGCTGCGCGTGCTTCCGCCGCCTGAGAAGAGGCACTGGGGCTGGCATGTAAAGGGCGAGATAAGGCTGGGCCCGTCTCAACCCCCTCTGCCAGCTGCATTTGCGAACCCCACTAATGAAGCCGCCGCTGTGCCTCAACAACAGCGGGACCTGATCCGCCGGGAACGGCGACCGGAGCACCCTCTTTATCGTGAAAGAGTGCCCGGTGTGATCTTAAAACTCTGAGGGTGGGCTTCTCGCAATGAACACAGACAGCCCCCTCGAGAGCTGCCTGTGCATGCTCAACCCCCAGGCAGACAACACACATCTCGTGAGTGTCCCCATCTGGAATATATCGTGTACATAGGTGAACACACTTTTTGAATTGTCTGCCTTCCGCCATTTAACTCGTGTCTTATTCACTATATATATATATATATATATATATATATATATATATATATATATATATATATATATATATATATATATATATATATATATATGTGTGGTGCACAATAACACTCTTGTCCTCAGACGAAGAGATAATGTTTTCCAAAATAAGCAGGACAAACAACACCAAATAAGACACACAAGATAACATGGAGCGCTTGCTGAAGACACAGAAGCTGGCGTGCTCTGCATCCGAGTGTGCTTTATAGTTTCCTGGTCCGTGACGTCACCCGTCTCTGACGTCTCGCTTCGCGATTGGCTAGATACATGAGTGCTTCAGTGACGACATCACGCAGAAGGTTCCCAATGCGTTACCACGCAGCGTCGATAGTTCCCACGAAAGGGAACCTGACTTTTTTTTCGTCAGAATTCTACATTCACATCTCGCAATTCTTTATGTTATTTCTTATTTCTTTCTTTTGCTTTTTACATGAAAACTTTTTTTTTCTTTCTTTCTTTTGTCATGCTTGAATGTAGTTGAAAGGCAAATGAAGCAGTATGGAGTGGACAGTTCTACTCTTGTTGTGACGTTCAACTTGGTGGAAATGAATGAGCTGCCCAACCTTTTCCAATACTTTTCAGGTCAATAAACTTCCTTTGGGTTAAATTTTCCCCAATCTCAGCTGTTTTGCTGAACAATGGAAAAGGTAAACCCTCTGGAGAGTTACCCAACAAGACAAGGAAGTGAGGTAACTGGGGTGGAGTATGCCAAAGACTGAGAAAACAATCTCTTCCCTTCCATTAACCTATTAAACACACAATCTCGGTGTAATAAAGTTGATGATTTAGAAACTCATGTACAATTTCAGGACTAATTCAGAGATGAGTGGAGGGGTTTAATTATATGAGGTTGCCTTGACCACTATAGTCATGAAATGTTTTGAAAAACTAATGGAAAAAAAGAAAGAAAAAAAGCTCATCATAAAAACAGGAAATCTTCTTGACCCAATACTGTTTGCATATAGGGTTTGACAACCCCATATTTTAGCTGATAAGCTTTTTTTTTTTTTTTTTTTTTTTTTTAGTCTTGATTTTAATAGTTTGCTGAATTCTTGATTTCTTAATGGACAGAACACAGAGAGTAAGAGTAAATGGGTGTTTGTCTGAGGAGATGTCATCATCCACAGGGTTTCCTCAGGGGTGTGTTCTTTTACCACTTCTTTATACTCTTTATACTGACGATTGCAACATAACAACAGATATGTTTTTTTTTTTTTTTTTTTTTAATTTGCAGATGATTCTGCTATTGTCAGTCTCCTAAACTCTGATGGAAATGATCAAGGTCCTCTGTCATTGATGACTTTGTATATTATATATACAGAGCATTTCAGCAGCTAAATGTGGCAAAGACAAAAGACATGCTTATTGATTTTATACACAAGCCTTCTGTTCCTCTGAGTACTGTTATTAAGGGGGCAGGTTGTTGAAGTTGTGGTTGAAGTACCTTGATTTAATTGACATATATTTAGTTGAAGTTTACCTCAAACACAGATGATCTGTAAAAAAGCACAACAGCTGTATTGTTTTCAAAAATTGTCAAAATTTCATGTCGATAAGGCTCTTAGGATCCTTTTTTTTTTTTTCTTCAAATCCTACATTAAGTCTGTACTAATATTTTCTATAACATGTTGGTACGGCAATCATAGTACCAAGGCTAAAAATGCTCTGTCCAGAATAGTAAAGGTCAATAGTTAAATTTTAGGTGTTGAGCAAAGTCTCACTCTAAACTCTGTAGGGCAGTTATCAAGTTTGCCCATCCCTGGCTTGTGGTTTAGATTTCGTTCAGTTAAGGATAATAGATATAGATACTCATTTATTCCCACAGCCATTCTAAATTTAGATTCGGGTATTTTTTTATATATATATTCCACTTTTTTTTTTTTTTTTTTTTGAGGTATTTATAGGTATATAGGATATATATTATTTATTTTATGGGCTGTCTGTCTTGCCATAAAACCAGTTGCCACTTGGGGGACATAAATAAAGTTATGAAAAGAAGTTATCTCTTTGAAATACTGAAGAGTGCAGTGTCAAAGTATATGAGTTACATTTAAAATAATAAGTTAAAAAGAATAGTCAGTGATATTATTTGAGTGTTATTATTAGTAGTAGCCTGTTATAGAGTGAAAATATTACAATAATTTTGCATTAATTTGATTGGTGATGAGACACATGAAATCCAGTGGCAATCAGTGTCACTGATATTCTTATGTTCTTATGTTTTCTTTTGTAAGTGTGGTCGTTATTGTACTACACTTGAGATGGACTCACCTTTATTGTTGTTCGGCGGAGTCATTTCAATAGGAATCCACACAATCTGGAATTTCTCCTGAGGGCATGTATGAGGACAGACTGAACAACCAGATGGATCTTTTTGCCCGCAACATTATGTTGACATTTCCCTAATATGACCACATCTTTATACTATTATGACAATGTGCTATAGTCAATATTATACAATTAAAGAATGCATTACATGAATAATGGAAACCTTTTATGTACTGTGATTTTGATCTCTTCAATGACAAATTTAAATGTGCAAATTCAGAGCAAAGAAGAAAAATGATCACTAACAGACAATGACGGTAACAAACAGTTATTTTTATTCTGTTTGCTGAAAAATAGACATGTTCCAAGAGTAAGAACAGCTCCAATACCTTCTCCTTCCCAAAAGAAGATGGCACAAACCAAACCAGAAGCTTTGATAGTTTCTGCAAAGTCACAATGTCACATACAGTATGTCATTTTAAATAAGTATCAATTCTTGAAGCAGCTTAAATTATAAATGTTATATTTCAACTTAATTTAGGCCTGTCTCAGAGATTAGATTCTTAAATATCCTGTGATTGGTTTGAGTTCATTAGCAAGCCTTGTCATTTTCAAATTTCTGAATGTATATGCAATATGTTGAATGATAATTCATAATAAATAACAAAAGATTACACTCACAGAAGCAGCTATGGTTTTTCATTCTTATCAACTTTCTTGAAAGTAGTTTACAATGTTTAATCAAAGTGAATAATATATATTTAAAAAAAAAGAAAGAAAAGAAAAGAAATTAAATACCTGCACAAAATAATTGTGTTTTTAGGAAGGAGTGTCACAAACACTTTAAATGAAACTGCAGTAGCAGTGACGCTACCATGAAGCCAAACAGCAACACAAAAAAGGAAAAGAAAAAGTGGCATTATCTCTAGAACATTAGCAGAAGCACATGGAAAGTCCTAATGGGCTCCGCTCCAATGAGTGTAATTACCTACAGACAGTGACAGCGCTTAATGTCCTCTTGAGAAAACAGAGGCTGAAGCAAGAATGATGTGCTACACAATGAGAGGATATTACATAATCCCACAGGCGCATCTTGACGTTAATCTATTTTTGCCCCTTGATATCGCAAGCATTGATGTATTTGAGTAGAACGGATGCGTGGTATTGAGATGCTGCCGCATGATGTGAAATTGTGGCTTCAGCTCTCTGGAACGCATTGCGTTCTGTCAACTAACTATTGATTGACTGTAGCAATAGAGCATGAAGCGTTCACTTGGAGAGATTTGGAGAAAAATTGCACCTTAGGTGACGGCAATGAACCAATGTGAAGGTTTTTGAATGAGCAATAACAAATCATTGTAGTTTCCGTTGACAATGTTAGTAAGGCAGCAATGATAAATTAGCCAGTAAGACGCACAGCCTTCTTTCTGCTTGTTTATGAGTGACTCTGACTAGCTCCATCTCATATATCACAATAGAAATTGTGTTTAAAGCGAGAGGCTGTGAAGTAGTGAAGACTGCGAGGATTATTCGGGTTCATTGCAAGATTTAAGTGTAATGGAGAAACTATTCTTACTTATTAGGTATTAATATGCACATGCCTTGACGCCGCTGAAGAATATGTTGCTCTTTGGAACAGCTGCCTAAAGGTGTTCTGATTCCTAGCCGTTGTTATCAGCATAGCACGCAAGTATATTTGTGCTGTTTGTCTATTCAAGAGCACCAGTGTTGTGGCATGATGATCTGTAGGGTACGCTTATGCTAATCTCCATAAATACTCTCTGTACTCTTGCTCAATATAGACGAATGATATGCGCCAGAGAAAGTGCAGTGTTATCTATCTCTACTGTTCCTGGAACTGTTGTTTTGTTTTGCACGAAACCATTGGAATCTCGATTTGCTGACATTTAACTGTGGCGAGGGCTGAGGTCAGGTTTCTGCGCCGGGTTGGACGCTCTGTACCTTGGAGAGCGTGACGGGCACTTTGCCCTCTCCCGGGGTGGGTGCGCGGGTGACGGGCTGAACAGAGGCCTGTATTTCAGCAAGCCGCTCTTTGAAGCGCTGCTGCAGATGGAGCTCTTCCTTCGAGCTGCCTTGAGAGCAGGCAGCCAGCAGCAGCCCCACTGCCATCCCGCTGCCGCCCACACAGAACAGCACGGCTCCGGCCAGCTTACAGGCGTCCAGTGCCCGGTTAAAACGCACTGCGCGTCCATCCACGAAGAGCAGCTCGTCTTCTCCGAATGCCTCTAGCCGAGGCGGCGTGGCGTAGCCCACCAGCAGCACAGATAACCCTGCTACCAGAATCAGAGCTCCCAGCGCGAGACAGACCTGACAAAGAGTGACAGAACAACCATAGTACTATATTCAACAGCATTGGCTTTAGCAAGATGACAGTACTGGCATCTGCTGCATAGATTCATTTATGATTCAACCTCAAACTGACCATCTTATGACTACACACATAAAAAGAATGAACTAGCAGAAAACTAGGGTCACTTTTTGAGGCCCTAAAGGGTTAGTTCACTCCAAAATGAAAAGCCATCCTAAGTGTATATGAATTTCTTCTTTCAGCCAAACACAATCAGAGTTAAATATCTTGGCTCTTCCAAGCTTTATTATGGGAGTGAATGGTACCTTAGATTTTGAAGCCCAAAAAGCACATGCATCTATCATATAAGTAATCCATACGGCTCCAGGGGGTTAATAAAGGCCTTCTGAAGTGAAGTGATGTGTTTTTGTAATTAAAAAAAAAGAAAAAAAAAAAGAGCATATTTACAACTTTATAAACTATAATCACTGGCTTCCGTTAACGGTCTTATGCAAGATGAGTTCCAGCGTAACACTGACCTCTGACCTGACATATGACATAGGACGTAAGCTTAGGTGAGAGTAGACGCCTCTCGTGGTTCAAACAAATAGGGCTGGGCAACAAACTCAAGCTCCTGTTCTCTTATATCGAAATCCTCTAACATTTCTCTTTAAAAATTTTCATTTTAGACTTCTAATTCGTGAATGGTGTTTTGTTTTGTTTTGCTCTATCATCCTCTGAGCTTCTGTGTTTGTCAATACGTTGTGTGTCAGATCAGAGGTCACTCTTCCGCCGGAACTAGACTCGCATATGGCCGTTAGCAGAAACCAGTAATTATAGTTTATAAAGTTATAAATATTGATATTCTTTCTTACAAAAACTCATTGCTTTGCTTCAGAAGGCCTTTATTAAAGGTGCACTCAGTATTATTTCAAATACACTGTTTGGAAGTTAGTCAGGCCGACACCAACAACAAACGTGTGAACAATCAGGATTAGGAGGCGTATGATGAGAACAAACAAGAGCGAGATTTGAAAATAAGAAAGAAAAAAAAACTGCAGAACGAGAGATGGGACACCATACAAAACAGCTTAAAAGAATATCACTGGAATGAAGGGTTATGACTGGGCAAGCGCTTTATGACCCGCGTTTATATTAGAAAAGCTTAGAAGGCTGCTTTGATTGCTTATCATGTAAGTAACTCTGGGTTTTGATTGTCTGTAGCTGCTGTGCTGTTGGTGACTAACAACGAACTCTTGTTTGTATTTGTATTTGTGTACTGTACGTTAATTTTTTGTTCTTGTCATTCACTCATCATCTGTGCTTTATTTTTCATGAAGCATTTTGTTGCACATCAGCTGTGATAAACAGACATCCACTCGCATTGTGTGTGTAATAGTGGTCAGATAGTGAGAGTTTTGCAGTTAAATGATGACTGCTAGAGAATGAGGTGTTTAGCGTCATTGGTAGTGCATTTGCCTTGCATGCCAGCAGCGATGGGACCGTGGTTCGAGATCGACTTGAAGCAGGGTGGTTAGGATTGGAGTGTGAGTTTTGGAGGCGGAACAATGAAGAGAGGGGTGGGTTTGTTTGGGGTGATTTCAAATATCAGCAGAGTTCAACAACGAATTTGAGAAATCGCATACAGCACCTTTAACCCCTGGAGCCGTATGGGTTACACTTATGATGGATGGATGCTTTTTTGGGCTTCAAAATCTAAGGTACCAGTCACTCCCATTATAAAGTTTGGATGAGCCAGAATGTTTTTAATATAACTCCAATTTTGTTTGGCTGAAATAAGAAAGCCATATACACCTAGAATGGCTTGAGGGTAAATTATGATTTATGATAAACGGTGATAGAGGGGGATTTGTTTTCTAAAAAAATCTTGGAATCAGCAGTTGAAATAGTTTGGGGAAATTCTTATATTTGAATAGAACTACATGTAGTTTGTCTATGGCAACATCCTAAACTGTAAAATGATTGTAAAAGATAAAACTGTAAAATGATTGTAAAATGTACAGTACAAATAATAAGTAGGGTACAACATGGCTAAAGGCACACCTTAATAAAAAAATTGCTTTTCACTACTCTCAAGTGTATGATTACAGGAAAAATATATATGTTTGCATTGAACATTGATGGAGCAGCAGATTTTGTGTGAAAATAAATAATAAAAGTGGTTAATTTTGTTTAAAAATCTTATAAATGTATAAGGTGGTGAGGGGGCCTTTTTTGTGGGGTAAAAGGCCCCCTAGCATGGGGTAAAAGGCACATAGTATTTATACAAATACTTTAACTAAAATAACATGTTTTTAATAATGTCTAGGTTAATACTTGTTCAAAAGAATCACTTTAGCAAAGTTTGTACTATTTTCTGTTTATTTTGATAAATAAAAGAATTCATTTTTGTTCAATAAATATACTCTCATTAAAATAGGCCTATGTTAATATAAAAATATATTTTAAAACATACAGAAACTAAATTAGGCTACTTCAAAAAGTAAAGATTCTGAAAGCATTGTAGGAGATCCCATAATATTTATTATAGATTTATAGTAGTAACAATAAATTATATTTTATTATATGATTAATATAATATTTTTAAATATGATTGTTTCATTATAAATATGGGTATTATCTCTAAGATGGATACCCAGTTTGATATATGATATTTGCCATCTGAATCTAACCATGTCATATCAACGAATGGAAAAGTCATCAAACTATGTATTATCATGTTAAATATGGTGCCTTTTGCCCCAACAGCAGGGGCGCTTTTTACCCCATATACCATACTTTTACATATTCACCCGTTATTGAAAAACTGTTGCTTGAATTACCTTGAACAAAACTGAAAATCAATAAGAAGACCTTTGTCTGAAAATACGAACATTAATTTAATCGATTCTCATTTGTTACTTAAATCAACAACATTTTAAAAAACAAATATAGATCAAATATTAGATCAAATATTAGATCAAACTAGCTCAGAATCAACTTTGCATTGCTTCCCAGGATTAGACAAATTTACACGTGTATCTTGAAAAGTGGATATTTAGGAAAGTGCTGCGGCAAGTTTTTGTGCCATCTAGTGGTTTAGAGGAAAATAATACCAAAGGCGCCTTCTGCCCCATGGCGCCTTTAGCCCCGTTCTACCCTAAAAAAAAAAAAAAATTAGTTCTGACAAAAATAAATATTTAAAAAATTATAAACCTCACATTTTAACCCAATAAATTAACATGTTACAACTTACAAGTATGTTATATATAACTGGTCTGAACAAAAATAGTAGATTTACTCTCTAATAGTAGGTAATACTTGTGAAAAAGTAGAAATACAGCAGTTACCCTGGTTACCCCAGTACACAAAGCAGCAATGCACTTATAAGCACTGCTTTATTAGCCATCATATGGAGGTGAGCTGCAAGTATGATAGTCATGATTATTTTGGTCAATATTGAGATCATGATTATTAAATACAATTACTCAATGACTCTAGAAACATCGTCTTGCATTTATTAAACTATAATATAAAAAAATATAAAAAAGTAAATCTTTGTTTGAGTTGAACTAAACATGTCACAGCTTGGCAGAGAGTGTATTTGGGCTTTTATTAAGGGGTGAAAGTGCATTTCTGTTAAGAAATTGATGTGTTCTAAATGCTGGATTTAGAACACAACACAAAATGAGAGCACCATTGCAAAACTGAATGCGGCACAATAATCTTTTAATCTCAATGATCTTGTTTTCATAATCGTTGGAGGCCAAAACTGTAATTAAAAATAAAATTTGATTTCGCCCAGCCTTATCTGATTGTCTGTCTTCACATGACATCTGTGGTGCACTGGGTTGATACAGTGAGAGCTTTGGAGGAAGAACCAGGTTTGCGATTGGCTACACATTCTGCTAATGTCTTGCAAAGTAAACTATATTTTATACTGACAGTCAGAAGTCTGGCTACCTGTGGATACATTCATGCAAACATAAAAACAGGCTTACAGCTGCTACTTTTTTGCATAGAAATAGAACATGGCCACCCTTCACAAAAGCTCACCTTCCAGAGCACAGAGCTCCAGCGACTAGGCGATCTCTGTGTCTGAAAATCTTCATCGCGCTCCCAGATGGAAGCAGTGCACTCCTCGTAAAACTGGTGCAGGTAGGAACGCACCCCGTAACCCTGGTAACCGCTGCTGAGTGCACCATGGCTCTTCTCAGTGTAATCCGACCCACAGATCTCTGAGCAAGAAGTCATCCTTCACATCTGCACACAAATGAAACACTGTCATTTAGTTATGCAACATGGACATTTACAATATGCATTTTACAATATGCATTTTCAACAAGACCAAGTAGTTTTAATAAATTCATTAATAAACAAATAATTTACTAACTGACAAATAATGATTGTCCTTTTGTTAAAGCTGAAGTTTTGTATTTGCAGAACCAAACTGCAAAAATAATCCTTTTTTCACAGATTTCCTGAATCTTCCCATTGGTCAGGCAAATAGGTTGTCCTGCTCCAAACTGTGAATCAGCCTATGAGAGGAGACTCTGCATATTAATGAATATCACAATATCACATAAAAAAATGACATGCTTCAGCTTTAACCCTCTGGAGTCCGAGGCTGATTTGGGGCCTGGAGAAGTTTTGACATGCCCTGACATTTGTGCTTTTTTCAGTTGTTCATAAACATATTAATGGCAAAAAGTGTCATTACACTGTATTCAGCACAAACTAGGCTACAATAATATGTGAGGAACATGTATGTACATGTTTGTGTTTTTGAAGGAATAACATTTATGCGTGGTTATTGAAAAAACAAAAAACTTAAGTCACTGAAATAAGGCCAAAAAAAGTATAGTAAATCTGTGTTTACAATACTTTAGGGTATTGGAGGTTGTAAACTAGAGTTTTTGCTTCAAAATTATGTAAAAAATTATGCTGCCTACTCCTTAAAAAGAATATATTGATTTAGTTTTTGTAAGACACTTTTTGCCAAGAAACACAGTATGCAAGGAGGCGTGAATCACCACTGAAAATGGGCCATTCTCACCTGACAAAAGAATTGGAAAGTAATGAGCTGAAATGACTTGCATATTAATGAGGCATTTCAGTCAGGTAGGCTGTGAAAAAAACATTCTGTGATGTCTCAAGCTCATTATGATATATGAAACATACAGAAAAATATTATTACAATATAAAGTAATGGTTTTATATTATACTTTAAAATATAATGTATTTCTGTGATGCAAAGAGTCTGAATATAGGCTTTTAGTTTAAAAGCATGCACATTTGGAGAAATATTGGATTATCATATGCTTATGTCAATTTTCTATACAGAGGAGTTAGTTATTCTATATTCATTGTCATTACTATGAGCGCTGGTGTTTTCAATTCATCCTTGAAGTCGGAGGGCGCTCTGTGCAGTAGGGCTGCAATCCTGCAACTATCGATTATTTTGACGATTGGTCAGTTAATCTATTTATTATTTTTAAGATTAATCTAATTATTTTCTGATAAGTAGACTAATCATTTAGTTAACCTATTACCAATAAATAATAACCATAACTTCTGCCATTAATCTTTCAATGTTTTATACAAACATTTTTTCGGAAAAAAAAACTGGCATCTGTCAGTAATACAAATGTCCATGGCATGTCCAGTTCATAGTTACTGTCTGGGATTGACAGCAAGGTGTGAGTCTCGAAATGTCAACGCATTCACACAAACCGATGTATTTCTGCAATCGACGTATATGATTACGTTTACTGCCGCGAGGGCGCTGCAACCTGTCACTCACATGAGACTGACCAATAGCAAACCACAACCATCCAATCAATTCCCAATGGACAAAATCAAGTCCTGCCCTACTTTTTGTCTTTAGTACCTGAAGCTGTTTCACTCAGATATACATTACAATAGGAAAGAAAAGACTATCGCAACTTCTGTTTCATGCCGACGACAGCCACACTGCATAACACCAGCGAGCTGAAAATCAGATCTGATCACTGTCTTCCTCTAGTGATGCTGGGTGTGTTCAAACACCATTTGGTTTTCAGTTTGAGTTATTGTTGCTGTTGAGGTTCAGATATTAGCATTTCTAAAAGATGGTTTGCATGATGAGAGCACAAGGGGGAAATAGGGCTGTTAGCTTCCAGCAGAGCGCTGTAATTAAATCATGGCTCAGTGTGTACCTGCTGAAACCCATGAGGAAATGACTCAGCTGCCCTTCAGCATAGCTCTCTTCTGACAATATTAGTTTGTTTCATTTGAATGTTTAGGCTCATTTTGTAATTAAAGTCATGTCGTGCAGTCATACAGAAAATGAAGCCACATTTACTCATCGTCATTATAATTTCAATGTCATCACTTTATAGCAACATATGCTAACATGTTAGGTTATAGAGGGCATCAGTGCCTGCCCATTTTTTCAGTGGTGTTGCTTCCAGAAATGACATTTGCCATCCATTTGGGCTCCATAAACGTTTCTCCATTTGTAGGAAATTTACATGATCAAGTATCTTTTTAAGACAATTGTATCCACCATCTATGGATGGATACATTTTCACAAATGAAAATGCTTACACTGGATTCTTTCAAATACGATACATCTGATTAATTATAAAATATATTATAAGTATAATAATAATAATAATTGGCACAATTCTGTGAATGTCTTTGCATTTGATTTGAGAGCATCTGAAGGTTTTCCTGTGATGAAAAAGCAGTAAACGTCACATATGACGTCATCCCAAGCTCTTCATGTCATCTGATGTTCCTGTATAACTGAGACACTCTGTACCCGAGAGTCCCCTCATTAGAGAACTGCATATATATATATATTAATAGGTGCTGGCATGTCCGATGCACCAACGAATGTTTAAAAGAAAAGAAAAGCGTGTCGTTCTTATCCAACAATATAGCACAAAAGCATTTTACACATTTGACGATCACTATATTAGTAGATTCATCCAGCAGTCACAGTCTTGCCCATCAAATGTGTCCCTCCTGACAGACATACCAACAATGATCTCTGCTATAAACGCTGTCGAAGCGACCTCGACAGGCTTCGATAGATCAGTGTTTTGCGTATAAATGAATAAAAGTGAATATACCTGTCATTACCGGGCTGGAGCGCAATCCCTGCTCTTCTTCACTCTGCACAGCCGACGATGCGTTCGACTCACAGCGACGCACTGCGCATGCGTTACATCCACAGAGGTGGGAGTCTATCCTGATCAGATGCTTCTTTAGTCACCTGAAAAAGAGTGTGATGAATTTTAATGAGGTTTAAATCCCTTATCAAATGAAAAAAATAAAAATAAAAAAAATAAAAAGCTGCGTTGTCCTTTCTTATATGTTACTCGTCTTAATACTATATAATTTCATTAACATTTCACTAAAGGAGGTGATTCCCAATCATATCCAAAAGAACTAGCCTAGAGTATTTTTGCATTGTGATTAAACGCATTTAAGCATTTAAAATTTTCTAAATACACATGCATCGTAAGGTATTTCTGACATTTGCATAATTATATCAAAAGAAAATGGCATACCTTTTATTTTTATTGTTATAATGCCATCAAACATTAGGTTTCTAATTGCAGGAACGTTTTTTAAAGGTTGTTTATTTAATAAAATCACTTGCATGTCTTTTTTTTTATAAATGAAATATCACATTTAGAAAATGCCATTTGTAAATGCCATCCAAAGCTGAGGCAATTTGTGATGAAATCATAAAACTACATTGCAGAAAGTCAGAATTGTTCAAACTTTTTTAAAAAAAATGTGTCATTACATTTTAAGTTACATGCACATAAATCAACATGATCACAGCTTCCTGTGGAGTTAGATGAATAACTCATTTTAGATCAGAACTATCTACAGATAATGGCACTGGCTGTTAATCAATATTCTGTAATTAACCATATAAATAGGAACTGGTTGGTTCATTTTCTTTTAGGCTGCTTAACAACTGCAGTATTCCCACAGACTGGTTTCCATTTCAGCTGTAACACTAGTGAATTATTTACATCCTGAGCACAAACTATTTATTGTGAGCTTTAGGCCAAACACCATCTAATGAGTAATCAATAGTCCTCCTTTCAATCACATTGTACAATTCCATGTTTCACACTGTTCACAGTCTCCGATTGAGCCCGGTTGTAATTAATGTGTCAAGCTGCTTGTCTATCCACTGTTCTCTTTTAAGTCTTCTTATGCAGTTTTCTTAGACCAATAGTGCCCATAATGGGTAACAATTTAGAATACTGTTCCGTCATTAATGAATAACACAGGAACAAAAATGAGTAATGCAATAGCCTTAACATTCTAGTAATTGCTAACTAACAAGAAGCTCTGATTAACTAATTAGCAAGTAAAAGGTAACTATAGTAATGACTCAAGTGTTTTCTACATCCTTCTAAAGGAATTACTAGTAATTATTTGGAACAGTATTCATATTGATTACTGCAGAGTTATTATGCATTATGTTGGTGTTTTAGGATAAAAGCTTTCTGATTTGTTTGTGTTTTAGGGAAAAGGTCGTCCACACCAAGAACAATAACTATAGCGATAACTTTAATGATAACTATGTTAGTGTCCACACCAATGCATGATATTGTTCTGTTTATTATAAGCACGTACTGCATTTTTGTCTTCTGTCGCTTTAAATGCTCAAGCTTGAGCAGGATGGATTCTGATTGGCTGTCAATATTTTTATAATTCATCAGCTGTAAAAACAATCAGAAAGTGATTCCAATGATAATGTTTCTCTGTGCAGTTATTGTTATATTTGTGGTGTGTACTCTGCTATTCTTTTATGTTTAGAATGATTTTTAAAATGGTAACACTTTACGTTAAGGTTCCCTTTGTAAAGGGTTTATAATGGTGTTTGTTAATGAGTAATAAGTCATTTACAAATGCATTATAAATCATTAATAATGCAGTTATAACTGCATGAATAAAATGGGCAACTTTAATGCAATACCTGCCAAATAGTGAGCCATTTTTAACTCACGTGTTATAAATGCTTAATAAATGTATTTATTAACACTTATTTAACCCAAAACCATATTCCTGGTTTATTTCATGGTGCAGCAACAATTGACTATCAGACTATTAGACTGAAGGGTGTTGTATTTGTGGTTTTCTTATTAATATCTCATGACTGCCACTTTTCTTACTATGTTGCTTACCAGAAGTTTCTGTCTTACCCATGATACTCTCCAAAAAGGTCATGATGCCTATCCACAGCAGTGTATAAAAACTAATTTCTTGTTTTTTTAAAGATGGAATTCCAACTTTATTTTGAAAATAAAACATAAGATAATTACCATAACTTGATGAGACATTAATAATGAAAAAAAAAAAAAAAAAAAAAAAAAAAATCCAGTATTAGTTAATTTGTTAACCATAATGTAGGGTGGACAGTTGTGAACCATTTATTCATGAGTTGTAAACATTAATAACCTATGCAAATGAACCTTAATGTAAATTGGAAACCTGTGAACCATTTATTAATGAGTTATAAACATTAATAACCTGTAAAAGTGAACCTTAATGTAAAGTGGAAACCTGTGAACCATTTATGGGTAAGACAGAAACTTCTGGTAAGCAACATAGTAAGAAAAGTGGCATTCATGAGATATTAATAAGAAAACCACAAATACAACACCCTTCAGTCTAATTATGATAGTCAATTTTTTGCTGCATCATGAAATATACCAGGAATCTGGTTTTGAGTTAAATAAGTGTTAATAAATACATTTATTAAGCATTTATAACACGTGAGTTAAAAACGGCTCGCTATTTGGCAGGTATTGCATTAAAGTCGCCCTTTTTAGTCATGCAGTTATAACTGCATTATTAATGATTTATAATGCATTTGCAAATGACTTATTACTCATTAACAAACACCTTTATAAACCCTTTACAAAGGGAACCTTAATGTAAAGTGTTACCTTTAAAACTATATCATTATTGTCACAGTTATCGTCCTTGGTGTAAACAACTTTGGACTGCCAATGCCTAACATTATGAGTGTAAAGAAAAGATTTAGCTTGCTAGTGTGGAAACATGCCCAGATAACTTGATTGAATTGATTCAATAAAGTTATTTGGACATGTCTAAGTTTAGTTGAGTTTACTCATTCTACTTGAAGTATTTGAGTAAAGATAACATGAATCCATCATATGAAACTACGTCCATGATTGAATTCTTTTGAGTTGTTTAGCAGATTTTATTTTTTAATACTTTCCTTTATTTGAAGTTATTTACAAACGAGCAATTCATCATCAAAAATATGTTCAGTGGCAATTTTAATTAAAAAAAAAAAAAAAAAAAAAAAAAAAGAGATATATATATATATATATATATATATATATATATATATATATATATATATATATATATATATATATATATATATATATATATATATATATATATATATATATATATTGGCATCCAGTCAATTTTGTGGTCTGAAATGGGTTTATGCACCAAATATTTCCAATTTCATGGCATCTGTACTGTCATGGCATGTTTCCTCATCCCCCACGGGTCCTCGCCTCGACGTGCGCGCACAAGCCATTGACTCAGTACAGAGACTTGGAAACTGCCTGTAATGTTTTTATCATGGGAGCTTCTATAGCAACCACTTAACGATCTGTTGCTCCAGTGAAGCTGCTCCATCGTAAACTACACAATGGATTTCTTGGAATAAGAGTCCTGCATCACCTTTTCAAAGCATTTTACAGCAGTTCTGACTTTTATATAGCAGCTTATATTTTTTTAGTTGGGTACAAAAGGCTCATGAGCTGCATTTGACCTGATCTTTTTTATTTTATTTTATGAACATGCTGATTTTCCTGTTTATAATAAAAGGTGTTTTTCTGTGAACTAGTACCCAATTTGCATTACAGAGCGAATTTTCTTTTCTTTCTATTCTAACATGGGCATTTTCTCTGTTGTTCTGCTTTCAATCTCATTATATTATAGTGTTTAACAGTGAATGAGCACCTGGCAAAGGGTCTGATTACAGTCTATGCACACTCTTCCCAGCATGCAAGATTAGTCACAGTGTATCTTTCCTGCATCTGTAAATAAGGAAATGTTTAAACGTGCATGCATATAAAACAGGTCTGAAATTATTTCCTCAATTTATAACCACGTTTTTTTTTTTTTTTTTTTTTTTTTTTCGTCTGCACAGAAGCAATCTCTCTCTCTTTTGCTCTATCTTTGTGTGGACAAGCTGTGCCTCTCTTCCCGTTTCTATGGTTACAATCACAGAAAGGTCACCTTCTGGAAGTTGCTTGCGAGCCGCATGTGCTGCATGATGACAGTTCCATAATCACACTGCAATAACAGCTAATAAAAGGCAGACTTCATTAGTGTGCTTGTGTGTGTGTGTGTGTGTGTGTGTGTGTGTGTGTGTGTGTGTGTGTGTGTGTGTGTGTGTGTGTGTGTGTGTGTGTGTGTGAATCACTTACATGTGTTACAAGAGCCACTGCACTTCATTAAAAAAGCACTTTTACTCACACAGTCAGTTATATATCAGCACTACAAAATAATTTAAAAATACATAGTAATCTGTTGATAATGTTATGAATGCAATGCATCTCTGAGAAACATACTGATTATTTCTTCCATATTCACTTGCTGGATAAACAGCCATGGTCTGTCATTGCATTACAGACAGTGGATGATATAGTTCCACTGTACTAGTCACTGTACACTGACTAGTTAAATGACAATAATATTGCTAAAAAAAATAAATAAAAAAAATACATGAGTAAATGAGTGCCACCATCTGCCTCCTAGTGGTTTGTTTTCACATGCCAACAGATTTCAGATTTCATCACACTTCAGGAGCGAAGGAGCAACAACAGTGGAGCTCACACACATCTATAAATCAGCATATGTTTATTTTACACATTAATAAATCCATATAAAGTGATTCTTCATGAGTCCTGACTATTCCATCAATCAAGGACACAAGCAAAAGGATCTTGTATGTAAATGTAACCATAAACCAAGCAGATCTCTTTGTATCCAAAGGTTTTTTTTTTCTCCCACACTTCATACAACAAATGATGAGCTCTTTCACCTGAGTTGCTGTAATGGTTAAGTAATCATTTAATAACCAACCCCTGGATGCTCAGTAATCAGGTTACCACCCCAGAAAACCTCATCTTAATTTCAAAATATCTAATGATAGTTTTGATTGGTCATCTGTCAGCTCTCCACGCTGATGTATGGAGTTTGCTTTCATTAGCCTTTGCCTCACAGGGAGAGCATTACTGATGTGCCGACTGCACAATTAATCACAACACGTCTCTTACCAAGCCGAGTGTCGGAGAGCAAATGAAGATTGTTTTTGAGTAGGAAGAGACAGAGGTCAGTGTTTGTCATGTGCAAGTACAGTCACTGTGTGTTATAGGCCAAGGAGAAATCTAGTTACTGTATATATCAAGGTGTTACAAATGTCATTTTTGTATTCATGTTGATTTTCATATATTTGAAAAGCATTTAAATCATTGTAAAGAAATAGTATTTGATGACTCTAAAGTAATCCCCTGTGAAACAGAAGTACACTTTAGCATACTTTAGCATACTACTTGTTATGGAAATAATATACTTTATACTGAGAACTGAATGTAATGATTTTGGACAATTAAGTGCATGTTAATTGCAATTTAATAAAATGTATTATAGTTTAAATTTATATTAAACACACTTACATGGACTTTACAGTGCTGTTTTTTATATTACTGGATCTTAACGTGGCCTTTGATACAATGGCTCATAGTATCCTTCTTCGTCATTTAGAACACTGGGTCGGCATAAAGGGTAAGGCCTTACAGTGTTTTTAGTTCTTATCATGAAGATAGGACATTCTCTGTAGCACTGGGTAAGTTTTCTTCCTCCTCAGCTCCTTTTATTAGTGGGATACCTTCAATCTTTCAATTTATATTTGCTTCCTCTTAGGGAGTATTATTAAGAAGCATAATATTTCTTTTCATTTTTATGCGGATGACACTCAGCTCTGCCTACATTTGAAAGCTGGTGACTTTATTCAGCCTTGTTCAAACTTTATTCAGCCTATTCAAGTGGTTGTTTAATAACTTCTTCCAATTTAATAAAGACAAAACAGAAATAATTATTTTTGGTCCCTCAAAATTTAGAGGTGGTCTTATCAATGAGCCTGGTAAGCATTTTCCTTTGCTTTCGCCCCAGGTCCTGAGGAAATCTGGGTGTCATTCTTGACTCTGAACTTTGCTTAACTAAGCATATAAATTCTGTTGTTAAGAATAGCTTTTATCAGCTATGAATTATCTCTAAATTTAAATCTTTGTTTTCTTTTTTTTTTTTCAAGATTTGGAGAAAGCTATTCACACCTTAATTTCCTCACACTTCTACTATTGCAGCGTTGTATTCTTCCTCAGACTTCTCTTTCACACCTCCAAATAGTTCAGAATGCAGCTGCAAGACTGTTGACTTCAGCAAAGAAATATGATCATATTACCCCGATTTTTTTTTTTTTTTTTTTTTTTTGAGATATTTTGAAGAATGCTGGGAAGTTTTGGTGACAATGACTTCCACTGAGACATTTCTCTAAATATCTTCTTTTATGTTCCACAGCAGAAAGAAAATCATACAGGTTTGAAACAACATGAGGGAAATACTTTTTTTGTGAACTGTTCCTTTAATGATGCTGTATGTATTATTTTATTTTTTTGACTATACTAAAGCATAAAAATACCATAAAATGTTTCAGATATTTATGAAACATGCTAAGTTCACATACTTGTTTCTCCAAAAAACAGTGATACTGTCAGTTATTATGCTTTAAAATGTGCGTTTCGTGTTGGAATGTGCATTTTTGTTTTGGTCTGTGTGATGCCAGTTTACCCAATAGATTTCTGACACCCCGAGTGGCCAGTTGGCATAAAATACACCGTATTGCAGCCATGGAAGCCAGCAAACAAACTGGGTCAGAGATTGCGGATTCTACCTGAGCTAAAAAGCCTTGGTATCCATCTCATAATCTCTATGACCAGATACATATGAAAATGCAGAAAAAACAACTCATCAACTTAGTGTAAGGCTCGTAGCCTTCCATTCTTCTCAAACTGGCAACTAGTGTGAGCGTCGAGTCTGAGGAGGATGGTCTTTCCAATATTTTTAATTTGGACTGCAGTACCCATTGCAGTACTAGCTGTCAATATTACATACTGCACTTTTAAATACACTTATGTAGCCTTTTTGCATTAATTTTTTATTATCTACAAGTAGTTTAAAATTATAAGAGATTTACACTACAAGTGTAAGTAGAAGTACACTTCAAGTTCACATTCAACAATTAAAAACACTTTTTTTTACACAAGGGACGGCAGGGTAGGAGATTTGTTTCACAAACATTTTTTGTTATAGGCTGGTTGAAAGTCTTCTCACATCCTGATAGTAATCACTAAGTTAAGTGGTCTAAAAGTATTTATATATGTATATAGTCTGTGGAAGGCGTAGGGCCATAAAATGTTCATCTAATTATTGCATTCGGTCCAAATACGATAAATTCGATACGATGTCCTACCTGCCTGTCAGCATATGCATTTCCATACCTCTGTGCACCCTACTCTCACAGACATCACACGTCATCAGCGCATTTCATGATATGCAGAGTACAGACGTCAGCCGCAGGCACCGCAACCGAAACAGCAGCCACCTTTTACAGTTCCTTCTGAACCAAAACAACAAGCTTATGCTGTGTTCACACCATAAATAAGGTCATTTGGAAGAGATGGAAACCCGTGAAGACGTTAAGCTCTGATCAATTTGTGACTCGAATAAATGTGTTTCAATTTCAACACTATCAACGCCGAAATTAATCTGCAGCAGTTACGTGGTACAGGTCAGTGCACTTGAAGTTGTTTATGTTCTTTATTATTGTAATGTTATGTGCTTTGAGACATGAGGTAGTTTAATGGCGCCTCTCGTGACCCTTTTGTTTGCTCCTTGCTGTATACGTTCCTGTGTTTTGTAGAGCACGCTGAAGGAAGTGTGGGATCGTTTTTTCCATTAATTTAGTGCATCATCCGGGTATTTAAAGTGCACTTTTTCTTTTTGGAATTTTCAGTGTGAACGCACTACTCCCACTATTTATACTTAAAAACGTCATAGAATAGTGCATAAGTACTCGAACTGGGACGCACCTACATTGTTATGTCATTGACTAATGGTATCGTTATGTTGTTCATGGTCATTTAGAGTCACAATAGCCTCGCTCACTCTGCTCCCAGCAGGCTACAGTATTCCTGTGGTTTAATGCTGTTTTTTCCCAGATGAAAGATAAAGAAAAAAATCATACAAACTTTGATAACTGATGTTATCTAGTTTGAATACGTCTCATCACTCCACTTATACAGGGAATTTGATTTAACCCATATCATTATTCTGTCTATACTGAGTTCAGTCATTGCAATATTTCCATTAACACATAATATTGCCTTTTCAGTGAAAAATCAGCTCAGTCAGTCTATGTCTGTATTCATTTCTTTCTATTCTAACCTTATTCCAGAGCTGCAATAACCTGCTCAGAGTTTCAGACAGTACATCATTTACCCAGTGACTCTCAGTGTGATCATGCCATGTTCATTTCCCCTGGCATTGTTAATATTAAAAATAAATGTATTGATGTGGGAAGCAGTGGTGTTTGGTGGGAAATACTTTGTGAGTGATGCAGATCCAGAGGCCATGCACCTGCTTCTGATTGGGCTTCTGCATGTACAGCCACACATTATTTATCATGCAAAACAGTTCACGCTGCTCCATCAAAAGATGGCTAATGCGTTGGGCCCATCGCATGGCTGGGCAGGTGGGATTTTTCTTGTTAAGTCTCTTTATTTGTGTTTTGGATAAATCTTATTTTTGTGTTCTCCCTCTCTTTATTTCTTTGTCCCCCTTTCATTGTACCTCTTGTACCTTCCCCTCTCCCTCTCTCTCCATCTCCCCCCCCCCCCTCTGCCACCTTTATTCCTTCTATAATTGCTCATTTGTTTGAAAAGGCCTCAGATTGGGGATTATGGAGGCCAGACGGCATCATGATAAGAGAAAGGGACAGGCAAGCAGCGCACGGCTCCTCCACCTAACAAAAGGACACTGGCGCGAATCACCGCAGCGTTACCTAGACAGCGGGTGCTCGGCGACAGCCACTCGTGGCTTTGGCTGAGCTCTAATTATGCCTGCGGCTGATGCTGCGGCCGGATGAATAGAAGCAGCTTTTTGCTGCTGCGTGCCACTGTTTTCACAAAGCCAAAGTCTGCGTCCACAGACGAGTGCTTCTGCACCTGCCTCTCTCAGCGATCTGAGGCCCTTTTCTTACATGTGTGATCTCTGCGGGTCTAAAGCAGCTTTTCTGGGGGGTGACAGGTGAGAAGGTTAGTTTTCATGGAAAAAAAATAGTCAAAATGTCAAAACAAAAACTTGCATATGTCTCAGGATATGATTTTTTTTTAACCATCTGTTATTTTTTGCTAACACTTTATTTTACAATTTCTTTTTTACACATTACATGTACTTACTATAGTAATAACAGTATATTATGCACAATTACATGCAACTAACCCTAAGCCAAGCCAAGCCAAACCTTAACCCTACCCTATTGTAAGTATGTGCTTTTAATTGATATTACCTGTACTTAAATGTATAATAACACTGTAACACATTAAAATAGTGTTACAAAATCTTCCTACTAGTATTACAATTTCTTCATGCAAAATGTTTTTTTTTTTTTTTTTTATCCTTTTGATTTTTGGGCCTGGACATGTTTTCATGATATATAGTTTGCATGATATTTTAGTTCATATAGAACCTCCTCTAGGGGCCTAACACAGAAACGTCTCAGTGTTTCACAAGATATTTCAGATGCAAGTCTTTCACAGTGGCCAGAGGGATTTTGAGCCATTTCTCTTCCAGAACAGTGTTCAGGTCACTATGTGATGCTGGTGGAGGAAAACGTTTACTGACTTACTCCTCAAAAAATATGTAGATCTGGTGACTGTGCAGGCCGTGGGAGATATTCAGCTTCACTTTCATATTTAGTAAACCATTCAGTCTTGCTGCATGTATTGGTAAACTATCATGCTGATGCACGGAATCCCCATCAGGTTACAATGTTTGAACCATTAGGTTCACATGGTCCTCCAGAATGGTTCAGTAGTCCAGTGATGAGCCCATCAAGCACAGTAGGGAATGCCAGGATATTGCAGCCAAAATCATCACTGATGGTTCACAACAATCTGGGTGATAAGCCTCTTGGGGTTTCTTCACACCGTAAAAACAGTGAAGGTGGACTCTATAATACATGTTTCACTTTTTGTTTTATTTATTTATTTATATTTTTTGACTACATTTAAATGGTTAAATTTTGTAAACAAAAAGTCTAATTAAAATTTTTGTAATTTTAGTAATCAAAAAATCTAATTAATTAAAATCATCAAACTTATACAATTTATTAAAAGTTTAACAAAAATTACTTTTTTTAGGCCTATGAAATACATTTTTTCTCATTTTTTTTTCATTTTTTTTTTAGAAATTTTGTGTTGTGTATTTTATTTTTTTCTGGCAATTAAATTAAGGCATAAAACATTTATTTAATTTATCTTTTTAATCATATGACATTAAACAAACTTTTCTGTAAAACAAAGTGAGCTTTACTGTTAAAATTAAAAAAAGGAAGAAAAATGATGATTATTCCTTAAAAAAATAAGTGTTAGTAGTAATTTATTGTTATTGTTATTTTTATTAGTGTTAGTATTATTATTCCACTGAGACATAGCTAAATTCTATTGTACAACAATAATATATTTCTGTCACAATTTCTTTAAGTTAAACCAAACTTTTATTTTGACAGCTTGCCATAAAGATCTTTGAGTGTGTTTATGATATGACAATAGTTTTTCTCAAATTAAACCTTAAAATGCTCATTAAGTGACTCTAAAAGTGGCTCTGGAGATCATGCATTCATGTCCGCGGCAGAGGCTGAAAACACCATGAGCAACATACCTCAGTGTGTGTGTGTGTGTGCGCTGCTATTTTGAACCAATAATCGGAAGCAAAAAGCAGTTGAAGGATGATGTGCATAATTCAGTTATTTATCTGACTCCAAAATAATTAATCTGACTCCATTAAAGTTGTTTTTTTTTACCTTAAAGGTAAAAGTCTTTCTTAGAACTGATAGGAAAACTTAGATGTAATGAATAATGCACTACGTGCAGAAGAGTCCGTAAAAACCTTTTTTGTAGAGGTTACGCATCGGTGTATGGGAGCGGTAGGGTTAAAGCCTTTCTCCCAGAACAAGTTACCTTTCCTTCTTATACCCTGAGAAAAGCATTGCTATACATGAGTGTTATACCAACACCAAAACAAACTGACAGGAAATCAAATGACATGGCAAATGGGTGGTGATGAAGAGGGAGATAAGAACATTAACATATTCTCCTCAATGCATGTTAAAGCAATAGTACCTAGATTGTACATTAGGATACTTTAATGTCTCCATTAAGTACACTACCATTCAGTTCAGTTTAAAAGCAGTCAGATGAGACCAAACATGACATAGTTTCATGTTAGAAAACACTAGTAGATAAATAGTATATAGTTGAAAGCATATATGTCATGTGATGCAAATGGTACAGATGTGTCATTGAGGTTCCTGAGTGTCACAACAGTCCTCAATCAGCATATTGATGAATCCCTCACACTAGATAGGCATTAGCATACTGTGGTGATCAGGGACGTGCACAGGAATTTTGAGGGGCAGTTGCTCTGACCTAAAAAAAGGGCACTCCCCCCCCCCCACCCAAAAAAAAATTTAAGGGCTATATGAAGGACTGAGAATTGACTCCGCTTCGAGTCGTGACCGAATCACCACCTCAGGTGTGCAATATTTTTCTAATAATTCAACGGCCCGTCGTCAATTATTCCTAACTGGAATCACAGCTTAAATAATGTTTTGACATCGACAACCCAAGTGCATTTTACCTCAAACTTGCTTCTAGTTAACTTTCTAAAGTAGCAATCGCTTCTCGGGTCGACATTAACACACTGACAAAATTATATTCAGAATTAAAAAAATTTTATACCACTTTTTAATGTGTGATTGTGTAAAGGTTTTCACGAGATACCAACCTTTCGCGAACTTGCTTCCAACACTTGTTCTCATGGAGGCGCGGTGTGCACGGAGGGGAGGGGATGTGCGTGCGCGAGTATGTGAGAGAGACGCGTGAGTGAGAGACGCAGGGAAATGAAATGAAGCTGAACGTTTGCTCTATGAAAAACATTGACAAAGAGGAAAACTAAGGACATTTAGTCTATAATTTTATTTTATTTTAGTTAGTTTTGCCAAACACACATTACAGTTTTGGTTAGTTATCGTTTTTTTTTGTAATGCCTAGTTTTATTTTTATTTCAGTTAACGATGATGTTTTTTCCCACCTAGTTTTCGTTTTTTCATTCGTTTTCGTTAACGATTATAACCTTACTCACCTTTCCGACAACGTTAAGTCGTCTCACCCGACAACTGCGACAATCTCCTTCTAGTGCCGCTCATGCAGGCTCAGCTCAGGTGCCGGTCGCGTGCAGCGCTGCAGCCACGTAAACAGAGTTTGCCCTTCCCCTACTGACTTTCACTTTCGTACGGGTGCCCAAATATGGAAGTGAATGAGGCTTTGCGATTTTTTTATTTATTTATTTTTTTAAATCTAGGCCTACGTGAAATTATGCATCCATTGTACGATTTTTAAAAAAAAAAAAATTTCCACCTCGGAAGGGCAACGTGAGTCGAGAAGGGCATATGGGCAGTTGCCCGGGCAACCTGAGCAACCCCCCTGTGCACGTCCCTGGTGGTGATGATGAAGGCCATTGTGCCACGTTTAATTTACATGTATAACTTTTAAGTACTAGGGCAGTAAAGAGTTCTACCCATATTTGCTCATCCCTACAGTGCCTAGACACGACCACAACACATCCCTGAAGTGTCAGCAGAGATCTGGCCTCCCCGACTGAGCCTGGTTTCTCCCAATGTGTTTTTCTCCATTTTTGTCACCTGTTGGAGTTTGGGTTCCTTGCCGCTGTTGCCTTTTGGCTTGCTTAGTTGGGGACACTTGATATTCAACAATGTTTTTGATCTGTCTGCATTGACACCATTGTATGTGAAGAGAACTGAGCTGGACAATGACATCACTGTTTTCTCCAGCAAGTGTATTAACTAAATTAATAACTATTGATTTTTTACAAAGGAATGAATCAATACTGAACTTACTTAAGCTGGACAATGACACCATTTTCTTCTAGAGCTGCTGTGCAGCCACAATTATTTGCAAGTTATCACTGTAAAGCTGCTTTGACACAGTCTGCATTGTAAAAAGCTCTATATGAATAAAGGTGACTTGACTTGTGGTAAGTGACATTCTGCTTTATACAGTAAGTTCTGTTTTTATGACTGAATTCCGCGATTCCGTCCGTGTTTTCTGCATCATGAAAATCATAGGTCCCTATGTATGTTGTTAGGATGACAAAAAGGTTTAAAAGTTACATTTTCAGTCTGCCTCAGTGGTCTAAAAGCGCTCGTCAATGTCAAAAGCGTGTCAGAATTCAATGTCAGAGCGTGAATTCCAGCATGAAGCATCAGTTTAATGTTAAAAGATAGTGAGGTAATTTAAATTGCGAAACATTTAATGTCAACTGTTTTGTAATAGAAATGTAAAACGACCAACATTAACATCCAGTGATGCAAACGACTCGACTGTTTTTCTCAGATATGGCCATTTTGAATTGAAAATATGCATTTACTTGATTCACGTAAAGAAAAAATTCATAAGAATATATTACATTTTAAAAATAACTTCAAATAATAATAAAAAACTAAATAAATTGTATTTCCTAACTGAATGTGACGAGACAAGAAACGTTTTATATTTTCGACATATTAAGCATAGCAGTGCATTTTAATGCAGATGAATGCAAATATTATTTGCAAATAGAATTAGACCAAGAATTTCCTTCTATTTCTTTATTTTTTATAGAAGCATAAAGAAATAGATGTTAAAGACATGGTAAGCTTTGGTTCTTAGAACATATTTTTGTTATCTGGGTTGATTATGTCACTGTTTATGTTGCTAGAACACAAAGTGCTGACAGAGTAATGCTGATCAAAGGACTTTTATCAGTTGGTTGATGAATTGTTTACATGATTAAATTTGTGGTGCCATTCACATTTGATCTTGCTCTTTATTTCCTCTTTCTCTCTTCTTTAACTGCCCCTCAACCAGCAAATGCATAAGGTATAGGTGAAACTGAATAGAAGAGCATCACTCTAATCTTTTGAAGATGTGTTTGAGCTGCAGGCCTTCTGTCAGATTGTAAGTGGAGGGGATTGTGCGAGCGGCACGAGGAAGGAAACCGCAGATTGTGTGTTTCCGAGTGCAGAGCGCAATTGAGCCACACAGCTTTCGGGCGGAGTGTGTTGGAGACTGCTAATAGATCTTTATTAATCCAGAGCAGCAAAGCTTGAAATAGCCTTTTAAAGACCAATTTTGAAGCCCACTATGTGTAAAGGAAACTTTACCGCTGCTGCTTAACTTCAAAGGGTTCCACTTGAGCGTGTTTAAAGCACGTGAACTGAGATCACTGATAACAAAACGATCCATTGTGTCACAGAGTGATTGGGTTGATAGTACAAGGCTTGGAAACAGCAGGTTACTGCTAGTTTAACCACACAATTATTCATCTGATTAGATACACTGTGATTTGTTACATGGGAGGATAGCTGATGTAGATCATCAAGGCAATCGGTGCTGGACGAGATGAGCATGAATTTCCATCCAGGCTTGATGCTGATTTAGTACAGTTTCAGCCTCAGATATCACACCCATGGACTGCTGGCCGAACATCTGCTGCATATGGCACACAAAATTGGAAACACTTCGTAAATTTCAAAGTCATCATCTGATTGTTGAATTCTACAGGATTTCTGGGCCTGGAAACACCCGATGTGATACCAAACCCTGTCATGGAAGAAAAATGCTGTTGTGTTTACAACTGTAACAATAAACGCTTATCAGGATCAACAAAATGCTGGATTTTCAAAAGTATGTGAAGTATGTGAAGCTCTTTAAAATATGTCCAAGAGTTTTACACGGCAGTCTATTATTGTAGGGACGTCAACTATACATTTTCACCCAGCTAACCATGATGATGAACAAAACAAACTGTGATTGGATGCTTTACATTTTGTTAAGGCAGCCTCTTTGGTGGTCCTTGGCCAATGAAAGCTGCTATGGAGTCCAGTGCTTCTGCCATTAGCCTGAAGGTTTGGCTACACAAGCCGTAATTGAAGACTATAAGGTGCTTAAATTACTTTACATTTAAGGTTACATAGTTACACATTTGGCTACATGTACTTACTACAAAGCCCAAAGTATACTTTAGTTTTTTTAGTTTTTAAACTTTAGTTTCCACTCCCGTACGTGTACAGTTGAACACACAGCTTTGCAAAGTGTACATTACTTAATTTGATTCATACGCATACACAGGCGTTCGACGCATGCACAGTTTTGAGCAATCTCTCATCACGAGTTAAAACCCGTGTAAATATATTTGTATTCTTTCATGCTAGAGTTGTAAAAATGAGGGTAATTTCTAACCTTTTCACAGTCTGTCATCTATGTAGGCCTCCTGTAGCTTGCATACGCTTTGGTCTGTTCTGTTTATGCAGTTTTTCTTTGACTACCTTGTGAATCGATGCCCCCAGGGCACGGTTGCCACCTTATAAATAAACTAATTATTGCAAAAAAAAAATTAAAAATAATAATTAAATGCGCATGTGTGACCTGCATGTACAAAGACCTGCGTGTACAGTGTGCATACTCTTCTGATGACGAAATTTGTGTCATGTGAAGTTAAGTATACTTTAACAGTAAATGTTCCCACTTTTTTAACAGTAAATGTTCCCTCCTCACTTTTCCTTGCCAGTGTTTATTTATTTATTTATTTTTTACATATATTCTTGCTTCATTTCTTCTTCTTTTTTTTTAAATCAAAACTTGAATGTGGGTAAGTTAAATAAAAAAGCAACATTTTTAACAAAAAGCAGAGAAAGTCCCATTCTACTTTTTTTTTTTTCATTCCAGAAGACTTTTTAATAAACAAAACATTAATAACATTGTTAATGTAAAAATACAAAATAGAATTCTATTTGGTTTATTTTTCTATGTAATGTAATGTTTATTTAACCAAGAAAATGTGATAACATTAAGTGTAAATGGGACATGAATTTATTTATCTTTAATAAAAATAAAATTGCCTCCTCATTTCAGAACACCACTGCACACCACTGACAACTATGTACTAACATTTAAAGGTGCAATAGGTGATTCTCTACAGAAACATTTTTTGTTATACTGGTTGAAAGTCTCCTCATATCCTGATAACAATCACTATGTTAAACGGTCTAAATTTATTTTTAAAAATATATATAATCTGTGGAAGGCATAGGACCATACAATGTAAATCCAATTATTATATTCAGTCGGAATTAAATAATACAATGTCCTACTTGCCTGTCGATGTATGTTTTTACATGTGCACCCTGTTCGCACAGATATCATACGTCATCATCACACTATGCAGAGTTTATGCAGACAGACCTCAGTCATGGGGCACTTCAAATGAATGACAGCCACCTTTTTACAGTTCCTATCTAATCAAAACAACGAGCTTATGCTGCGTTCATGGCATAACTACCCTAATTAAGAGATGGCAACCCGTGACGTTCTAAACGGAGCTGTTCATTCAGACTCAGAATTATGCATTTCCATGTCAAGAGTACCAACACTAAAATTAATCTGCAGCAGTCAGGTAAAAGCTCTCCTAGTTGTTTATGTTCATTATTATTGTAATGTTATGTGCTTTGAGACATGCCATAATAATGACATTTTGCGGAGAGCAGCTGTGTATGTGCGTTCATGTGTTTTGGACGAGGCGTGGCTTTGGAAGGCAATTTGCAGGGAGGGTGGGATCATATGCTTTCAATGCTAGCAGGCTAACATTAGCATTTCCCAGATCAACTACTGCACCTTTAAATAATAATTTGATACAGTGCACATATTGTGTACTTGCATGTTTTTACAATGTACTTATATTTAAAAAAAATACCTGGATGTAATTACATCTGTAATTAATTTCTGTAATTAGGCTACATCTAATTGTTACCCTTCCCTTACCCCTTAACCCACCATTAAACCTACCCATACCAATAAAACTGTCCCTAGCCTTACCCATATCCCACCTCAGTAGCAGCAAGTGTTGTGCAATAAACATCAACACAACATTGACCTAACAATTATTTTAATGTAAGTACATATTGAAAGACACATAAGACTGTGACCCTGTAAAATTATGCACAATTATGCAAATAACCCCAAACAAAACGTCTCGGTTACATAGGTAACCCTCGTTCCCTGAAGGAGGGAACGGAGACGTACGTCGGACAGACCGACGAATAGGAATCTCGCTAGAGAGGCCAATCTACTTCGAGTGTAACTAAACGAGCCAATGCACATTGGCATGCAATCATATGCATCAGCTGCTCGCCTCGCAGCGCGGGTATATAATGAGCAGCAGGTGCGTTGCATCTTCAGGTTTTCGCTGAGGAGCCGAACCCAGCAGGCGGCAGCATCAGCAGGACAACGCCTGTGGCGACGGGACGTACGTCTCCGTTCCCTCCTTCAGGGAACGAGGGTTACCTATGTAACCGAGACGTTCCCATTCAGTCGGTCACGTTCGACGTACGTCGGACAGACCGACGAATAGGAATCCCTACCAAAGCGCCACAGGGGCTGCCCTCTTCCAGCGCTCTGTCGTGAGCCACCTGAACCCCCTTGCCTAAGGACGGTGGGACCAGGCTCACGCAGAGAGGGTCGATCACTGTTGTTCCCAAAACCCACTCAGTGCGACAATTGGATAACGCTGGGAAAGCGTAGCCTTACATGCGATAAGGAACGCTGCGGAAGCCATATCCTTCCCCGAAGGAGTTATATGGATAAGTACATATGGACTAACCTTGTAGGTTGTACAACATATGGAAGAACTGGGGTGACTCCACTCGGTGAGAGATGGGTTCTCCCAGAGGGAAAGACACGGGCTTCGTTTAGGAGCAGCCGTGGAAAAAGCCATATGGGATCCCCGTAGGGTCACACATATGGAACCCAGCCTAAATCCGGTTCTCAAGGATACAACGGAGTATAGGCCTGGCGCCAGACGCTCCGCCACGTCGGCTGCCGAAGGGTAACCGGAGGACTCAACAGGGTCTGCCCGTAGGGACTCTCTGGAGAATAGAATGCACATGTAGCGCAGCAAGCCGACACTAAGCCGGGGCCTCTCCGTGCCTCTGACCTGAGGCGAGAACACGGGAGGAGACCGGCTCGACACGAAGGCTATAGTATCTAGCGAACGTGTTAGGTGTCGCCCAGCCCGCAGCTCTACAAATGTCTGTTAGCGAGGCGCCACGAGCCAGCGCCCAGGAGGATGCCACACCTCTCGTGGAGTGGGCATGCAACCTGAGCGGGCAGGGCACGCCCTGAGCTTGGTAAGCCAGGGCGATGGCATCCACTATCCAGTGGGCCATCCTCTGCTTGGAGACAGCCTTTCCCTTCTGCTGGCCTCCGTAACAGACGAAGAGCTGGTCTGAGGTCCTGAAGCTTCGAGTTCTGTCTATGTACAGTCGCAAGGCGCGAACTGGACAGAGCAAAGCCAGGGCTGGGTCTGCCTCCTCCGAGGGCAGCGCTTGCAGGCTCACCACCTGATCCCTGAAGGGAGTGGTAGGAACCTTGGGCACATAGCCAGGCCGGGGTCTCAGTACCACGTGGCTGTCACCCGGCCCGAACTCTAGGCACGATTCGTCGACCGAAAATGACTGCAGGTCCCCTACCCTCTTGATGGAGGCCAATGCCACCAGCAGCAAAGTTTTCATAGAGAGAATCTTTAAGTCTGCTGACAGCAAAGGCTCAAAGGGAGCAATCTGGAGTGCTCTGAGCACCAGAGTAAGGTCCCAAGAGGGTATGGAGGGGGGACGAGGAGGATTTAACCGTCTCGCCCCCTAAGGAACCTGACGACCAGGTCGTGCTGACCAACAGATTTGCCATCTATGTGGTCGTGGTAAGCGGAGATAGCAGCAGAATGGACTTTGAGGGTGGAGGGGGACAGCCTACGCTCCAACCCTTGCTGCAAGAAGGAAAGCACGACACCGATCGAGCATCTTCGGGGGTCTTCTCGGCGAGAAGAGCACCACTCGACGAACAGGTTCCACTTCGAGGCGTAAGCACGTCTCGTAGACAGTGCACGTGCCGAAGTGATGGTGTTAAGTACCTTGGGGGGTAAGTCACCTAGAACCTCCGCGTCCCGTCCAGGGACCAGACATGGAGTTTCCAGAGGTCTGGACGCGGGTGCCAAAGAGTGCCCCGTCTCTGAGAGAGGAGGTCCTTCCTCAGAGGGATGGGCCAGGGAGGGGCTGTCGCGAGGAGTGAGAGTTCTGGGAACCAGGTCCGGTTGGGCCAGTAAGGCGCAACTAACAAGACCTGCTCCTCGTCCTCCCTGACTTTGCACAGGGTCTGTGCAAGTAGGCTCACTGGGGGAAACGCATATTTGCGCAGGCCCCGGGGCCAGCTGTGAGCCAGTGCGTCTGTCCCGAGTGTTCCCTCGGTCAGAGAGTAAAACAACTGGCAGTGGGAGGTTTCTGGTGAGGCAAACAGGTCTACCTGAGCCTCTCCGAACTCTCTCCAGATCAGCTGAACCACCTGGGGGTGGAGTCGCCACTCTCCGGGCAGCGCAGCTCGTGATAGCTCGTCGGCCACACGGTTGAGCACACCGGGGACATGAATGGCGCGAAGCGACCTCAGATGCTTCCGACTCCACAGGAGGAGATGGCGGGCGAGTTGCGACATGCGACGGGAGCGTAGACCACCTTGGCGGTTGATGTACGCAACGGTCGCAGTGTTGTCCGTACGGACCAGTACATGCTTGTCGCGAAGCAGGCCTTTGAGGCGGCTCAGCGCAAGGCGTACTGCCAGCAACTCGAGGCAATTGATGTGCCAATGCAGATGGGGTCCCGTCCAAACCCCTGAGACTGCATGCCCGTTGTACGTGGCACCCCAGCCGGTGACAGAAGCATCTGTGAAAACCACAGCATGCCGGGACACTTGTTCTAGGGGCACTCCTGCCCGGAGAAACAAAGGGTCCGACCACGGACTGAAGGTTCGGCGGCACTCCTGAGTGATTGGCACCCGGAACGTGCCGCGTTGCCACGCCCATCTCGGGACTCGGCCGTGAAGCCAGTGCTGAAGCGGTCTCATATGAAGCAGCCCGAGCGGTGTTACAGCCGCTGCAGCCGCCATATGCCCCAGGAGCCTCTGAAAAAACTTCAGTGGGACCGCTGTCCTGCCATTGAACGTATTCAGGCAGTTCAACACCGACCGAGCACGTTCCTCTGTGAGGCGTGCTACCCGTTCGACCGAATCCAACTCCATACCGAGAAAAGAGATCCTCTGCACTGGGGCGAGTTTGCTCTTCTCCCAGTTGACCTGAAGCCCCAACTGGCTGAGGTGCCTGAGCACTAAGTCCCTGTGTTCGCACAACTGATCCCGAGACTGTGCTAGAATGAGCCAGTCGTCCAGGTAGTTGAGAATGCGAACACCCTGTTCTCTCATGGGAACAAGGGCTCCCTCCACGACTTTCGTGAAGACGCGGGGAGACAGGGCCAGCCCGAAGGGTAAGACTCTGTACTGATATGCTCGACCTTCGAACGCGAATCTCAGGAATGGCCTGTGTCGCGGAAGAATCGAAACATGAAAGTACGCGTCCTTCAGGTCGATCGCTGCAAACCAATCTCGGGGACGGATGCACTCGAAAATGCGTTTCTGCGTAAGCATTTTGAACGGTAGCTTGTGAAGGCTCCGATTCAAAACTCGCAGGTCCAAGATCGGTCGTAACCCGCCGCTTTTCTTGGGTACAATGAAGTAGGGGCTGTAGAACCCTGACCTCAAATCGGCTGGAGGGACCGGCTCTATCGCGTCCTTCGCCAGTAGGACTGCAATCTCCGCACGCAGAACAGGGGCATCGACATCTTTCACTGAAGTGAAGAGGACGCCCCTGAACTTGGGGGACGCCGGGCGAACTGAATCGCATAGCCGAGCCTGATGGTCCGGAGGAGCCAGCGAGACGGACTGGGGAGCGCTAGCCAGGCTCCCAGAGACCGCACCAGCGGCACCAAGGGGACCACCGGCGTACCCGCCGCGGGGCAGCGAGGTGGAACGCAGGGACGCGGCCCGGGAGGCTCTCTGTGTGAGGCGGCCCGAAGCGGGGTCACAGTGTGCTGTGCAACACTTACCTGCCTCCACGGGTGGACAGAGGGAGCAGTCGAGGATTTGCTTACCTGCTGCTCGCTGCTGTCCGCTGGCGACAGAAGAGGTGGATGAGAGTGGTGAGGTTCTAGCCCTCCCACTGCTCTCCGAGCCCTCTTCGGACCCGGAGATAAAGGAAACTGCTCTTTTCTTGAAAATTTGGGTACCGCTGGCCGTTGAGCCAGCGGCGGAACAAAAGGAAACAACAAAAGATTCTCCACCCGGCCCTCCTCCGGGGGAAGGAGAGGTGCATTCACCACCTCCTGAAGAGCAGTCCCCTCCATCTCCGGGTCGCCCGTCCTAGGGCCGCTTGGACTTGGCCTTGCCACCCTTCTTCTTGGGGGGTGGCTGGACGGGCTGGGCGCCCCGCCCGCGACCGGCTCCACGGCGCCGCTTGGATGGAGGCTGCTGCTGCTGGGGCGCGGGAGCGGGGGCGGCTGCAGGGGGGCGCCCTCGGCGACGGGTAGTCTGAGGTGCCGCCGGCGGTGGAGGTGCAGCCGCTGACCGCCTCGGCAGGATGTGACTGATGGCCTCAGACTGCCTTTGTACAGCCGAGAACTGTTGGGCAAAGTTCTCGACCGCGTCGCCGAAAAGGCCGGTCTGGGACACGGGGGAATTAAGAAACCTGACCTTGTCGGTATCCCTCATGTCCGCAAGACACAGCCAGAGATGGCGTTCCTGGACCACCATAGTGGACATCGCACGACCCACTGACCGCGCCGTAACCTTCGTCGCTCGAAGCGCGAGGTCCGTCGCGGCACGAAGTTCCTGGAGAACTTGTGGATCATGACCACCCTCGTGCAGGTCCCTCAGTGCCTTGGCCTGATGGACCTGCAACAACGCCATAGCGTGTAAGGCAGAGGCAGCTTCCCCACAGGCCTGATAAGCCTTGCCGGTAAGATCCGACGAGTACTTACAGGCCCGGGAAGGGAGAGACGGCTCCCCCGCCAGGTGGAGTTAGGGCACAGTTGCATAGCAACGGCCCGTTCCACAGGGGGTATGCGCGTGTAACCCTTCGCTGCCCCGCCATCAAGGGTGGTGAGGGAGGAGGACCCACCGACACGGTTTCGGGCAGTAAAAGGTGCCGTCCACGTGCCCGTGAGCTCTTCATGCACCTCCGGGAAGAAGGGCACTGGGGTGGGGGGCTGAGAACCAGCCCTGGCCACCCCGAGATACCAGTCATCCAACCTCGAGGGTTCGGGACACGGTGGAGGATTCCACACGAGCCCGACCCTGTTGGCGGCCCGGGAAAGCATAGCCATCATTTCCGGGTCCGTGTCGGGCACAGTTGTCACCCCCGAAGGAGGCAACTGCGCCGACTCATCCTCCCCAGAAGTATCAGGCTCACCCTCCGATGCAGCGATCGACATCCGGTCGTCTGGGGGAGCTCCGAAGGAAACGGATGGTACACACCTCTGGGGTGGTCCACCACGTTCCGAGGGCAGCTCTACTGGCTGCGGAGCGCACGAGGGGGGAGGGTTCCTAGGGGGTTGGTTCCCCGAAGGAAGCGCGCTCACCGTTATCCTCAAGTCACCAGCCCCGCCGCTCGCAGCAACCCTCTGAGGAGGATTGGAGCGAGGCGTCGGGACCGGGACTCCACCCCTTTGCAGAAAGTGGAGTCTCGACCGCAACTCCGCGATGGTCATCTTCCCACAATGGGTACATGACTCATCCACAAACGCTGCCTCAGCGTGCCTTAAGCCCAAGCACGCGATACAGCGCTGGTGACCATCCCGAGGCGCCAGGTAACGACCGCATCCAGAAACACACAAGTAGAACGACATCTTTAAAAAGACGCGAACTACTCGTGTTAGCTCTTTCAAGGACTGACTCTTTTAGGTGCTGAAGCACGCAGGGGAATAGCCGCTGCAGCACAGACAGGGAATGTGCAGCCTGTCGTGTGCACTCTCCTTGAAGGCGCTCCTCTTACCAGCTGTAACAACAGCTTTTTAGCGCTCTAGGCGCACCGTTTCACCAGCCGTGAGAACGGCCTTCACGCTGATTACAGCTTTGCTCAATCAAATTAAAGGCAAAAACAAAAACAAAAGGAGAATCGGCCCCGCTGCTGCGCTGTCCGCCTGCACCTCGCAACAAAGAGACGTCTTGAAGAGAGACTCGTTCACCACACTCGCTTTCAGTAGCTGTCTTCATAGAAGGTTTGGCTCCGAAGCGAAAAGCTGAAGATGCAACGCACCTGCTGCTCATTATATACCCGCGCTGCGAGGCGAGCAGCTGATGCATATGATTGCATGCCAATGTGCATTGGCTCGTTTAGTTACACTCGAAGTAGATTGGCCTCTCTAGCGAGATTCCTATTCGTCGGTCTGTCCGACGTACGTCGAACGTGACCGACTGAATGGGAACCCTAACCATAACCTTATAATATATTTAATTCATATTAGTTTGCACCTATTTGTGTAATTACACTGTAACAAAGTCAGATTAAAATGGAGTGTAAAGTGAATTTTTTTCTTGTGCGCTAAATGTAAACTTAAAATGACTGCAGCTAAGCAATAATGCTTCAGCAGGTTCTGAGTCAATTCCTCCACATAATGATGAGATTAGAGCTGTCAATCTCTCCTGACAGAAACGGTTAGACCTGTGAGCACCTGACGGACACAACAGAAGGATGGGGAGAGTTTTACAGCTTCGTATGTGAGAGTTTTGTCAATTTTGTGAGTTTAAAATCCCTTAAAATGCATTTCCAGGTCCATGCTGAATGTATTCCTCAGCGACAGAATGCAGGAATAACATTATTCTTTTCTTTCTGAGTAATCTCAGTTTCTATGTGATATGGCACACAGTGCATAAAGAGTTATCACAGGGATATGATGAAAAAGCAAGCAAGCAATCACACACACACACAGTGTTGGGGGTAACACATTACAAGTAACGCAAGTTAGTCGATCAGATTACTTTTTTCAAGGAACTAGTATAAAGTAATGCATTACCTTTACATTTACAACAAAATATCCGAGTTACTTTTTCAAATAAGTAACACAAGTTATACTTGTTCTCCCATGCATTGACTAACACCTCTCCTGTCCCCATGTTGAGAGAAATCAAGAGTAAGTGCAGCGGCGTTGTGTGCGCATGCGTAAACATGATGGTTTTTGTAGTTCTAGGCTAATGTGAACATGCATTTACTCATCTCACTTGCACAAAAACATATATTTCTAAAAATGAGTAAAAACAATGAAATAAAAACTCAGAATATCATGCAAAGCTGCAATAACCTTATATGTTAAATTAAGTGTATTTTATGTATTTAATCTCCAAAATTAATTTTTATTCTTCTCCATTCTGTCACCTGATGCAGTTTGGGTTCCTTGCTAGTGTTGCCTTTGGCTTGCTTAGTTGGGGACACAGACACCTTCTATTCTACTATGAATACATATAGACGAAATGCACTAAATGAATAACTCATGATTTTTACAACAGAACTAAATCAATACTGCACTGATTCAAGATAAACAATGACACAATTTTCTCCTAGAGCTGCTGTACAGCCGATACAATCTTTGTTGCATAATTTTCCTGTTATCCCTGTACAGCTGCTTTGAAACAATCTTTATTGTAAATATTGCTATATAAATAAAGGTGAAGTGAATATATTAACCAATGTCTTTACTGCTGACCTTCGAAGATTCAGTTTAAATGTACTAATAATAAGCAAAAATTACTTTAGATAAACCTCATATTTCTGTTTATTTTATTTATTTATTTATTTTTTTGTCTTTATTGCTAAAGTAAGTGTGTTGAACTTTCTTCTCCTGCATCATATTGTTCTTCAATCCAGAATGGCAGCACAGCTGAAAGGTTTGTTTGAGCTGTGCCCTCTACTATGCAGACGTGAATTTGCATTTCCTTCAGCGTAAGGCTTATTAATTTCACTTTTGATATGAAATGGCCTTTACATTTTCCAAAAATTAAACTTTTTTATTAAAAAACAAACAAGCAAGCCCAGCCCAGATGAGGAATAGTATCACAGAGGTAACGTAACACATTACTTTCCTTAAAAAGTAACTAAGTAACTGCAACTAGTTACTTTTTTAGGGAGTAACACAATTTTGTAATGCATTACTTTTAAAAGTAACTTTTCCCAATACTGCACACACACATACATGTTTTATGTGGACTGTCATATAATGATTTTTGTATTTGATTTTTGTACCTGCAAAGTAAAAAATTACTGGTATTGCCATCCTCGTGGGGACAATTGTTCCCCATAACAGAATACCAGGACCACACACACACAGAGAGAGAGAGAGAGAGAGCACCAGACTGGTAAAGGTTGATGTTTGCCAGCCCGCAGCACAGGTGCGCTGACGAGCGGACTGTAATAATGGGGTGGCACGCGTGATCACACTAGGTGGTCCACATTAAATACAGCGGTGAGAGCTGAGCCTGACACAAACCCTGCAGCACAGCTCCACTGACCGCTCATTTAGCCCACTGATAGATTCTTGTGCACTTCCAGATAATAAGGAGCTTGTGGGCTTGTGAGCTTCATCTCCTCTAAATTTATCATACGCTAGTCACATTACAGGCCTCTACCAGTGGAAGGGTCTCCTTTAATTGTGAACCGGCCCCCTCCCATGTAACAAATCACCTGTCAAAGCAGCATTTCTCAGACCAGTAGAGGAGGCACAGAGAGAGAGAGAGAGAGAGAGAGATTTCTCTAAAGAATGCTGCGACACTGGGGAAGACATGTCAAGCCATCCACCATGGTGTCAGTGGACACACCAGGTAGGCAAGGTGGCCTGTCAGATAGAAATATTTCCCAGGAAGGACTTATGGTATAATATCAGCATCAGCAGAGAAATAAGTTGATATAGAACAGTTACATCAAGTGACACTAGATGGCAGTATTGGTCCAGAGAGCGCTGTGTCTGCACAGCCTGCAGTGACGTAATCCACCATAATAGAATGTAAATTATTATTAGAAGAAAAAGAAAAAAATGCTGCTTTCTAATTTATTTATTTTTTGCAGTAACTATCAGCTTCATAAGAAAAAAAAAAAAAATTAACAAAAAAACATATAGCCAGCGGCTAGCAAAATTTGTGAGAGGTCTGGGCATGAGTAAATATAAATTACTGCTTTATCAAATGCTAAATTGTTGGTGACTTTGTAGTTATGAATGGATTTTTGTGGTTATTTATGAGACATACTTTACATGACCCTGAATTATATTATCAGTGGTCACCCGCAGGCTCAATCAATATGTTTATCACATATTTTTATGTTCAATAAATTGAAGACAAATATTACATCTACTTTTGAGGTTGGTAAGATTTTCAAGCGTGAGTTTAAAATATTCTAACTGATCACCCAGGGTGAGTTTTTATTATTATTATTATTTTAGAACATTTGCCCTTATTGTTTCCATGGCAACGCGTCATTGTAACGACACGTTTTTGTAGGCCAACCCGGAAGTTAACGGCGCACGGGTTTCCTCGGTTGAAAGCCTATGCATTTTTCCCATAGACTTTTGGAAAATCACAGAAAATAAGCTCTGTGTTTAACAAAGGGTTATGACAGTTACACGTTTTGTCTATCAAGATAATCTTTACAAGTTAACACAACATTTATAGATTTTGAAACCTAAATAAAGTCGTCAGATATAAAAGGCTAACAGTAGGCTATAAACGGACTACAGCACAGCACGGTCGCGGATCAACGTCGTCACCACCAAGCTTCCTCAAACTTTATTTAGAAGACAACTTTATTTAAAAACATGCTCGCTGATTATGATCTGCACTGTTATTAATACTTATCCACTTTTTCATGAGAAATGCTGTCCAAATGTCCCGTTTTTAATGATGACGTGACGTCTAAAGTCCCCGCCAAAGGAAGTAGTCCCTTTTAGCAATTTGTTAGCAACCGCCGATTTTAAGACACAGTGAAAATCACATGAGGGTTATAACTGGTGTGTTTTATGTCATAGATCAAAACATGAAAGTATTTAGAGGCTTTGTTAACCACAGACCTTATTTCAGGCGATTTAGCAAAAACCCATTCAAAAAACCCATAGACTTGACGGCGTTGGAACCGGAAGTCCTAAAATGCTAACTCGCTTCCGGGTTTTGCCTACAAAAATGCGTCATCCCTGGGGCACTCTATATAACACTGTATGACAGATGGATTGCTATTATTTTGTTTTTCCTTTTTTATTTAAAATATTCACAAACTTGCTTACCATGTCATCTACTATCTGATATTTCGATTCTCAAATATGTGTAAGTGAGTGTGTTTTGTCGTTTAAAAACCTTTATTAATGATCTTTATCTTGATCTATAACGCAAGATTTTGGTTTGCTCCGCAGTCCTGTCAGTCGGATTTACAGCATGTCAATTGACCCTTCGCAAAGACCCGCCCCCCTTAGTTACTGTTGCTTTGTCAGACAAGCCATGGTGTTGTCATGCTATACACAGTGAAAAATACATCGCAGAGCAAAGAGGATACGGACAACACATCGACAGACAAGACAGAGGTTAATCTTGTAACTCCTGACTGCTTTGTCGGACAAAATGGCGGATTCTGCGTTCTAATTGGTTAGATCGCTTGTCAATCATACTCCCGGCGAAGGGTCAATTCATAAGTTTCTCCCAAAATATATGCAAGTAAATGGCTGGTGAACTGGAAGAATAATAGAGTATTGTTATTGTTAAATATTGTTTTACTGGTGCTTATACATATTTAAATGTCTGAAACCTTAAAAGAAACATTATGTGGCTGAAAAGACTGCACAGCTGTGATATATGACAAGAGCTGAGCGTGTCCGTCTTGCAGCCAAAGCGCGAAAGCACAGTTTGAATCTGGCAGTTATGTGACGTCGCTGAACGTTCTATATCCCATATGTGGGACCGTACCACTCAAAGGGTTAAAATGTTTTTAAAAGTCTCATCTGCTCACCAAGGCTTCTGTCACACTTTCAAGGTGTGTGGTTGTAGCAAACAAACAGATGAAGAGTCAGACGGATAAAAATCCAATAGCCTACAAAGTTTAATCCAAAGAGGCAAAGTAATCCAACCATGGCAGAGAAACACACCATGTAAACATGACCAGACAAAGAGCTCCCTCTCAATCAGCTCCCTAGTTCAGAGTTGGCCACATACATTTATGATATACTGATTCACAGCCTAGGAAGCTAGGGAGCTGATTGAGACGCAGAGGCTGCTTCTCAATTCTTATTTGTACATCCTCGTTTCCTTTCCTCGCTTCCTTTCCTTGCGTCTTAGCTCCACCCCTTCAGGATGCGAGGGAAGGACGCAAGGAAAAGAAGCGAGGACGGAGGAATTTAATCAAGTGTAATGATATATCCTCGCTCCCTTTAGCGTCACTTCAAAGCATTATCAGCTGCGCTCGAGGGATCCCATATGTTGTTAAAGATTGGTTATTTAAAAAAATAAAAAATAAATAAAAAATATTAATGAAGCAAGATGCCCCGTTGAAATATGTGAGATGTAAAGTTTATTTAAACTGCATACATTAAAGCATACATTTAAATTATTGTGACAGATATTAAGGGGGAGGAGAATTTATGTGTGCGTCAGGTTTCTCGATGAGAAAGACTTCCGCAAAGGATGCACCTATGTATCCTGGCTCATGACTCCTCAGGAAGCCTCCTCACTCCTCGTTCCTCGTTCCTCACCTCCTCACGGTGCAATTGGAGAATTGAGATGTCCTTAGATGGCTGAGCTCGATCGGTTTCCGGGTCATAGGATGGAGGAACGAGGAGGGATATTGAGAAGCACCCAGGGTAAGTGAACAGGAACTTAAATACACATTGGTGATGAGCTAAATGACAAAGAGCTGTGATGAAAGTTAGTGTCCATGTAATTAGTGGTGGGTGTTGTGGCCGAGCAGCCACCTGGGATTTCGAAGAAGCAGAAAGTTAATTTATGGACTCACTGAAGCCATGGTTGAAGGAAAGAAAACCAAAGTTTAATAATCGTCTTTGTAATATGCACTACGCATCAAAACAGGTTCACCAGCTCTTAAAACACTTAGCCAGGAGGGGACACTAATGCTCTACTCAGTTTAACACATACATAACCGTTTTTCATAATTACAATCTTCCTGAATGACAACCTATGCCATATGGCATTTATATAAACTCAATAACATGCTTTTGTATTTTTCTTAACATTAGATACACCACATTCCTCTCCTGAAAATGTAATGTCCCAAAAAAACAAACAAACAAACAAAAAAATAAAACACTGTTTTTGCTTTTTACAAATCCACAACAGCAAAACTGTCACGATCACCAGTGAGAGTGCCCTATCAGCCACTAGAGGGCACTCCATCCCGGACTCTCATTTCCACCCGTTACATGGACTACAATTCCCATACACACTCACCCGACTCATTATCCATGTTCATTACACACAGCTGTCTTGTATTATGTTATCAGTGTCTGTCTATTTATACCCTGTTGGTTTCTGTTCTAGTCATGGAGTTTTCAGTTCACATTCCCCGGTCTGTGTTGTATCCTGTTCCCGTGTTTTGTTTTTGTTATTTTTTATGGACTGATACCTGGCTTTTGACCCATGCTTGTTGTGGACTACGATTTTGGATTTCCCTATTAAATTACCTGCAATTGGATCTGTCTCTCGTCTCCGTGTTTGCAACCGTGACAAAAACAAAACAAAGGTCCCTACCACAACCCAAATAGGCATCCACTTTTCTCAGGTTGCCAATGTTTTTATATTTATTTTACAGATTTAACCTTTGTGGAACTCTTTTTACCCGACAGGGTCGAGTATATGAACAGACTCTTTTGACACTTCTGGTTCAACCATTGAATTTTCATCCTCTCTCAACACAGGAGTTTCCTCCAACATCATTTGTGAAGTGTCACACAAATTCTCTACAGAAACTGCTTCCGCATCCTGTTCAGTAGTCATTAATTTTGTTGCTCTTAACTAATCTACATGTTTTTTCTAGGACTTTCCTTCCACACAGACCAGATAAGTAACTGGACCTAACGGTCTTTCGATTTCTCCTAACTTCCACTTCTCCTCTCCTCCCCTGAACTGCTTTACAAGTACCATTTGCTGTGGATAAAATACTCTCACAAGAGCTAACTTTGATTTTTTTTTACTTGTTTTTCTTGCAATTGCATTTGTATCTGAGACAACCTTGTTCTAACTTTTCTTTTCAGAAACAATTCAGAGGGTGGTTTCCTTGTCACGGTCAATGGAGCATTTCTGTAACTGAATAAAAATCTGTCAATGCCATGTTGAAGTGTGATGTCCAATTCCTTTTGTTTTTCCAAAGACTGTTTAAAGGTTTGAACCAGTCTCTCCACTAAACCATTTGAGGCAGGATGGTATGCTGCCGATTTGACATGTTTTACTCCATTCATTTCCAAAAAGTTTCAAACTCCCTGACCACAAATTGAGGTCCATTATCCGAAACAATTACCTTAGGTAATCCATAGTTGGCAAACATACCTCGCATCACATCAACAGTTGCTTTGGCAGTAGTATTAGTCATCAACTTGATTTCTGGCCAGCGTTAATAAGCATCAATTGCCATGAAAAACTGATGCTTCCCCTTTTCACAGAAATCAGCATGCACTTTCTCCCATGGATATTCAGGCCATTTCCAGGGATGTACAGGTACAGTGTTAGGCATCCTTTGATGTAATGCACATACTTTGCAATGACTATTGTAATGCACATACTTTTGCGGGACTATTGTTCAAAGCACTATTGTATCACACACTGTACCGATGCTTGTATACCGAAATGACAAGACCACATGATTGATGACGTTTGAAGCTTCGAACGTCATGTGGTATCGGAAAGTCGGGACAGCTGGATTGAAAAAAAATTCCACTTCACCTGATGCATGAAAGGAAAATGCATTTAATTGAATCATGTTTTATTGCTGGGGTCTTAGAGACCCCAAACAGAATATAAGGGTTAAACAGCTCACCCAAAGTAGTTTTTCAACTACTCACATCAATTATGATCACATCATTGTATATTTTATATTATTGATCAATATGTGAATCTGTTGCAGGCTACACATGACACAAGTTGTGGTCTCATTGTCACACATTAATTTAGATGAGATTAGATTAGACCAGATTGGATAGAACTGTATTGATCCAAGACAAGAGTGATTCCATATGTCACAGACTTCCGACACTTTGTTTGGTCACATGATTTTTAAAACTGTAGATCTGCTGCAATGATTTGTTATATGGAGGAGAATGGTTTATAGTGGACAGAACAAGTCTGACCACCAGATGTCGCTAATGCACACATTAAAAATGCATGTTAAAAGCTACGAGTAAAGGCTGATTTATACTTCGGTGTTGAGTGTACGCCGTAGGCTGTTTGTACCATGCGTAGCATACGACGTAGCCTGACGTGCACCTTTTCAAAGATGTAACCGCGTCAATTCTACGCGGACCACAAGCGCTCTGATTGGTCTACTAGAACCCCTCCCTCGGGTCAAAAAACTTGCGTAGAGCAATAGGAGAAGAGTGAGCATTTTCAACTTCCATATGAATGAAAATACACTGTTTCAGGGGACACATACAGTCAAACTGCAACAAAAGTCATTACCTATTTGCCACTTCTCTGCCATTTCTGTTTGTAAACTTCTCTGACAACGTACATGACGAGCTGCTTCTTCTTCAGCTTTTGCAACTGTTTTTCGGCACAATTTGATGAAAGCCTCAAATGCTTCAGAAAGGTCCTCAGTTTCCCATCACTACTTTCAGGGTGTGTGCGTAGCAAACAAACAAGAGTCAGACAGATAAAAAGCCAATATGAAGTTTAATCCAAAAGGAAAAAAAATATCCTACAAAGGCAGAGAACCATAACATAAACATGACCAGACACAGACTGAGGGAAAAGCAGGAACTTAAATACACATTGGTGATGAGCTAAATGACAAACAGCTGTGATGATAGTTACTGTCCATGGAAACAGATTAGTGGCGGGAAAATCAAACAAAGGAACACAGACACTGAAGAATTACAAACTAGTCCATGAATAAAACTAAACTGAACATAATAGTGACAGCTGCATAGAATAAAATATTATTCTAATTTATACAACAGTTCTCGAATCTGATTGGCTGATAGCCATGCGATATTTCAGTGATAACAGCACTCCTACTGCCTTTTCACCGTTTGTATCACTCCGCTTGAAGTGACCGTCATGGCGGCCGATCAAATCAACCGTAATTTTTACAAATACTACTTCTTGTACCAGGAACTCGTAGCCGTGCGATATTTTTATTTATTTATTTATTTATTTTTTATGTAAATATAAATGCAGTTTATTCCTATGATGGCAAAGCTGAATTTTCAGCATCATTACTCCAGCCATCAGTGTCACAAGATCCTTCAGAAATCATTTTAATATGCTGATTTGCTGCTCAAGAATTGTTTATTATTATTATCAATGTTTAAAACAGTTGCACTGCTTCATATTTTTTCTGGAAACCACTATTCTTTGATGAATAGATGAACAGCATTTACTTAAGACTTTAACATTTTTAACATTATAAATATCTTTTCTGTCACTTTTCATTAATTTAATGTGTCCTTACTGAGGAAAAAAAAAAAAAAACTTACTGACCTCAAACTTTTGTGTTTATGTACAATCCAGTCATGCGATATCTAATAGAAACAACTTTTCCAAATGTAGTTAGAGCAGATTTCTGGAGGCCAAATAGTTTTCAGAGGCACATTTTTCCCACATTTGGAGACGTCCCATCTACTTCCAGCATGGGGGGCTACATAGCCAATTTACAGAGTAACATGAACAGGGACAAGAAAATCATTACCACAAGATTCATATCGATAGCTGTTTCTTTAATGCTCAGAGACCAAAGTTTAGCCTTAAAGTCCTGCAGCGAAAGACTCAAGGATAGATCAATGTCAACAAACCAGGAATGGCAGTCCGACCCTCTGAACGAGTAGAGCTTCAGGCATGGAAAGTCATATTTTGATGTCTGGCTGGTATGGTTTCATTTCATGAATTCTTTAATGTGCTAAGTCCAAATGGTCCCAAATGTCCCCTATTGCTTGGCAGTCTAAAATAATTGAGGAGTTTTCCATCAGGTTTCTCTCAAAATTACATCCTCTCTTTCTGGGCTCTTATGGCTTTCAGGCCAAAAAGCTCGAGTCCTATGATGGAGCTGCGTATGACCGTAATCTACAGATGTAGAGGAAAATGGCCCCCCGGAGAAAACAGCCCCTACCTTCGACATCATTTCTCCTCCTGTCCAATCACCATGCTCATAGATCAATATTACAACCTAACAGAATGAGAAAGTAGAAAAAGTCAACGTGTTAAATTTGTGCTAAAAGAAAGCTGTCTTTAGGCCGGTGTTGAAGTTTATTTGGGTTCATGATCTGATCTAAAGATACAAATGCTGGAATAAAGTTACACAGCAAATGTTGAGCAAACAAATTCCCATTAAGTTATGAAAATGTTATTTCTGAACATTCTCAGTAGGGGTGTGCAGCAGAGCTAATATCTGTAATAATTTGTATCAGCGGGTCTTTAACCCTGTTTTAAATGTAATTTTGTTCCCTATATATTTTTCATTTAACAAATATGCCTTGTATAGCTCATTACATAATTATTTTTATTAGAATTAGAAAAAATATTGATACACGTAATTAACACAATAATACTAAATCTTAAATAAAAGAGGAAAACATTTTTCTTATTTTTATTTTGTGTATTTTGTGTATTATTAGAAACTTTGTGTAAAGACTTACTGTATCTTAGGACAATCATCCATAACCTCAAATGAGAGGACTGTACCTGTATAAAATAGATGATAGAGATCATGGAAGTTGAACGAAAATATTCTGTGATTGAAAATTGCTAAAACATCTTTTACTATGCAACAAACGCAAATCTGAACAAATTATAAAGAATGCACACAACTAAATAATCATGAGTTTTGTGAAGTTGAATTGCCAGAAATTACTGTACTGTACACTGAATATTCATCTTGTACTCCCAGCATTACAATCACAGTGACTATATACTTCTCACAGACTTGTGTGATGGATGTGGTGGTTGACAGTGGGTCTTCTGTATCTATCCTGCCCTACAGCACTTATGCATGCCATTTCAGTAACGTTCTGCTGTCGCAACCCACAGCCAAGCTTGTGATGTATTCAAAAGCCCAAATTCCAATGGGTGGATTTTTGTCAGAGAATGATTCCCTACATGACCACTCAGTTCCTGCTACGTTCTTCATTGTGGACAAAGGGACACCACTCATGGCAAGGGACCTAATGTCTGCACTGCATGTGAGGATTGAAAACAATCAAGTCCTGCCTCTTAATGCCCTTCCTGTGCTTGCTTCACCTATGCCAGTCTTTCAGTGCACTGTTGCTGAGTCAGCTGAGTTTGGATTTGCAAAAAACTTTATACACTGCATAAAACTGTCGCACTGTGTGGCAAAAACTTCACCACCTGCCACTCTCTGTTCGTAGTGCTATGTAAGAGGAATTCAATCGCAAGCAGCTGGTGTGATAGAAGGCATCAACATCTCTGCATGTTTGTCACCAACTGTTGTTATACATAAAAAGTCAGGTAAAATTCAGATGTGCATTGACCTGAGAGAGCCAAACAAAGAAAACGTCTCAGGTTACGTATGTAACCATGGTTCCCTGAGAACAGGGAACGAGACTCTGCGCTGACTGCGCTATGGGGAACGTCCTCCGTGACCCGTGCTCGAAATGCCAAAAATCACCACACTCCAATCCTATTGGCCGGCGACAGCCTATTACGTCAAACGGCGCGAACCGTGACGTATAAAGGAAGCGCCTGGGGAAACAGCCGACATCTTCTTGTCTTTGAGCGACTGTAGCAGGCATCCCGCAGCATGGCATGAAAGCGCAGAGTCTCGTTCCCTGTTCTCAGGGAACCATGGTTACATACATAACCTGAGACATTCCCTTTTGAAAGGGAACTCCACTCTGCGCTGACTGCGCTATGGGGAACGATATTCCCACGCCACCATGCTAGAGGAGAATGCCAGTCCAAATGTCTGGACACACATCCGGGAGTTCCAGGGAAAAACCGGGGGCAGAACTCCAAGGCTGTCAGTGACAGCATTCCCTACGGCCAACAGTCTAAGCTGAGCCTAAAAGAGGCCTTCCGAAAAAAGCCTACCAAGGCTGCTCGAGCTTCTGGAACCAACAGCCCGAGAGGGGGTGGTCCCTTTAAGGGAATGTGGCCAAAGGAACCAAAGGAACCTCGGCCAGTCACTCGGGGGGAAAAATTCATCCCACTGCCACCAAGGAGGCCTAGCCAGATCCAGCGAAGCTAAATCTGGCCTAGCCAACCTTGTCTGATATACAGAATCTCCAAGCGCAAACTCCAGAGAGGAGAGCAGGAAAGAGCGACTGCGAAAAGGCAGTAAGCAACTCAAACCCACACACAGAGATGGGCATCCTGGAGAGCGGAACTCAGCTAAACGGGAGTACAACCACTCATCCAAGGATCTACTCAGCCGTTAAAAAGGTGCATAGGAGGCTGTGCGCTAAAGACCCCTGACCCAGGGGAGCACAAACCAGCCTGGGGGCCGGTCTAACGGGAGACTTCATAGAAGTCTACAACCATACCAGCTTAGGGAGCTAAGCACAATTACGCAGTTAACCCCGAGGGGAAGTACAAAGCTCAACCTAACAGACAGACTGTAAGGCGGGCACATAGTCATGGAGGCTGGGAAAAGGGCCTACAACATAACCAGAGTTCACCAGAGAACTAGAACTGAATGCAGACGGCGGTAGCCCAGGATGGCCTGTAGGGCCACACCTTATTGCATATCAAGGTGGAGCAAACACCAAGACATAACAGCTGCAAGTGCCCACGGGACAGCCCGTCCAACACAAACCAACGAGCAGTGCACTCGGTGAAGTACCTTCTACTCTTTAAGCAAGAGGAGTACAACATACGCCATCATGCGCTAAGGAAAGGCCCGTGGGCCTATAATCCCAGTAGGCACGTGGCATCAGCTCGTGGCAGTGTTATCAGGGTTCAAGCTAAACAGACTGACTACACAGGAGGTCATAGTCAACCTGAGACCCGGCCAGCCGGCGAAACCATCTCTTTTTGTTTGTCAAAGGTCAGCATGCTCCACAGGAGGCCTTTACGGCCTACCCGTCACACGCGACATCAGCCAGCGGCCACTAAAGTTCTAGGAGCAAAAATAGAACCTGCTAGGTAGACAGAAAATATTTTAGCTCGACTAGAGCTAAAGGGAATAAACGCACAATTTACTCAGTAAAAACATTTTTTTTTTTTACTCTCAGCGAGAGGAGTACCAAGCTAAACTCCGACATGCTAGCAAAGGAAGGCCTAAAAGTGGCCTGTAGCCTTAAAAGCGCGCGGCGATAGCTAGTGCATTTATACAACACCCAAGGGGGATGAGACATACAGAAACTCATACAAGCTGTGCCAACATGCTAGGTAAGACATGAAAGGAGGCCTCAACGGGGGCCAACGACTTCCATAAACATCTGGCAACAACAGAGTAACGTATGACTCATCATGGAATGATGCCCGTACACGACCAGCATAGCTGGGCCAACAGGAAGCTATAAGAGAGGCCTGGAGAGGCCTGCTACTTAAAGAACCATGTGGCACCAGCCCGTGGTCATGACAGGGCCCTAGCTACAAGGAAGGGCCAGTATAACCTAAAATGATAATTTTAAGGGAACTAGCTACACAACCTGAGCCTAGGCATACACATTCCAGCAGGCAATGTTAATATGCTAAACAGCGTGAGCGTAACCAGCATCGTAGACCAACAGCGCTGTATCCAAACAAGCTGCATACAGAGAGGCTAAAAGGCAAATAGCCAACAATCAAACAGCAATGAACCCCAGATGCTGTGGTGCAAACGACCGGGAGAAGTCTGGTAAACAAAATTCCCTACACTCACCCTGAGTGTGCGATCCAACAGGTGATGCACTCAGTGAAACACAAACCCTAACCGGGGAGTACAACAACACCATATTCATATATAGAGGCCGGATAAAGCCTGCTATCATAGAAAACAGGTGTAACCTGTGGCAGCACAAGCACGCTCACATAACACGCCTGCATAAACATATGAAGGGGAAACATGGGCAAAAAACGGCCAGCAACTTCCTCAGAAGGAGGCCAGAACTAGGAACTATACAACCACAGGGGGATAGTCATAACAGGGGGATGTAAACAAACATACACCTAACCTAGTTCTAGCCTAGCCGCTAGCTAAGGACTGTATGTAGACCACGCTACACTCGGGCTACAAATTCCCAAACACACGGAGAAAGCAGCGCGAGCGACAGCATTAGGTGGCCGAAAAACCGGCCAACACATAACTGACAATAGCGAAAGCTAGTTCTATCTACACACATTATCAGCCGAGAAACTACACCAACGCTAAACAACAAAGCGGCCATAAAGGGCCTGCCTGTAACAGTCAGCCTAACACACAGTTATTTGCCCAAATAACCCTTAAAAAACATGAACAAATGACAACTATATGCACGGGAAGCTATAAGCCCAAAAGCACTTTCACTATCAAGCCAGACGGCGGGCCGTCATGAATATATCCATCATAGGCCCACGACATCAGCCCAACTGTAAAGCCCGCAGCATATAGATGTCACAAACGCTACCGGGAGGCGAAGGAAGAGCGAGGGCGAGAAAAGGCCCTCGCGAGAGCGGAGATCGATTACCGGCGCTGCTGGCGCCTCTCCTCGATCACCTCCCTCATTCACCCCCCTGATTCTTCCTTTTAGCATCTCGCCATCTCTGCAACTTATTCCGAGGAGGAGGAGGTGCACGAGCGGCGACACTTTCCCTCTGGGCCTGCCTCTGAGCCTCGGCTCAAGATGGCCCGGGATCTCCCGTAAGCCCTGCCATTCAAACGAGACGTCTAACCTGCTGCGAGCGGGTTCCCTCCTCACGCGCTCCCAGGGCAGCTGCAGTCTGCTCGAATCGCTTTCCATAACCTCCAGCAACTCCGAAAAACGCCATGCAGGGAGGCCGAGCGGGAGCCGCGGGCTCGCCCGCTTCTCCCGCCTCGGCCATCTTCTGTTCTCCGGGACTTTGGACCAAGAGAGCACTCGCTCCTGAGTCAGAGGATGTTAAAAATAAAACATCGACGTCATCCGCCAGAAGCACATCCTCGTCAGTCGCTTCACCTCTCAAATTCTTCAGCAAGCTCCACCTGCGAGTCCCATAATTACAATCACCGCTGAGCCTCAGCACGAGCAGTGCCAGAACCACCAGGCAGCGGTGGTGGCACCTCTCCCCTCGAGAAGAGGGCCAAACGAGAACGGAACGTTTTCATAGGAAAACGCTCACAGTTAGCACAGGTAGCACCCTCGAGTACTGACCGTGCGTGCTCCTCGCCCAGACAGAAAACGCAAGTTGTGTGTGTCCTCCGGTGTCAGAAACTTGGGACAAGGATCAGCACACTTCCTGAACGATTTAGCAGACCTAATTTCTTTCGGCAGAGTGAAAATGGCACGAGCAAAAGCAGTCGCGAAAAAAGACAAGAAGATGTCGGCTGTTTCCCCCGGCGCTCCCTTTATACGCCACGGTTCGCGCCGTTTGACGTGATAGGCTGTCGCCGGCCAATAGGATTGGAGTGTGGTGATTTTTGGCATTTCGAGCACGGGTCACGGAGGACGTTCTGGAAATGTTGGAATGTTTTTTAAATTTGAATAAAATGAAAACTAAAAGAATTTAAAATCACATGAGGTAATATTTTATTCACAATAGAACATAGATAAAATAACGAATGTTTTAACAACAGAGAAATTTTACAATTTTATTCAACAAAATTAGCTAATTTCAAATTTGATACCTGCTATGCTTGCATGCTTACGGTGGTGTAGCATCTCCTCTTCTTTTCAAAACAGTGTGAAGACATCTGGGCATCGAGGTTATGAGTTTCTGGAGTTTTGGTCTTGAAATTTGGTCCCATTTTTGCCTGATATAGGTTTCCATCTGCTGAAGAGTTTGTGGTTGTCTTTGATGTATTTTTCTCTATAGGTAAAAGTTCTGGACTGCAGGCAGGCCAATCAGCACCCAAACTCTTTTACGACAAAGCCATGACAAAGCCATTTGATTGGTAACCCTATTGTCATGTGCAGGAGAGGCAAAGGCAAAGAAGGGGTGAGGTGGATACAATAACAATCATCATAACTTTAATTACTTTTTTAATAACCTATTGACAAAAACAAAGAAGGCAGTCCAACATGAAAACAGTCCACAGGAGGAAAACAACATTACAGCTTTACCAAAGCAAAGATAATACTGGACAGTAAGTAGAATTAAGTAAGGGCTTAAATATACAGGAGATAATAACTGAACAAGAAACAGGTGTACAAAGCAATCAGTTACCATGACAACAAAGGGAATAGTCAGTAACCTAGGAAACAGAAACAAAGCACAAGAACCAAACGGAAGCAGAAAAGCAAATAAACAGCCCACAGAACAGAATTTAAACCGTACACCTATAGTGTATAGTGTTAATTAGTTTAAATAATTAAAAGATGTTCATCAGTGTGCAACTTTATTTTTTATAAATAATTATGAAAGGGGTGCCCTTTTTTCTCTTAAGCACTGCCTCCCAAATTGTCTGTGCATGGCCCTGGATATAGTAGTTTGTTATTAAATATTAAGTTATTAATGAATTCATTACACAAACCTTAGGCAAAATATTCTTAATTAGTTTAATCTATTTTATCAACCCTTTTCCATAATGAATAAATTAAACTGAAATATTATTAACTATTTCTCTTGCTCTGGATTTTAAATCGGTTGTTTTCTCTGAGCTTAGAAATCACCTTATGGAACGGCCTTAATGTCAGTGCTTTAACATGCTGCCGATGTAGGCAGCTCATTATGTTTTGGAACGGAGCCCACAGTGTAAAAGTTTCACAAAGAATCTGTAAAACAATGAAGGATCTTTTATATGTGCACATAAAACAATGTGGAATTTACAGTTTGAATTTAAGTCCACAGTATCTTTTATTTTATGACAAAAGGTTTGACAGTCACAAGATTACATATTTGGCAGAATATTGGCTTCCTTTGAAAACCAAATACATTAAAAAAAACAAAAACAAAACAAAAAAACAAGGTAAGTCTCCCATCATATTCCAGAATAACTAATCATGACTATGCCAGACATAATGGGTTTAAAACAAATAATCATGGCCACATTCCTCATCATTGATGGAATAAGAAACAGCCTAATGTAAATCACAGTGGAGCCCAGTCGCGTATGTGTGTGTGTGTGTATGAACGGGTTTTCAGGCCCTGCTATGAAGTTATTCGTGGCCTATGTGTTCTGGAGGACAGGATGAATGAGCCAGACAGCCACGATGCCCACAAGGGCTGAGAGATGGTGTTATTTTCAAGACGAATGGGCATCAGAGCTTTTAGGTACACAACAGAAATCCAATGAAAGGGAACATCGCATCATTTGATGAGGCATTCGGGGCGTCCCTGGGGAAATCGAGCCCCATGGCTATATGACAAATGTGTGTGAGCTGCAGTGATTTTAGAGTGACGCACATCGCTTGCGGTCCTGCACTCTTCGTCCTTGAAGATGGCTTTTCTGAAGTCCACTACTTCACTATTACTCCGCTTTATTCACGTTTTGAGCTATGCAGCATTTAGGAACTGACATCATACAGCATGTCTCTATTATGTTTTCTTCAATCGCAAATTATTCTGTGATGGTATAATGCACCGTGATTATGTGAAGATTAGTGCTGAATGTCAACAAGTGCATTGCCATCTACATATCTATAGGTAATAATTTCCCTGTTTATCCCAGGCCAGCAGAACTGTGGTTGTTTATTTTATCCGTAACACTTTACAAAAATGTCAATTGTATTATTTTACAATAAAACACTTAATGTTAGTTAATGAAAATACATTTGTTCATTGATTGTTCATGTTAGCTCACAGTGCATAAACTAATGTTAACAAGATTTTAATAATGTATTAGTAAATGTTGAAATCAACATTAACAAAGATTAATTAATGCTGTAGAAGTGCAGTTCGTTATTAGTTCATGTTCGCTAATGTAGTTAACTAATGTTAACTAATGAACCTTACTGTAAAGTGTTACCGTAAATTTCAACATTTACACAACATTTGCTAAAATTAAACGTTGCATCTTTTCATATAATTTGGACCTGAGCAAACATGAACAACCAATGAACATTTGTATTTTTTAACAAATGTAAAAAAAAAAAGATGAATGAATACTGTAACAAATTAATTGCTCAATGTTTATTTTAGTTAATGCATTAACTAACAATAACTAATGGGACCTTATTGTAAAGTATTACCGTTTTATCTAAAGGAAACCTCCATGTTTGAAACATGTAAGAAGTTTCAGAAGCCACACATGTCCTGTACTCAATAAACCTCAACACTTTAAATTCTCACACTCTCGAGTTGTTTTGCAGTTCGGTCCAGTGCACTGCTGCATCTTACAGTGTCAGTCTATTTCATTTCTGAAGCAGGTTTTCGACCATTTACGAGAGACTGACACCACATCCATTTTAACTGACAGCCAGCAAATAGCCCTCCAGTCTCCATTTACTTCCACTGGGACGTCAACTGAAAATAGCAGCACAGCCTCAATGCTGGACTTTCTTTTGGCTGAAGTTTGAATAATGCTTGTTTAAATGAGTTTACCCTTATGTTTGAAACTCAGAAAGTTTTACCAGTACAACCAGAATCTCTGCAGTGTTAAACAGTGCATTATGGATGAAGGCTGGGAAATTTTCACAACTGTGCTTTCTGAGATGTCTGTGTCAGCTCTGATAGATTGTTGATCTGAAAATCAAATGTACTTTGTTTTTTATGAGACTAAGGGAAGTAATATGGCCAACATTCTAGCCTTGGTTGGTTCATATCAAATGTATAGACCTTTTGAGTGAGAGCTTGCATGATATTCAATACTTTTCCTGAAGGACACAAGTAACGGCACTTTCTTTCTTTCTTTTTTTTTTTTTGGTCTCTTTGTCCTGAACACTCTGCTGGTTCCCCCTTTCATCTACATAGCACTGTCCTGAATATGAAAATGCTTCAGTGTTTTTATGGTTTGCAATTTAATAACTGCATGTGGCATATATAAATGTACAACCATGCATATACTTTCATAATAAAGTATTGTCTTTAATATCAAAGAATGACCTTAATGTACAGTCCTTCCCAAAACATATGCAGTACACTGATGAGATTACCATTCGGCAGGCTTGTCAGGATTTACTTAGACTTCCATTATGAAGAGCATCTGCTGAAGTCTTTGCGGAGCCCTGGTGGCTCAGAAATCCAACTTTACAGTGAGCAGGTGTCAGAATTTTAAACAGATTGTCTTTTTGTTCATTTTTCTTAGCACATTCCCTTTAATTCTAGGAAAATTCTGTCACCTCGGCCTGTGTCCTGCCCCTCATTTGAAAGAAACCCCTGATTCAACCCCAGGTGAAAAAAAAAGTACATTTCTATAACATACTTAAAGTGCTCTATTTTTACACACTAATTTTGTTCTTAATATACTAAAAAATCTTCTTTAGTACTTCTTAAGATAATCTTAAGAACATCTAAGTCTACTCAACTGTGCTATTTTGAGACACCATGAAATATGAACTAAAATGTGCTTTTAATATACTATCTCTGTATTAAAAAAAAATATTTAGTTACCACTTATAGTACATAAGTATACTATAAGTGGTAACTAAATAAATTATCTAAATACAGAGATAGTATGTTAAGAGAAAATTGTATTTCTTGGTGTCTCAAAATAGCACACTTGAGTACACAGATGTTCTTAAGACTATCTTAACCCTCTAACGCATAGTGTTGCCATATTGCAACATACACTTTGTGTTCATTTCCTTGCCACCGTCTCTTTAACAGAAAATTCTCGTTTTTTTTTTTTTTTTTTTTTTTTGGTAAGAGAAGACCTTAGTTTAGCCAATGATGTGCTTTGGTTAAGTCACATGACATGCAATTTTTTTCTGACACACTGCCGTCTCTTGTATGTAGTTGCTGAAAGCAAATTAAAACGTCAGTAACAAACAAGGACCCGCCCATGTCACATTCACAAAAAAATTGTGAATATCATCTCAGGTAAGTTATGATGACATATTCACCCCTAAAAAATTTTTTTATGAAATTATTTTTTGGTAAATAGATAAAATGTCTGTGTTGCCATATGGCAACACTGCGCAGTAATGGAATGGCATTATTATAATAGGTTAGATAGCTAGCAAAGGTCAGCTGCAGTCTGTTAAGCTGTAACAATAAAAACATTAATGCTAGTGATATAATGTTGATTAGTCATATGTCAAGGTCTGCCATGGCATTTGTATTATGGATTAAATCAACATCGGAGACCTGCCACCACAGCCAGTATACTGGCCCAGACCTACCACTGGCCTACCATGGTGTCTCAAAAAGGCAGGTGCAAGTGGATGTAAGTGTATTGTGAGGGTGAAGAGCACCAAATGTGATGTCTGCATGTGTCTCACCTCTGAAAAAAAAATGCTTTTTGAAGTTTCATACAGAAAAAAGGTGAAGTTTCAAGGATTATGGGGGGTTCATGTTCATAACCTTCCTCTCATAAGATTGCGTAATGTTGAATTTTCATGAACTACAATATTTTTGGTTTTATCTAAATGTTTTATGATACATGATGAACAGTATTAGATTTGTTTTTAACTGTCTACATTTGCAATTTAAATTCAAAGAATATAAAGCATTATTCAGCAAAATAATAAATTCCATAAATAAAAGCACAAGATGTTGGAAAATAAGTATAAGGTGTTGTTTATATGTACTGCTAAAGCTTATAATAGCACTAATTTATTCAATACAAACAACATTTCTGAGGAAAAATATTAACTATATACACTTACACTTATTTTAAGTTATTTCCACTATTGCGCATTGTTGCCATATGGCAACATATCATAAAGTACCTTAAAATAATATTTTTTTCCAAAGTTTTTTTTTTACAGCACTTCAAGTTAAGCCATTCTAAGAAAAGAAAAAGAGTCAAATATTTTTTTTTTAATAAATTTATCATAATGCGTGCGGTAGAGGGTTAAGAAGTACTAGAGAAGATGTTTTAGTATATGTAACACGGTTAGTAGTTGTGGGAAGAAGGAGGCGGGAACCGGCGAACGTTCAACAAAACTTTAATTCAAAATAAACAAAGAACAAAACGAAAGTAATGCCGGCAGACCCTCGCGGACGTCTGCCGGCCACACAAACATAATAAAACATAAAATAAAGTCCAGGCCTGGTCCTCTCTCGTCTTTCACTGATGTCGCTCCTCCTTTTATGCCTCCGGAGCTCCTCCGTGAGAGACTCGAGGCCGGCACGCCTCGCAGGTGATGCTCGTTTTCACTCGCGTCACCGGCCTCGCGCCGTTCCCTCACGGCTCTCGCCCGCCCTGCTCGTCACATACCCCCAACGCCCCTCGCAGGCCGGGGGGTACTCCCGCGACTGCGCTTACTCCCCCCCGGGGCCTGTCTCGGCGGCCGCAGCACCTGGGGGTAAGGACAGACGAGACGAGAGAAAGGAGACGGAAGCAAGGGGAGCGACAGGACGAGAGAGGGGAGAGAGGAAAAAGAAAGAAAAAAAAATTCTTGGTCCGGTTCCCCGACACACTGCCGCTCGGTCCTCAGCCTGCCAAGAGGCTCTTCTTCGCGGTGCCATGCGGTGGCACTGGACGCTCGGTGGACGGCCCGATCCTCGACCGCCTCCTGGCGGCCGGTGATGGCTCCTCCGACTGAGGGCAGCCGGCAGCGAGTCCCCCGTTCCCTGCTCCTCCCCTTTATGGCGGACGGCAGCAGGCTCCGGCCCACGGCGAACGGCGGCGACTCCTCCGCTCCCTCTTGGACGGCAGCCATCCCGCCTCGTCCCAGGGGCACGGCCTCGAGCTCTCCGTCCCACCTTTCACTAGGCTCCAGCACCACCGCCTCGGGCAGCCTCTTGCGGTCTTCCCACTCCCGCGCTGCCCGAACTCCGCAGCACCGCGATCCCCCTCAGCAGCGAGGGCTCTCCGACAGCATGTCCCTCCTTCCTCCCGGGTTTCGGCACCAATGTAACACGGTTAGTAGTTGTGGGAAGAAGGAGGCGGGAACCGGCGAACGTTCAACAAAACTTTAATTCAAAATAAACAAAGAACAAAACGAAAGTAATGCCGGCAGACCCTCGCGGACGTCTGCCGGCCACACAAACATAATAAAACATAAAATAAAGTCCAGGCCTGGTCCTCTCTCGTCTTTCACTGATGTCGCTCCTCCTTTTATGCCTCCGGAGCTCCTCCGTGAGAGACTCGAGGCCGGCACGCCTCGCAGGTGATGCTCGTTTTCACTCGCGTCACCGGCCTCGCGCCGTTCCCTCACGGCTCTCGCCCGCCCTGCTCGTCACAGTATATTAAGTACAACATTAGTGCGCAAAAGTACTTTTTTTCACCTGGGACTGCTTAACGGGAACAGTACTATACATGCAAACATAACAATTTTGTCATCAACACGCTCATGTTGTCAAGCAGAAGAATGTATGAGCTGCTCTCACCCATATAATGAAAGTGAATCAAAAACATAAAGGACAAAAAAAAAAAAAAAAAGAGAGAGAGAAAAGAATAAAACATCATAAAAAGGAATTCATACAACTATGCTGAAGTCAATAGCTCTGTGTGAGGATCTGAGGAAGAGATCAAAATTTAAATTATTCAAATCCTGCCTTGAAAATGTTGCCTATGGAAATGATGACACCCGTAGTCCCATTTCCATAGTATGGAGAGAAAAAGACAGCTGTGTCATTCTACTTTTATATTCACATGGAAGAAAGAAAGTCATAAAGACTTTTTATTTACTTTATGCATTTAGCAGACACTTTTATCCAAAGTGACTTACAAATGAGGTACAAAAGCAGTTTGTCACAGAGCCAAGGGAAGATTAGGGAAGAAGCTAAAGAAAAAAATCAAAGTGAGTAAATTACAGAAATCATGTTCAGTTTCATACAGGAATTAATGTAAACTGTTCAAGAAAAAGTTTTGAAAATCTCACATATGCAACTCAACAGAACTGGTAATGGATTTTTTTATTAAACCAATATCTACAAGGCCTGCATTGGTCCACTGTGGTCCATCTTTATGAAGTATCAGGCAAAATGATCGGACACTGTTCAACTGGACAATAACTATAATCATAATTCATTCTGACTCCTGCATCTAAGATTAACAACTAAAAGGTTATACATCTTATTGCTATACTCAAAACAAGTAGGCCTATTTCAAAAACAACTGGAGCGAAGCATGTAGTGGGATGCAGGACAAGCATTGCTGTCCACTCATTACAAGGGCATGAATAAGCTTTTTTCTTGTGCTTAGTGCTTCAATCATTGTCAAATAAAACCTAAATGTAAGCACTCATTTCAAACACAAGCATATGAGAGTGTGTGGAATATTTCTTACTTTAATGGCAATTTGATCAAATCTGGTGCATCGATACAGCTGAGTTCTCTGAGAGGGAAATTGGATCGTCTGTGTGAGTTATGCTGTGTGGATGACGTGCGTGATTCCATTTGCACTTACAGCATCGGGAAATACTTCCATCTATCATCGCGTAAAACAATAAAGCCTGCCAAAGCCAACACACTGGCTCATAGATCATATCCCGACTGTCACCAAACCTGGCAGGATCGTGTTCCGCTCTCAGCAATCGTCCAAATATTTGCATTTCTACATAAGCACCTAGTTTCAAAATAAATGTTTTGTAATTGTTTTCACAGAGTCTCCTTGTGTTCTCAGTACTGCTGGACTGCAATAACCTTGATTTACAAGACACATTTGTGGAGCTGATATTTGAAAACTATAGATTTTACATTTTAGATTTTACATTTTAGTCTTCTGTTTATTGGGATATTAACGGCAACACTCATCTACAGTCGTGTGGTTCTTTAACATAATCAGGAACTGAATGCACAACAGGTCGAAAGGAAGAAGGTGGACATGGAGCTGGTTGTTATCAAGTGAGAATATCAGACATAAAGCAATAGTTCACCCAAAAATGAAAACTGACTCATCATGTATTGGCCCTCATTTGGTTCCAAACCTCTATGACTGTAAAAGATTTTTAACTGAATGTCGATGCCTTTTTTTCTTTCTTCAAAACAATAAAAGCAGACAGTGACCATCATTATCAAATTATCATTAAAAATAGTTTTATAGTGCTTCTTGTCTGTTTTGGAGCTTGACAGCTCCTGATCACTGTCTTCTTTATATGGAAATGAGCTGCTTGGACATTCTACAGAATAACTCATTTTTGTTTTACAGGGTTTGGAACAACATGAGGAAGAGTAAATGATATGCTATTCTTGAGATGAAAGTCTATAAGAAAGAGAACACATTCGTTTTTGTTCCCATTACCTCTATATATGAGCAACAGTTCTTTTTTTTTACAATTTTGTTTGTTAACATTACAGACTCAACAATGCCTTATACAAGCATTAGATGGCAGTACTTCACAATACAGATGCCAATATGTTTATTGTTCCAACCACAAACATTATATCACTGCATGTTTCCTTTATTACTGTGAAGCTGCATTGAGACAATCTGTATAGCGCTATAGAAATAAATGTGACTTGAACACCATAAGCTAATGCTGTACTGTTTAAAAGTTTGGGCTTAGTAAGAAAATCAAAAATACAGTAAAACTGTAATATTGTGAATTATTACAGATTAAAATAATAACTTTTTTATTGTAATTTACTCCTCTAATTGTAAAACTGAATCAGCATTATTCACAGTCTTCAGTGTCACATGATCCTTCAGAAATCACTCTAATAATATGCTGATTTGCTGCTCATTTTTGCTGCTCAAGAAACATTATTATCAATGTAAATTAAAAAAAAGTTGAAAAGAACTTGTAACATCATAAATGTCTTTACTGTCATTTTTGATCAATTTAACGCATCCTTGCTGAATAAAAATTGTAAAAAAGAAGCAACCGTTGAATCCAAGGGAATATCACTAGACGACACAGTCTAAACCCTCTCCCATACATTATCTGTAAGTCTCAAGCCCATCTGCTTCGCTTCCATGCTGGGTGGCTGGGTGGCCTGGAGCCATTAGCAGTAGACTCGGCATCTGCCGGTTCCACCTGCAGTGGCGATACAGGCCTCCGCGCTCAGGTTGTGGATGGCTGATGCCAATGGTAGTGTCTCCCACCACAGGACTCATTGCTCATATGGTTGCATGGAATGGGGTGACCTTCACTGGAGCCTCTCCAAAGGGTGTGTGGTTATTGTGACTCTGGGCATCATTAAGAGAACAGAGAAGAAAAATAGATGTGGGAACGCTCAATAAATCAAACCATTACGATATTTGTGAGTTAATGCATACATTATTTTAATTATCCCTCCTGGGTTTGGTGCTTGCATATTTTAAACGGGGCAGCTTTCGTGGATGTAATTTGATAAGATCAATGTGTGGTTTGTAGGCAGTTTCTTCTGGAGAGCGAGGTGTGCTTTAACAGACCCGCACATGCTTCGCTTGTGATGGCCATTTGCAAATTGATCATACCGAGTGTACTATATAATTACATTCAACAGTGATCAGTCACACACAGAACGACCAATGCAATTTGATCAACATGTTCTTCAATATCACTTTTCATGTTCATTTGTCTTAATCGTTACTGATTTCCTCACACATAATTCAATTCCAGTTCATTGTTTTAACATTGTTACAATTCAGTGAAAGAGATGACAGAAAGACAATGAGAATCAAGCGGCCTGGAAAGTTGCTGCCAGAAATGAAATGGAGCGCTGTATGTGTCAGCTCTCTGACAGAATCCCATATGATGCTCATTTCACTCTCCTTGCAGAACGACGAATCAGAATCCAGCCAGTTAGGGTCTCCAGAGAGCCCAGAGCCAATCGAAATCAAATAACCAGAGATTGAATTATTTCACTGCTTTTATTGCATTGTATTTCTCTACTGAGATGAAGCTTTGAGTTTTTGCTCTAATATCATCAATACAAATTTGAAGGAACTGAGCTGCTGAGAGACATTTCTCCAAAGATATTCCCAAGCAAAATCACTCCAAACGACCATAGCATGAGCCGTTTTTGGCCGGTGTTTTAAATAAACAACACCTTCTCACACAAAGGTTTGTCTTAAACTGAGAAAAGGCTCCCTTAGAGCTTCCAACAGATCGACATTTATCACATTAACATTTGCAAACTATCATTTAATGAAATGCGGCTCTTAAATAGAGCTCTTGAGATTCAGCGCAGACAGAAGCAAAACACAAGGTGTACAGCAATGGGCGGTGCGGGGCCGTCTTTAGAGCGTTAGCTTAAGGTCGTTAACGTCCACAGTACAACTCCAGGGAAATTTGATGGATTCAGGAGGGCATTTGCCCTTCAAGTCTCTGCTATTTGCTGCAGGCTTACCCCTGGTTAGCGTTTAATCTAATGCCAACTGTCTACGGCCCGGAAAAAAATGAAAATATTGCTGGTGAAAAATGAGTATTCCCTTATCAGAAAAATGCTTGGCTACATTTATTGGGCCTCAGAGGATCCCATATTTGCCCTCCTAGGAAAAGTAAACAGAGCCAATTATGCCAGAGAAATTTAACAAAGCCATATATATTCCTTACTTAGTGACTTGTTAGAGAACAGGTATTCTGAGCTCAGGCACTTTTACTTTACAAAAAAAATTATATCAAAGAATACAATATAAAAATATATAGGAGTGATGATGTCATTAAGGTGAAGGTTACATAGAGTTAAGTTAGAATGCAGTTGGAATTCAGAACAGCAGATGAAATTTTAAGATAAGGCACATATAAAAAGACAACACTGGGATGTCATGTGATTTCAACACTCTCTCTAATATTTCGTAATTCTTATTATTCAACAACTTAAGGTGTATCCCATTTCTTGTACTTACGCACTATTCTAGGCCATATTTAAGTAGACTTTTGCACTGAAAATTTGCACTGAGAAAAAGTGCACCAGCACCACATTTAACACACCATCCACACTCTCACATTGTCTGGACTCATCACTCTCTATCTGGTGGATGGACTTAACTATCTGCCTTGTTGATACTTACCCTTTGCAATCATAATCCTCTAAATTTCAATGACAACCTTTATTCATCCATACCTGCAAAGGACAAAAGAGATTTCAAGCTCAAGTTAAGTGATGACTCAGCTCTTTTGATACTGTCCATTCCTTGTGTGTGCACGTGTCAATAATGAGCTATATATATATATATGTATATATGTGTGTGTGTGTGTGTGTGTGTGTGTGTGTGTGTGTGTGTGTGTGTTTGTGCTTAATGTACTTGTAAACATTTCAAGGAACACTGAATATGAATGCAATTAATGTCTAAAGGCTGGTTTATAGCACTTAACATCGACATTTTCCCATTTTCTGTGACCTAATCTGAAGTGAAAACTTTTTATTCATAATAACCAATTAACAATTCCATTACTACAAGCTAATTAAACAATAAAAATTGTTTTAATTGCAGTGACAATGAATGAAGAACTCACTTTTTGTATAGCCTATTACAGTTTCTCCTAACCAACTTTCATCTTGGCACAGCAGTTAATTTCACATTCAAAATGCACTAAATCTACCAAAACACTTAATTCATGTCTCAAATCAACTCATTCTTCCAGAACACTAGCAAAGGTTTTCACCCAGCAAACACACTTTGTCAGTCATAAAATACTGACCTAAAAACACTAACATCAGGTATCATTATACAATGTTTTCTTTTGTAAAATTTCTTAACAAAACAAGAATAACACTGTCTATTGTTTATAATTTACTTCAGTTTGTTACATGAAATTTGTTTACATTACAGTACAAAATTATTCTGAAGTTTTCCTCTTTGAATGGATGGTAATTAAAGTGAAAAACCAATGCTTTTGTAGGTGTTCAGTTTCATCTAATTGCTCTGATAGTATTTGATTTTTTAGATTCAGCATATATTTCATTACAATATTACTGTAGAAATGCAGCATATTTCTGTCTTATTCAGTTTTGTATTATGTTATTGTTTTGAACAAAAGTTTAACAGTTTTGAAAACAGTATGTAAGCATGTGCAAATTGGCTTGTACGTACAAAGAGTTTTGACAGTTGTTGTGTCTGAGTGAGAAAAAAATTCATGAAATTTGAGAGATGTAGTCATTGAATGCATTTTGTGCCAAAGCAATGATAATTGATCCTCACTATGTTTAGCTCACATAAACTTATGTTGTGCTCACTGTGTGAAGAGTTTTGCAAAAGTGACCTAAGTATTGAGAAATGTGTCCTAGTGTCTGTAAAAAAACTGTAATATTTTAACAATGTAGAGACTACAACATATTTAGTATATAATATAACTATGAATTACCTATAAACTAATAGTTTGTTAATGATTTGTAAGTATTTTATTACTGTATACTTATTATAAAGTGTTACCAAAAAAATGTATGTACATAACTGCTATTATACTAATTAGTGTGCTTAAGTACACAAACAACACTTTCACGGTAATGTCAGGTACTGCTACTTAACATACACAGATATCTTGCCCTGAGAAATACTGTATGACTTGCCATGCACACTCATATGAAACGCTTTGGACTGAAGTTTTGCTGACCAGGCATTCTGTAAAGGTTACTGTATGAGAAATGAAACTTGATATTAGTGCAATGTGTCATGTTTTATCACCTCACATATGAATTAAGAGGCTCATTCCAGAAATGAGAAAATCTATTACAGTGGTGCTTTTAATTCACATGAAGCTCTTTGCAACTACAGTTAAATGCTGAGCCATACATGGCAAGTTACTAACTTTCTACTAACCCGTACAGGATCAGTCCACATCTCAGATGAACATGGAGGTACAAAGCAAATAACTCTCTTTCATTTCAGCCATGTCCTTAAAAGCCCCTCTTATCTATCCTGTGTTGAATAGTTTCTGGATATCATCTTATGGAACACATCAATATTCCCCTCACAAAGACCCTCATTGGTGTGTCTTGCCTATAAAGTATGGGAAGGGTTTTACTCTAAAGGGAAGCAGCTGCTTTGTAAATTATGGGTCTTTCTGCACCATCCATTTTATATCCTCCATCTGGGAATGTTGCCAAAGTAGGAGAAGTGGGAAGGTACAGCATGAGAGAGAGTGTGTGTGTGTGTAGGCCTGTATTCTAGAGAGTTGTGGATAGGTGTGAAACATAAACACACTAATTCAACCATGTGGGTCACAGAGGCAGTTTTGTCTGAACTGCAGGACCACTTTGACTGGGGGGAAATCTTTAAGTGCTGTTTATTTTCACATGCTGTCCATGAGGTTTAAGCCCCTGATTCACAAAAAGAATTATGCAAAAAAATCCAGCTGATTGCAATTTATGTGGCATGATTCTCTATTTTACAGGAGGATGCAGCACACAATCTCAATACTTTACTAGTTCTGTGTGATAAAGGCACCTGAATTGGTTGCTGAAGTGTGTTTGGATTTTAAAAAAAAAGTCTACAGATGGTCTCCTCCAACATTTGTAATTTAATTCAATTAATTATTCAATGAATTGCTGTTTAAATTAATACAGAAAATGTACACAAACCTTGCAGCTGTGCTTAATCCCCATACACCCATTGCCTTACATACTGTATATTTATATGAACAGCAGTAGTAATTGGTTTAAAATGTGCTTCTACCTTTTGCAAAAATTACAAAACATACCTCAATATATACAATATATACGATATATACAATTCACTGCAGTTTCAAATTATCGATTAATGAAGAATTAATTTCATGCAGTTTCTTGCACAATACTATTAGCTTACAGTAAAACGCTTTTACCATAGTGCATGATTTGTAAACCTAATACATTTTGGCATTTGCATATCATAATTAGTTCCATATCCATGGCATTTTTTGCCATGGTACAGCACTGGACTTGTGGCGCAGAGTGCTGGGGTACAAGTCCCATGAAACATTAGTCATGATAAAAGAGCTCAAAGACTTGAAGACTAGAACACTTAAATAGCGTGGTTGCTTCAACATATTATAAGCCTTAACTTTTTAGCACAACTCACCAGACATTTAATTTCTGAACTGCCACGTATACAACCAACATAATAAAACATTGCCAGATTCACTATTTCGGATAAAACTGAACTCCACTCACTGGACATTTCACTTAGAAAGTTCATGTTTTTCAAATGAGTTTGGGTTGGTGTTTGCGCTGGAATATCATGCAAAACGGCCACAACTGCTTAGTATTCTTCACAAATAGATTCCACTCCGGGGTCCATTTATGTTTTTTATGACTGAAACCAAGTGAGTTTCATGACATTTGTTTCTGTTATGGCGCAACCGAACATGGGGCAATGTTGCAGCACATGGTTTAAAAGTTTCCACACATGCTAGCATGACAAAACTTAATTTATTGGCTAGTTGCTAATAATATATATATAAAATATATGATGTAAGCATCTACATGTGCGGGTAAAAGGTATTATGCTGTTAAACAAATATAAATATATAATGAGCTGGTTTACAGCAGAATTTAAATTTGTCTCGTATTTAATTAAGTTTGCATCATTGATTCTGTTATTGTCAGGGTTCTGCCCTGACAGCCCTGTCTGTTTTGTCTTTGTTTAATGTGTCCATGTTTATGTTGTGTCTGAGCACATGGCTTTTTCTGTGTTTGTGTCTGCCATGTGCTCCTCTGTTCCCTCCTCCTTGTTTGTTACCACGCCCTTTGGTCTAGTCATTAGGCTTGTTTGAGATGAGCAAATTCTGCGCAGAATCGATCAACGGTGATCACCGCGAGATGCATGCCGGTTAGAAATGTGTCCGAGGATGGTCCGCCTTGCTCTGATGTCATGCTGACGTGTGTCAAAAACCTCTCGCGAGGGCGAGGCGGACGTGCCGGATTCTGCAGTCGAGCGCAGTTGCTCTCCACCGACTGCGCTGACCAAAAGCACGATGGGAAACGACTTGATGACGACGATAAAGCTTATTGGTTTAAACAACCGTGATGTATTGATCTCTTTTAAAATGTTTGATTTTGAAACACTAATACCATGATTTTAAGCGTATAAATTATGTGTGAATATTCCAAAAGTTTCTGACAGTGCGATATCTCTCTGTGGGTTATGTGATTGTTATCATATTTATAAAAATATATAAAAACATGTATGTAATTAAAATAAAAATGATTGATACACACATCCTTCGAATGGAAATAAATATCAAGTACTTTGGGTGTATTGTTCATTATGTTTACTTTAGTTTAAAAGCAACAGAACGTAAATTACATCCAGTTTATCAGCAACACAGCGCACGATTGTGAATCCCACGATATCCGCCTTTGATCTCGCAGGTGTCTGATGCACTACGAGAATTGTCCATCTTGCCTGCACTTTTTTCACTCCTCCCCTCACTGCAGCCGCCTGCTCTCGGCTGAACTTAAGGCGAGGCCAGGCGCATCTCAAACAAACCTATTGTCCAGTCCTTGTTTGTTATTAGTGTTCTCACCTGTTCCCTGCTCCCTTACTTGTAGAGTCCTCGTTAGTCTAAGTGTTGTCACCTGTTCCTCGTGTTCTTTGCCTCCTTTATATTGTGCACTCTTTCCCTCATGTCTTTGCCAGTTTGTTAAACTTTGTGCCTGTATTCTAGTCTTTTGTTCACCTAAGCTCATAGTGTTTTGTGTAGAAGATTCTCGTATCCATTTTTGTCATCGTTGCCTTTTTGTTTCAGATCATCTAACCACCTGTCTTGTCTAGCCCTGGTAGTGTCTCTGGTCTCCCCCTGTCCTGTCCTACACTCACTGAGGATCCCTGTGGCTGCTATATCTCTCCGCCAAGCAGCCAGACTGGTTCTGTGCCTGATCGTATCTGATGGTTCAAGCTACTTATGCTGGTTGATCCTGTCCGGCTCCTGCTACTGCTTTGGGCCTCATTTTGCGCACTTGCCAATGTTCACCGGCTTGCTTACTACCTGGGCTGTTCTCAGTGGCTGTTCCCTCAGCGTGCTTGTCTTTGTGTCTCACCCCCTTCCTACCATTAGGACTGTGTTCACCTCCTCACCCTCTATATTCCAAGTCTGTCAATAAACCTGTAAAACTCATCCTGCGTTTGAGTCTTCCCTCACAGATCCCTGACAGTTATTTTCCTGTTTATTACTGTAAAGCTGCTTTGAAACAATCTGTATTGTTTAATGCGCTATATAAATAAAGGTTACTTGACTAGTTGTCATGTCAAAACTATAAAGAGAAAAAAAGTGCCACAGTTCAAATTACACTGAACATTTAACTATAGTAAGAGTACATTTCTTAAGTTTTTCTCAGTTTTTTTTTTTTTTTTTTGTGTTTACTTAAAATGAGGGGGAGGAATGCTTCCTGAAAAAATACTGAAAGAGTCTTAAAAGGAGAATGGGATCGTCAAGTGGAAATGTAATCAATACTTTAAAAATTCCCACTTTTATTTCTCTTTCTCTCTTCATTCATTCATTCATTCATTCATCCTTCCAGGCTTTCATCTCCCTGCCACACACAGCAGATGCTGCACTCGTTCAAGTCCCGGGGCTCCAGCCGCACGATCCCTCCTCCCGTCCATCTATTCCCTCCTCTCTCCATTACTCCATCTCTCTGCGGGATAAACCTGACCAGAGGTAATTGCAGTCACTCTCTAATGGTGACAGGCTTAATCAAGCATGATGGGTTCACCTCTTTTACTTTGGTTCCCCCTTTTCCTCTTTGTCTTTCTCTCTGACTCCTCTTGGTTCTCTGGCTGTTGTTGCAAGCCATCCTTTCGGCTGCCAGATGAAGTAAGTGCTGCAGTCGCGTGTGTGGGCAGCACCACAGTCGCATACTGAGCACAAATTAGGCAGGATGCCACCAGAAAAAAGTGGGCCAGAATTCAACATAAAACCTCCACTCATCTATTATACAGAAGAGAAACGAGAAAATACAATCCTCTCCAGGCTGAGCGGAGAGAGTGAGAGGATAGAGTAGAGTATTGAATGTGCAAGTTTATGAAGAAGGTCGCTGTCCTTTGGAGCTGTCGGTGGACCGCTGCCAGCATCTGAGAGCCGTAATGAGAGTGTGGACCTTGTGGAGCCGTCAGACTGAAGTATTTCAAAAGCAGCTTCCATTTACTCGTTCAGATAAACACTAGGTCCTTCCTGTGTTATCAACAACACAGACGCCATCTGAAGCCACTGGCCTCTGCTGGCGTAATGCTTTTGGAGAGGAACTTGTTAATGCCAAGCAGCGCTTGAATTTTCTCTAGCGTTCATCCACCTGCTCAAATAATGAGATGTGAAGCAATGCGATCTGCAACTTGAAACTGTTGCCATGTCCAACGAGTCCATATGTGACAATTGCACCATTGTCTGGGGAATAAGTGTTATAGAGTGGTTGGAAAGCTGCTGTTGTTAGGAACTGTTGAGGAAATTAAACTGTTGAATGAAGTAGTGGTATTTCTGATCTACATAAAGCACATGGGCAGATAAAACTCCATGTTTTGCATGTATCACTAATGCCAAACAAACACTGCAAGACAGAAGGTCATCATCCTGCCAAAGTTTGAAATATATCGTAGCGCCTATGACTAGTTGCATGTTGATGCATCTACTGTCCCACTGTGAGATCTGGGACTTCTTGTCACAGGCTTGATTTCACAGAGACATTTCACAGGCAAAAAAGGTCCACTGTCTATTGTCAACAGTGTAGATGTCACTTTGTAAAGAAAAACTATGATCATGCGAATATACACATTAATTTACAGAGCACTCGCCTCACGCATGCCCATCCACCTTATTTTTTACAGTTTACTGCATATTACTTTGTTATTCTTCTCTTTATTTCCCTATAGCAGCTAATAAATCAGATAGACTAAACAAATAATACACATGTGCATGCTGTCACCGTTTTCACAGATTCACTTTTTTGCAGTTTACAAGAAGATGATAACAGTATTGTTTTCAAAAACTTCTGCTTCGAAACCGCCGTGAAGCTTTCAAGAACGCGCGTTATGTATCAATATTTTTGTAAGTAAAGTGGTAAATTATGTTTTTTTGCACAAACAAAGCATCATAAAAGCCACTGGAATCACATGGAGTACTTTAATTATGTATTTTTCCTACCTATCTGGACCTTGGAGTTGCGGTTGCGTTGGATCTCTATGGAGAGACAGAAACCTCTCAGACTTCATCAAAAAGATCTTAGTTCCGAAGATAAACGAAGGTCTTATGGATGTGGAACGACATAAAGGGTGAGTAATGACATAATTTTCAATTTTGGGTGATCTAACCCTTTAAACCTATTGCAAAATCTTTGTAGGGAATTTTTTGCCTTGTCATGAAATTCCTGATTGTGCAGATTCCTATGGAAATTTCCACAAAAACTCATAAAACAATGGTAAATGTTACTGCACCATTAAAACATGAAAGTGCATTGGGTTTCAGTCTTGTAGTGTGCATTTGACTTATATTTTCATGCCTGGTCATTTGTCACCAGTCTATGGAAGCTTGTTTCTCCCATAAACAGTAAAAAGGTAATTGCAACTTTTTATCTCATAATTGAGACTTTTTTTCCTCAAAATTGGTACATTCTTCTCGCAATTCTTTTCTCAGAATTGCAAGATATAAACTCGCAATAGTGAGTTAATGGCCCGGTTTCACAGACAGGGCTTAGCTTAAGCAGGGATGGCCAGTATTTATGATACATGCATTTCAAATACATATTTCAAATACAAAATAGTATTTTTTAATTTGTATTTGATAGGGTTGATGAAAATGGCTTCGTCTTTTGTATCAAAATACTTTAGTGGTTTGTATTTTTGCATTTTTTTAAATACTTTGTAAGAAGTCTACATGACATCATAAAAATGCAGCCTCTGATTGGTGCCTACTCAGTAGTTTGCAGAGGCTTGTTGAGATCAGAACAGAAAATTGATCCATGTGGAAGAGGGTGGTCAAGGTAAGAAACGTGCAGGCTGCCAGCTTTCCATCAATTTTTTGCATAAATTGCTATAATTTTTAACAGCTCATGTTAAGTTTTGGTGTTTGTTTTAGTAGCCTTGGCTAAATAGTTTACCAATTTACATAATGTTCTTGAAAACAATTATACTGAGCAGCAGCCCCATAGATTTATGATTAACAATCAAATGATTAATTAGTTAGAAACTAGTTGCTATGAATACAGGTGCCATCAGTTGTCTTCTTATGAATGACTTGTTTGTCATTAAGCCAGTGTTGCTGATGCAAAGTAGGCCCTTCATTACCAAACACCAAATAACTCAATTAGGATACAGTTATGAGTCATTCGCAAACATTAAACTGTTGATTACTTTAAAACCTTTATCTGGGATATGTGAATATTTGATCTGTTAAAGCCACAATATGTAGATTTTCGCTACTAGAGGTCGCTCATTCAAAACAAAGGCGGAGCTTGATGACACCTTGATTTCACGGAATCACGGGAGGTTTTGTCTTCATGGCTACAGTTGGTGGAAAAGACTCGGGATGGTACTCGGGCAGAAATCATGTTCATGGATGAGATTATTAACATTAATGTAGTATGAAGCAGAGCAGGGCCGAGTGCTGTGAGAGCAGTAACAAGGCTGCTGGAGCGATTGCTAATGAGAGACGAGCGTGACACATGACTCAAGAGCAGTGGAACCTTATTATGCCACAGTCGCTGCTTCCGCTTCTTCTGGTCAAGCGTATGTGGGGTAACACAGCACTGTCTTATCATATTAGATACATCTGAGTGTTGAAAGTTGTTATAGTGCTACTCTGTGTGTCCGTTTGGCGGCTACTATGAGACACTTGTTGCACACTGCAGTAAGATAGATCGATATTAGTCATGGAAAAACATGGTACTCGCGGTAAATCAAGAAAACGAGATTCAAACAAAAAGACTCCATTATAACAATAATTAGTTTTCTGTCAATGAATGTATCCAAACAGTTGCTCACCTGTCTAATGAAACACATAATATACTAAAGCGTCTTTGATGTTTCCATGGATTCTACAAAATAAAACCAGAAATTGAGGGTAATGATGTTGATAGGCGATGCATGGACATGGTTTGTGTCCAGGTTAAAATTGCTTATTTCTCTGGATTTAAACATTCTTGGGAACATTTGGGATAATGTCAGTACACAAGTAAACAAAATATATAACATTGTTCTAGTGTTTTTTGGATATTTTAATCCAAAAATCCTACATATTGTGCCTTTAACTGGTTTCGTATGTCAGATTTATTGCATGACTCAGGCAGAGAAAAGCTGTTGCTATCAAACATTGTTTACTTAATCAACTGAGTCAGTGTAATGTTGAAAGGATAGATCAAATAGGCCAATTGATGGATGGTTTGCAAAGACATTTCATGCTCCCTTGTAAAATATATTTTTTTAGTATTTTTAAAATACAAAAATATAGTAGTTTATTTTGATACATGGTGTAGCTGCTGTAATTTGTAGTTTATTTTGATACACTTAAAATTAAGGTATTTGGTATTTTATTTTAAAATACATGTTGATGTATTTTTACCCAACCCTGAGCTTAAGCCAGGATTATGCCTTACTTCAGTTAGGATATTAAGTAGCTTTTATAAACATACACTAGAAAAAAGAAAAAAAAAAAACATTACTGGTGTGCATGAGAAAAAAACAATGGCACTGACATATTTTAAGATATGTCAGTACAAGTTCCTTTCAGTTAAAACAGTTCAAACATGCATTTTAGTCTAGGACTATAGCTTAAGCTTTGTCTGTGAAACCAGGGGATAATGTCAGAATTGAGGGATATAAACTCAAATTTTGTGTTATAAACTCACAATTATGATTTCTTTTCTCAGAATTGTATAATATAAACTCGCAATGGCGAGTTATAAAGTCCAGTTCTGAGGAAAAAAAGACTGAAATTTTTTTGACTTTATAACTCACAACTGCGACTTTATAACACGCACTTCTAACTTTATATCTCACAATTCTGACTTTATATCTCACAATTCTGAGTTTATATCTTGCAATTCTGAGAAAAGTCAGTTATACCTTTTTTTATGTTTATTCAGTGGCGGAAACAAGCTTCCATACCAATGTAATTATTAAGAGCTACAGTTGTACTCTATACAGACATCTTCTGAACATTATACATACAGTATTAGTCTGAAACAAAATAGATTTTCTTCACAAGAAGCAGTAAGACTGTGCCTTATCTGTTTGTGGGAAGATTAGTAGTAAAATACTCAGTTCATTATGTGGCTCTGTGGGTAAGTTCTTTTGTAACAGACTCAGCAAGAGAAACAAGAACATTCTCATATGGAATTATGGATGGTGCTGTTGTTACACCACTGCCAAGCTGAAAGGAAAGCGGATTTGATGAACAGCGCAGATCAGCATTATATAAGCAAAAAATGAGGACTGTGCCACTTTGCTTAATTTAAACAGCATATGTGTGTTGTCTTGAGGGACGGCACTTTGGCAACTGTCCTCATGGCGTTTGTTTGCATGTATTCATGCTGGGAGGAATTTAGAGTGATCAAAGGCAGGAGTTAGACAGAAAAAAAAACCCCTTGCAACATATTGAATTTGTTTAAACATACAGTGCTGCACTTCCCAAAAGCATCGTACACCTAAGTAGATTGTAAAAATAAAAGCATGAAGTATTTTTCCTATGTTTCCCAAACGCATCTTAACTTGAGTAACACTTGAAAATGGAGGTAGATCTATGAGTGCTCTGGAATAACAGTAGAATGCTGAAATGCATCCTAAGGAGACACTTGTATGTGCAGTCACTTGCAGGACAACTCCAAATTTAATTTGCACAGTAAGATCTATGAAGATGAAGTTAATAAAATAACCTAGAATACTGCTAACACTTGATGGCTGCTCTGATAAATCTCCATCGTCATTTAGGAACTTGGGTGTGCTCTTTGATACCAATCTTTCATTTGAAAGCCGCATTCTTCCATCTTAAAAATATATCTAAACTACGACATATGTTCTCAATGACAAATGCGGTACAGTCAGTTCATGCGTTCGTGACCTCAAGGCTAGATTACTGTAATGCTCTACTGGGTGGTTGCCCTGCTTGCTGGATAAACAAACTACAGCTGGTCCAAAATGCAGCAGCTAGAGTTCTTACTAGAACCAGGAAGTATGACCATATTAGCCCAGTTCTGTCAACACTGCATTGGCTCCCTATTAAACATTGTATAGATTTTTTGCTAATTACTTACAAAGCACCAAATGGTTTAGCTCTCGAGGACCTGAGCGAGCTCTTAATGCATTATAGTCCTTCACGTCTATTGTGATCTCAGAATTTTCAGAATTAGTCTCGCTCTGTTTATCCCTAGGTTTGCCGTAGTCTGCCAGATCCAGGCTGTATCCAGTTAAGATGAAGGACCTGCGCCTAGACACAATGAAAACGCAACCCTGAAGTGTCAACTAAACTATCCCCTCTGAAGGCCTCCTTCCCTTTCCTTTCCCTATGTATAGATAAAACATTATCAAAATTATTCCAGTTTGCATAGATCCGTGGACACGCCTAATTTTTTATTATTTTTATTTTTTTGTATTAAACGGACCAGACAAGTGATTTGGCAACTTGTTACTTAGTAAAAAAAGACCAAGCATCTGTGCACATACACATTCAAACAAATCTATAGATTAAATAATGCATTAAAGGTCTTCAGTTTTCAGTAAGAAAGGTGTTATTTAAGCAGCCCCTGAGTTAATAATTAACAATTTTTACAACGGAAGTGATTCAATCAAAAACCTGCTTTAGCTCGATAATATTATTTTCTTAGAGCTGCTGTAAAGCCAAAACAATCTCTGTCAATTAATTTTCCTATTATCACTGTGAAGCTGCTTTGAAACAATCTGTATTGTGACAAGTGCTATATAAATGAAGATGACTTGAAGAAGAAGTTTCAAACTACTTAATTCAGGTTGGATTCTCCTTTAAGAAACATTCCATCTCACATACATAGGAAGTGTTTTACTGTAGCTTCTGCAGGTCCTGTCCAGTTCTTTAAATTGTCCTCCATCTCTCCTCTCCCCCATGGTAAGATGTTTTCCTCTGAGCAGTGAGGAGATGAGCAGGGATTCACATGAACAGAAATAAAGCTGAAATGAGTGCCTGGCAGCTTATCTGATTGCCCAGAGAGAGAAATGAGTGAGATTAAACAAATCTCTTTGAGCTGATTTGCTGTAACATTTCACCTGAGGAAGTGTTTGTATTTACATACATTATTTCTGTCTAGATCATGGGCTGATTAAGCCATAAAGACCCTTAGTTAGACTCAAACCAAACACACATTTATTAGCGCACAGTCCAGACAAACACAGTGTGCTAAATTAAGTGCTATATAAAACCATTGCTGAGAGCTGTAGACCAGGAGTCTTCAAAATTTTTTAGGCCAAGGATCACTGGCAGATAGACACCATGGATCCCCGTTATATATTGTAGACTATAAGCTTAGGTGTTGCATTTTAAGTCTTACCTATAACAACAACAACAAGCACACAGTGCCATATTATTATTATTATTTTGTGCAATAATAATATTTTTTTTTTTTCTCAATTTCTAGGGATTAGATGAGGAATTATAGCTATTCAATATTAATTACAGTGTAATGGAAAGCCAACATTAAAAACATTTAATAGGCTTTAAAAAAATAATAGCTTTTTATCTAACATGTAACATGCTAAACATAGCCAAAATTTCAAAACACGAGTTTGACGTATGACAGAGTATTTCTGTGCCAAATCCACTACTTCCAGTTCCGGTACAGGATTCGGAGAATTTTTTTCGAGTGTGTCCTGTATTGCGTAAAAAGAGAGTGGGATTCCTTGTATAGGCACTTGTATAGGCACAGACATCACCCAGAACAAGAGCAAGAGCACGCCCATGAACACGATTTGTTCAGAATACAGAAGCCAAGATTTTTCAACTATGGCTGTGTCCCAAATTCGGGGGCTGCACCCTTTGAAGGCATCATTGAGGCAGTCTCATTTAAGAAAAACAACCATTAGATTGCAACATAAGAAATATTTCTACTCTAAAACTATACTGTCAGTACACCACAGTTATACAAACTAACGAGATGCATTTCCATTCATGGATGGGAACTGAGAGGAAAAACATTTAGGCTTAAATGTACAACATTAATATCAACCTTCATCTTTCATTTGAAATAGCTGACCGTTTATAATTTGCATCATATATTTATGAAACTAAGCATGTTTGCCTTAATGGAAACCTGCTGCTCCAATGCACAAAGAATCTTACAGCTATTAAGACATATGAACTTTGTAACAGTGTTACCTGTTATCAGGCTATTTTTGATCGTATTCACCACTAGGGTGTGCTAGAGTGTTAAAGCCCCAGGTATTTAATCAGTTGGGAGTGTAGAAGAAGTGAGGTTGTTTGGAAAAGGGAAGCATGGGCTTACCCTAGCACCTCCATCAAAACTCATTGGAGTCCTGATTGAGAAACTTTGTTTCCAGTTCAATCATATGGACTCTTTAAATGTTCCATTATATTTTGTGTCTTTAATCTATATGAGTAGTTGCAAGGACACTACTTATATGGACATTAAGTGTTTCTCCCCATTAGATGGTTCACTACATTACTTTGTGGATTATCAAATGTCCTGAGTACAAGGATTTGACTGTGGGCGTCCATGTTGGCTGGATGCTTTGAAGAGCACTTGAGGAGGGTTCACTTTTTGTGGGAAAGTCTTTTTTGGTTCATTTTCAATGGGACATGGATATTATCCTGAACCTTGACTATTCAAGTGAACTGATCAGATAACTGTGAACTGATCAGATAAGCTTTGTTTTCCATCGTCATTGCCATACTTTTCTTGTTATTTCACATTACTTTATAGACAATCTACAAATACATTCTCTTGATTTACTGTACTGGTTTTATTTCAGTTCATTCTTATTTTCATGTATGTGCATTGCTTCATTTGTTTATTTTTTTTCACATTTAATTTATATAAAGGTGTAGAAATACAAGCCTTGTCTTTGGTGTTTGTGACAATACACTGGGAAATAGATTAATACATATTTTTAGCAGCGTTATGTTAATAGTTGGAGGGCCCCTCCTGTATTTCAGATATGTATAACTACTGACAGTCGTTATAACTTAAAAAGAAAACGCATCCCTTAAAGCTGCAGTCCATAACTTTTTTTGGTTAAAAATGATCCAAAATCAATTTTTGAGAAAGTACATATAACCAATCAGTGTTCAAAACTATCTCCTTATCTTAGCTCAATTCACAACAGTAAGCTTGTAATAATTTTTTATAATAAGAGGGATACTGGTGGATTTCCGCTGGAAATTCAAGCATGCAGCCGTTTATCTTTGCGTCATTATGTCACGTCTGTAAACAGAAAGGAAGGAGTCCCAGCTAGTTGGCTTTATCATGTGAGGATGCTGCTTGTAGTGGATAATTTATAGCCTTTTCTCACAGCAGCTGAAATGATTAAACGTATCATTTTGATGGCGGATTGTAATCCAGAAATGTCCAAATGACAATCATCAGTGACAACTGAAGATTCACCCATAGTCAAAAGCAAAAGACTTTGGACTGCGAAGTGGCAACAGAAATTGAAATCTACAGGTAACGTTAAAGGCAGGAACACACCAAGCTGACGCAGACGACAAAAGTAGCGACAAAAGCAGACTGCGGGGTTGGCTCACGTCGGCAGCGTCTGGGTCCAAAGTTGGCCTGACACACCAAACCGACGCTCGACAGCCGACGGCCGAGTGGCACGTCAGTTCTGCGTCTGCGTAAAATGAAATGCCTTTCTGTACCAGCAGGTGGCAGTAGCTGAACAGCCAATGAGAATGATCAGATGGGCCGACTGACTGACGAGCTCCGACGCTGATTCAACATGTCGAATCCGCCAAAAAAAAAGCCATCGAGGACCAAGTTCAGCCAACGGTGTGGAACATACTGAGAAAACTTAGTTGGCTGACGAACAAAAACTGCCCGATGGCCGACCGTCGCCTTGGTGTGTTCCTGCCATAAGACACACTAATTACACATAATCATGCAATGTTGATGTTGTAAACATGAACAATTTGAGAACAAAGTATTACAGTAATAATAATTTGCACAGCTTGGCCCGATCCGAGCTAAGTGATCGGCACTACAGCAATCTGTCACAACACATTAAAGAGTCACAAAATGTTTTTTATTGTTCAAATAAAAAAATACACAATTTGAAAGCCAGGACATTGTTTAATATCATAAGTAACCTGTCTTGTCTGTCGACATGTTGTCAGTATCCTCTTTGCTCCGCAATGTATTTTTTACTGCATGTGGTGTGACAGCGCCATGGCTTGTCGGACAAAGCAACAGTAACTAAGCGGGCGGGTCTTTGCAAAGGGTCAATTGCAGGATTCAAACAGAGATGGAACTGCAACTTTAATGTAATACAGCATTTTAAAAGTGCCATAGAATTGAAAATGTAATTTACCTTGGCATAGTTGAATAACAAGAGTTCAGTATATGGAAATTACATACAGTGAGTCTCAAACACCATTGTTTCCTCCTTCTTATGTAAATCTCATTTGTTTAAAAGACCTCCGAAGAACAGGTGAATCTCAACATAACACCAACTGTTACACAACAGTCGGGATCATTAATATGTACGCCCCCAACTTTTGCATATGCCAGCCCATGTTCAAGGCATTAGACAAGCCAGTATTAACGTCTGGATCTGTGCACAGCTGAATCATCAGACTAGGTAAGCAAGCAAGGACAACAGCACAAAATGGCAGATGGTGCAATAATAACTGACATGATCCATGATAACATGATATTTTTAGTGATATTTGTAAACTGTCTAAATGTTTCGTTAGCATGTTGCTAATGTACTGTTAAATGTGGTTAAAGTTACCATCATTTTGTACTGTATTCACTTTATCAATCTCTCTTAGCCCGTTAGCCACGGAGCATAGCCTCAAACTCATTCAGAATCAAATGTAAACATCCAAATAAATACCATACATACATAATCGGATATGCTGCATGACAAACACTTTGTAAAGATCCATTTTGAGGGTTATATTAGCTGTGTGAACTTTGTTTATGCAATGTATAATAGAGTTGCGAGCTTGGGGGCGGGGAGCGCAAGCGTTTAAAGGGGAAGCATGCTGAATCGGCGCATATTTAATGATGCCCCAAAATAGGCAGTTAAAAAAATGAATTTAAAAAAAATCTATGGGGTATTTTGAGCTGAAACTTCACAGATACATTCAGGGGACACCTTAGACTTGTGTTACATCTTGTGAAAAAGCATTCTGCCTGCCATCCGATTACAAACACAGCAGTTACTTACACGTATGGATTTAGAAAGAAAACTTTACTGCCAATCCCAATCCCAATCCCATTCCCATTCCCAAAACAACCCGTTTTGAGTGTCTTTGTTTGAAGAGGGCCAACAGCAGCCAATCACAACAGGAGGACATTGTTAACGTAATACAAGCAGCCGGTTGAAATAAGAGTTTCAGAGAAGGCCAGCAGCCAATAGCATTTGTTAACACAGGTTTAGACACCGCCCCATCAAAACTGACTTGTAAGATTTCAGCTCGCGAGTGTGTTCAGAATTGCACGCACGTGCAGAACAGAACTTGCGCCTGTGGTCAGTTCTGTGCGTGTGAGACCTGTTAGGACTCGTGGTTTTGTTATTTCTCCTCAACATGTTGATTTGTTTGCACAATCGTATTTTTTGTGCTCCACTTTGGGATTTGCGATTACTCCAAGTTTACATTTTACATGCGAACTTTGTCACTGTGCGCACACAGCTGTAATTCACTTGAGTGCTGTGTTTATGCGCTTGCGCTGTTTTGTCCATCATGTAGTCATATTAAGGATCACCATTCTGTGTTTCTGCTTTTTCATACACAGAAATACAAATGAATGTTACAGATGAATAAAAGACTATATCCTTTCTCATATACTGATAATTTATCAATAATGTTATTTAATGGTATTTATTGATTACACTTTTGCAGAACGTGCCATGGTTGCGGAGTTCTCGCATTTGACCAGTGGATGCTAGCGTCTCACGCTCTTCTGCTCCACTGCTTTGCGCATGTGGAGAAGTTTCTTATTATTATGAGGAAATAAGTCATTATTGTGAGAAAGTTTCTCATTATTATCCGTTCCCACGGTTTTGTAAAAACTGCCGGATTTGTGGCCCCGCCTCCAATCTTTGCCGGCAGATTCAACCAGGGCACCTAGCCTATTTAGGTGCGGGATGCATGCTATCCTAAATAAGTAAACTTTATTTTACAAAATGGAGAATTTCCTGAACTTCCATTCGGAATTCATTTGATAATTTCCATTATTTTTATCTTTTAAAGTCTATTTTGGGTAAAAAGCTTAGTATAATAAAATCACCAAAACAGGTCTTCATGTTAAGACTGAATAGCTTAGTAGCTACAAACATTTCTAAAACTGCAAAAAGTTTTTTTTTTTTTTTTTTTTTTTTTTTAAATAAAGCATTCATTAATTATTTTATGATAAACATTCTGTCTTAAGTGCACTCATTTATAGTCATAAATAATAAAAATAATGAATGAATAAAAAAATACATTTAAATAATAAATACAATATATAATAATAGTTGTTGTTGTTTTTATTATTATTAGCCCATTGTTACATTTAGGCTACATGCATTTAGAAGAAAAGAGGAGCAAATAAATTAAAAGTCAGTCACAATGCCAGGTTTATTGGGCAATGATAATAAAGTGCTAAGATTATAACAAATAAACACAAGATTTTGACGCACATTCTTATTATTCCGCTACCCGTTGATAGAGAGTCACTGCAGTTAATATAATTTGATGAAAAATACACACTAAAACAATAAGATTCGTTAACACATACCTGGCCCATGTGAAAAAATACTATAGTAATTTATAGTAAATATTATAGTGTTTTTGAACCATTTATAGGCCTAGTAGCCTACCTGAATTAATTTGTTGTTGTAATTCTATAGTTGTTGTGATAATAACAACTAGCCTATAGTAATATAAACAAATTACTTTACCCAATATTGCACTAAGTTTTCTACAATATACACTACAGTATATAGTATATAGTAAAGTAGCCTATATGTTCTTCTAAAATGAATCCGTGAGTACAGTTTTTGCAAAACCGTGGGAACGGATTGCGAAAGCGTGCGCACGGATTATGAATTTGTGGGAACGGATTTAAAAACCGAGGGTAGGGTTTGCGAAATCTGAGCGCACGGATTGAAAATTCGTGGGTACGGTTTATTAATCCGTGGGCACGATTTATTAAACCGAGGGAACAGTTTAAGAATCCGTGAGAACGGTTTATAAACTGAGGGGACGGATTGTAAAACCGTCGGCACGGATTGTTTTTTTTTTTTTTTTTTTTCTCCTATAGGTGACGTGCGGGGCTCCGTACTGTAACATTCTGATTTGCGGATGAGCAAAATTTGTCCTTGATTTCACATTTTTTTGATGAAGGTGTGTGAATGCGTTTTGCACCATAGCCTATTCACTGCATCAACTGTAGCAAAAATGCCTATGAGTTTCTTAATGTGTGTTTTGTTGAATAGGATTTGTGCACCTGTAATGAAGAATTTAAGAAGGTTTAACTGTTGTGTTGTGTTTGTAGGAGAGAAAAAATTCCACTGTCACAGGTGCTCATTTGTGGTAATTTTAGCATAAAAAAATTATCTGTGGGGTATTTTATATCACATACACACACTGGGGACATCAGAGACTTATTTTAAAAAGGGGCATAACAGGTCCCCTTTCAGAGTAAACATGTTGAAGGTAAGCGAATGACCTCACAAAAGCGGTTTATTCAGCGTAGTGAAGCCTCCCCTCCATTGACATCCATTTAAACCTTTTTTTTTTTTTTTTTTTTTTTTTTTTTTTAAAAATAAGGCCTCTTGTCTCCATCCTTGCGTACTCTAGCATTATGCTTTTTTTCAGCTAAGGTTGCAGGCTTGCCTTCAAGTGGCTTTAATCAGTACATAATCAAATTATTAATCAAATAGGCTATTAAAAAACAAACAAAGTGACAATATAATCTTTGTCATGTAATATTGTTTGTTCATATTGAGTTCACAGTTTTAACATTCTCATTTCCTTCAGTATGGCTATTATAATAAAGGTTATGCAAAATAATATTCAAAACTTACATTAGACTCTTTTAACATTAAAAAAAGCAAATAATCAATTCCTGAGATTAACATTGTCATACTTTGTATGTTGTTGTTCCAACGGCACAGAAATTTCTAAAATAGAATTGCATAGCTGCATATCACTGTTGCAGCTGGTTAGGACAAAAACTCTGATTAACGTGGAAAAGAAGCCTTTTATTGTGTGTCGTGGCTTTGCTTTGCATCTGGTTAAGAGACAGTTTAAGATGATCTGAGTTATGCCATTCAGCTTAATTTTATTGCATGACTTCTGATTCTGTAGGATATGGTCACGTCTTTCATGACTCTATGATCCTTTTTTTTTTCTCATTTTTGAAGCTACATCATCTGTCCTCCTACACTTTCATTGTGTGGAAAAGAGTAACATGAGTATTCTGCTGAACATCTTCTGCTATGCTGCACAGGACAAAAGTCATACAGGTTTGGAGTGACATGAGTAAATGATGACTGAATGCTCAATTTTGGGCAACTACTAACGCATTAAGCCTCCTGAGCTATAAAAGAGCAACCTCTGAGCAAAGAAAATTTCTTCACGGTAAAGAAATAAAAATAAAAGTCACTCTCATGCTTTGTCTTTCTTAGACACTCAGATGTGTCTTTTAGAGCAGGTCAAGGCAAAAAGCACCCGCTGAGAGTGACCTGCGCTAAACAAATGAAGCTCCTCCATGACCGCATGTCCGGCAGCAGGGGTTTGACTGATGCTAACTGCATGCCCTTTCTCATGTGCTTGAACTGGACCAGTAAAGGGTGGACCAGTGCGCGTGAGGTCACTGTATCCTTGTCTGGGTCTATAATGTCAAAACACCAATTGTTTCAGACAAATTGCTGGAGATGAAAAAGAAAAGCTATTCTATTTTTGGTCTGACAAGGACAATGGAGGAAAAAAGGAAACAATAAAGAAATCAAACGTAGTCTGTGACAAACTGCATGTTCTAAAATTAAGACAAAGTAGCTCCTCTGTTAAGTGTTTGTGCTTGAGGTTCTCAAAGCGGATGCCAGGGTCAATATAAATTCATTAGTTATGTTGGTCCATGTTCCCTGTATATCCCATGATGAATGGGACAACCACATGCATACTGCTGGCCTGACTCTATAGAGTGTACTTGTTACATCGAAAGATGGCATCTACACTTATATTAGTCGTTACCATTACCGTTTACCGTTTGTCAGTCAGATATGTATCCAGAAAAGATGGTGGTCCTGCACCCAGTAATGACCACAACAGCCCTTCACAGCCAGCAAGACCTTGACAAGACAAGCCCTCGGGAAAGATCCTCAGCAAAGACCTCAGCGATAAGATGATCCCACGGCACAGATCCCTATGGCCAGCTATGAATGCGTGATGCCAGGACCAGCTGGGACCTAAAGGCAGTTTTAACAAGAAGGATGCTCATTGTGATTAAGGCCAATGATAAGCCAGCTGGCTAAATGGCAGCTCTACCTTCAAGTTTGCTGAAAAGACTACAACTCTTCCTATGACCATGTGACATATCCCAATCATTTTCACACCATGTTCTCCCATCTAGGCCAGAGGAGAACTGTTTTTTTTTTTTTTTTCCGCAAGGTTTTTTCTCCATTTCTGACACCTGATGGAGTTTGGGTTCTTTGCCACTGTTGCCTTTGGCTTGCTTAGTTGTGGACACATAATATCCAGCAATATTATTGATTTGACTGCACTGACACTATAAAATGAAGCTGAATAATGACACTATTCTTAATATTTGATAAAGTTTTCAGTTTGCATCATTAATTGTTACTTTCCTGTTTATTACTGTGAAGCTGCTTTGAAACAATTTCAGTTGTATAAAGTGCTATAAAAATAAAGATGACATGACTAGACAGTATGAAGAAAAATCATGTGTACATGAGAAAATCTGTGCATACAACACTCATCATTAACATATTACTCAACTTAAATCTTAAACAACAGGCCTCTGACCTATTTGGTATACAGTAGGTCACATTTTGAGTTACACCCTGGGGGGAATTTTTCAAATAGGCTTTTTTAGCACACATATTTTATTATGAGTCTTTTCTAAGTGATTGAGATGTCCATTAATGATTATTGTGTATTTTTCATAATTTGGCATAAAATGCTTCCTCCAAATATACAGTATCTCTTTTGTGTCTCAAAGCAAAAAGGCTTATCAACTGCAGTAATTCAGCACCACTGTTACTAGTACTAATGATTATGGTTAACAACAACCAAAAAACACCACAGCAATTACCCAAAAATGCACTAAACACCACCTAGTCTCAATGGCACACCAGTTGCAAATGTGTAAGTAAAATCTAAAAGACCATGTCAAAATCCCATATATATTATATGCTATATAGGCTATATATATGGGATTTTAACATGGTCTTTTAGATTTCACTCACACACTTACACATTTGCATCTGGTGTTTTTGGTTGTTGTTAACCATAATCCTTAGTACTAGTAACAGTGATGCTGAATTACTGCAGTTCATAAGTCTTTTTACTTTGAGGCACAAAAGAGATACTGCATGTTTGGAGGAAGCATTTTATTTAATTGTGAATGACTGAAATCAATGGAAAATTATGAAAAGTACACAAAAAATATCTGGAAAGTATTTACAGCCTTATTCCAAAAGGGAATAAATTTATTATTTTCCTCAAAATTCTACAAAAAAATACCCCATAATGACTATGTGAAAGAAGTGTGTTTGAAATCTTTGCAAATTTATTAAATGATGAAATGATGAAAAAAATCACATGTACATAAGTACATGTTTTTTTTGCGGCCTGTTTTAATTTTAGTTTTAGTCTAGTCTTTGTTTCAAGCTGTCATTTTAGTTTTTATTAGTTTTAGTCACGTTCATACTCTTTTTAGTCTAGTAAAGTTTCAGTCGACTAAAAGTCTGAGCATTTTAGTCTTATTTTAGTCAGAATTATCCATGACTATTGATGACATTTTAGTCAATGAAAATTTTATTTTACTCTCTTTTTAGTAATGCAATTCTATTTGACCCAATCAATATAGTATAAGTACCTAGTAGTATAGATGAAACTAAAATATTATTTTAGCCAAACCCATTTTAAACAAGGTTATCTTATTACCTACATTATATAGATAATAATTTGTCCTTGAGTGGCCCAGCCAGAGCCCAGACTTGAACCCGATTGAACATCTCTGGAAAGATCTGAAAATGGCTGTGCACTGACACTCCCCATCCAACCTGATGGAGCTTGAGAGGTCCTGCAAAGAAGAATGGGAGAAACTGCCGAAAAATAGGTTTGCCAAACTTGTAGCATCATACTCAAAAAGACTTGAGGCTGTAAGTTGTTGCCAAAAGTGCTTCAACAAAGTATTGAGCAAAGGCTGTGAATGTACATGTGATTTATTTATTTTTTTTTAACAAATTTGCAAAGATTTCAAACAAACTGCTTTCACATTGTCATTATGGGGTATTGTTTGTAGAATCTAAGGACAATAAAGAAGTTAATCCCTATTGGAATAAGGCTGTAATATAACAAAATGTGGAACAAGTGAAGCGCTGTGAATACTTTCCGGATGCACTTTATATATTAAAAGAACACACATCTATGAAATCTAGAGAAATAAATAAAACTTAGCAAACCTACTACACATGACAATAACTTTTGAAAGGTTTGTGTGAAGCAAGCATTCATTACATGAGAGTTTGGAGATTTATGGAGAGGTGGACAGGAGTTGGTTTGAGACTGACACTGACTGTCTCTATATTGAGTCTTTTCATCGATCAAACCACTTTTGTGAATCAACTCTGATGAATAATAATCTTATAAGTTCACATGTTCTTGATACAGAGCACAAACATGGTATATAAAGCTGAGCATTTACAGTATGCATTAATGAAATTACACATATAAAATGATCTCTGTGTATTTAATGTATTTTAGATCACTGTCTAATGCAGTTTATTTTTATTTTTATTTATTGATTTATTTTGCTGATGCCCTTTTTAAAAGTAGAATAAGTTCTGTGTCCATTTAAAAAATGTTAAATAATGGCAAAGAAAACAATGTAAATACTGATTTCTTTTCCATTATTTAACATTCATTAGTTTTTAATTCAGCTGCAAAATACACATAAGAAAAAAATACATTTATAAAAAAAATAGGTGCAAACATCCATTTTAGGTGTTTTGTAGAGGTATAGTGTGTCTGGATTATGATGCTCAAACGAACAGATCAATGTTTCGAAAGTGTCACAGTGTTTTACTCTGCAGCAGAATGAACCTACAAATTACTTTTGTTTGTGTCTCTGAAGATGAGATACAAGCAAATGACACATTTAATTTTTTTTTTTTTTTTACTGTGTGCTTTAAAAAAAAAAAAAAAAAAAAAAAAATCAGGTCTTTCTTGAAGCTAAACTATCTTTTTTCTGTAAAATAAATCACTTGTGATTCGAATATCTAAGCAAAACAAGATGACTCATGCCAGTGCTGGTGAACATCGCAGATGCTACCATTTCCCTCCAAAGCTGTCAAGTAATCAATCAAGGTCACTTTTGTTGACAGCTCTGTCCATGACACTGAGGGTAAAACCTCCAAGCAGTTAGTCCCAGATCACTCACAACCTGAATCCTGCCTCACATCGCATCCATAAAACCCTCCAAATGACTGCTAGATGTCATCTGGAAGGACATTTGATTGGAGGCATGCCATTTTTCTGACAAATGCTGCCGTATCAGCCAGTAACGAATGAAAGATGCAGGAGAGATAGGGGAAAGCATGAAGAAAAACTCTACAAATCAATGATAAACTGATGGCAATTCAATATCGATCAAGTTAGCAGCCACATTTTGACTTCCAAACAACTGTTTTTGAAAATAACATGACTTCTGCAGAAAATTATGCAATTAAGATTTGGGATGAAAATTGCGTCATGATTTACGTGCCTTCATGTAATTTCGAACTTGTATGATGTTCCATCTTTTGTGAGATGTTTTATAGAATATCCAGGCTGTTTTCCAGACAACAAGAGTGCAAGGTAATATGGACTGTCAAACTCAAAAAGAAAGAAAAAAGTACCATTAAAATGGCTCATTTGACTCTTCCAAGTCTTCTGAAATAGTTTGTGTAAGGAGGGGACCAGTATTAAAGATATTATTTAGTACATAGTTTTACTAGTACTAACTTGTACTAGATATTATTACTGGTACATGCTTGCATGTCAGGTCACAAGATCATGATCATGGCATACCCAACACTACAGGCAAAGCTTTATTTTATTTGAGAATCTTTTTCAATTTGTTTGGTGTATAGTGGTCACAAGACATCTGACTTGAGGTAGGATCATATATTGGCTTTACATTGCTATATTAATGAAAAGCTGGTGTGTCTGATTTGATTTCACACACATTGTGATTTGTATTTGTGCTGTGTCGTGTTGCACATCTTGCTAGCTCTCCAAGCTATGAAGCTCCAAGTGATGGCTTCAAATGCCGATTTACTGGTTGAGGAATGTATTTTGCTGTTCACAATGTGAGTTCTAAAGCATGTTTCTCTTTAAAGTGTTGTGAGAGGTCTTAGTATGTATTCATTTTGTTTCCTTCACAATTGCCTTCCCCAAAGCATTTGAGGCCGTTTTGAGTTTAGATAGACACATTTGAGGCCTGTTGCATGAAGCTGGTTTTAGTTTCCAAAACTGGACCAGTCAGCTGTGAGCAAAGTTTTAATCTGATACAATAAAGTCACTCCCCCAAAGCCAGTTTAAAAAATTTGCTCATCTCTTGGTTAATTATTATTAATTATATTTGTTATATGAGTTGCAATTATGTATAATTATACATATAACATTCATATATAGTATAAACTAAGCAAGGTGTGTTCTTTTGAGCTCTTTGTGAAACAATATAATTTATTATTTAAATTCAGTTGATTCACATGCATTGATAGTGAATTGACTGTAAATGTGTTTAATGGCACTTTTAATGGTGAGTCCTCCTAGGAAGTTGGTATTTACGAGGTGAGAAGCTGTGTTTATGACGGCAGGTGCGTTCAAGTCACTTTCGTTGGAGTAAGATGGCGGCGTACCTACTCGTAATTAATTACACAAAAATACATCACTTCTACTTCTAGAAAATGAAGACCGAAGACAAAGAATGTGCATCCGGTGTGTTTTTCTTTTTATGTTTTAATTAATTTATGAAGCCAGTGTACTTTATCGTTACATATCCTATTGTTATATTATAATTCTATTATATTTTGTGCAGGCAATTAGCTTACTTTGTTGTAAATAGAAAAGCCTGACAGTAGGTGCATTTACATGGAGCATTGTAATCGGTTTAAAAGTCCAATCCGAATGAAAATGCTCCATATAAATACCTCAATTGGAATAAAAATGCCCAGACTGAATGAAATTGTAATCGTTTGAGAGGGGTGACATAACCTTTCTATAAACCGAACAAAATAAAAACTCTGCCATGTAAACGCATCAAACCGCTTACTTTGTGTCTACGTCATCACATCAAGAGCCCAGGGGTCTTCAGAATGCATAAAGGCGGTGGCAAAATCAAACTGGAGTAAAACTGAAACAACACATTTAATAAATACATTGTAAGAACTCAGTTTATCATTACTACGAACCTTCATCCATACGCTTCTGCTTTTCGGAGGAAGGAGGGGTAGCATTCCTTCAAGTAGTAATATGCTACAATTCCACGCTTTTGCTTGATTGAGAGCAACACATTACATAAAAATGGCACGCATAAGAAATAATGGAACTCCATGTTGACAGGAATACATGGTGGCAAACAGGACATAAGCTAATGTGTTCATGTCACAAAGTCGTTCCGGCTGAAAGCGCCGACACATGTAAACAGCATATTGGATTAGATAATTTCTCATGTAAACAGTCCACCAAATCTTTCAATCAGATTGAAAACGTGGCTAGTGTCACTTCTAAATACCTATAAGTATTGTTGTGTTCTGACACGCCCCCATCTCTATTTATGACATTGTGGTGGTGTTCATGTGAGCTCAGCTCGTAAATACGATATTTCCGACATGACTTTAACGCATCATAAATTCATGATAATGTTTATAATGATCCTTTCATATTCACCAGATAAGTGAATGAAAGTGCATGATCCAACACAATGCCCTTTAGTCATTTTCATCACTCATCTGTTTACATCAGATCTTCAACCCTGCTCCTGAAGATCCAGGCTGTGTCCGAAATCACCCTATACCCTTAAATAGGGGACTATTTGATAGCCATTTGTAGTGGTGTCCGAAACCATAGTGGACGTTATCAAGTGCACTCATCCAATCCCATATAATGCACCGCAATAATGAGTGTACAACCAATGTATGTTCAATGGCTGGAGAATACCCATAATGCACTGTCAGGGTCATTTCTTTCACTCCTTCAATTGGACTATATTAGTAGACCAATATAGGGATTAGTGAATGAGGATATAGGGGGCAATTTCAGACACAGCCCCATTTTCCTGTAGAGTTTAGCTCTAACCCTAGTCAAACACACCTGAAGTAGCAATCAAGCTCTTCAGGATCACTTGAAACTACACATGCAGGTGTGCTGAAGCAGATTGGAAATAAACATTGCAGGACAGTGGGTTGATTACCTCTAATTTACATTTTATTGACAAGATATTGGAAGACACACACGTTTTTAATATTTGGAGAAGATCCACCGACATGTTATTTTTTGTCAAAATCCTTTATCCCTGAAGCATGATATATATACATGATATATATATATATATATATATATATATATATTATTATTATTATTAGCATGTTTACATTTTATTGTGTACATTTTTTTTATTCATTTAACACTTTGGTAAAGAATGTTTTAACAAGCAGGATATTGGAAATGGAGAGGGAATGGCACAAGTCAGACTTGAGCTACTCGTGCACTAGTGCTTGGCTGAAAGTCTTAAATGCTTCTGGCTCATGAGCTGAAGTATAAAAACAAGCATATCAGTGCAATTGCCCCTCAAAGAGAAAAAACATAAATCCAACACTACACAGCATCTAATGTAATCTGTCCATAACAGAACTCTCTCTCTCTCTCTCTCTCTCTCTCTCTCTCACACACACACACACACACACACACACCCACACAGAAAGCACAAAGCCTTTATCAGATCTAATCAATTTTACCATGTCTTCATTTCAAGAGAAAAACATTGACGTGTGAGTGTTTGATTTACGAGTTGTGGACGCTGGAAATTTCATTCTCAGATGCGAGCAATGCCACCCAGATAAAAGCAAGAAGGTTTTTCCTGAAATAGGTTATGGGCTCTGCTCAATTGCACACTCTGATTTCCTGCAGTCCTCAGCTCGCTGTCAGCACCTTTATACGTGCAGCTCAGATTAGTGGCCTGAAGTAAGATAACCTTGTGGAGCCATCAAACTGGGCGGGAGAATGATTTACAGTCCCGTTCATAACAAATACTCTGTTCCTCTGATGCGCTCACACTTGTGCAGGCTTGTAAAGCCAGTTATAGATCCGCTTTGATTTCAAGGAAAAAAGAAGTCTTGTGTCAGTTTTGAAATATGGAGTTCAGATGCTGTTTTGTCGTGGACCCAAGGCAAAATTACAGTTACAGTTTACAGTTAATCATAACAAGAGTGTTTAAATCACTTTTTAATTTTTATTTATTTATTTTTATTGGATGTACTGTACTTGAAGATGGCTATATAGAAAATTACTCAAGAGCCAAATGAAAGTAAAATATTGTTTTCAGAAGTAAATAAAACAAGGTAAATGTATATACTTTTATTTAGCAAGGGATGCATTAACTTGATCAAAAGTGTCAGTAAAGAAATGTAAAGTTACAAAAGATTTCTATTTCAAACAAATGCTGTCCTTTTGAACTTTCTATATATTAAAGAATCCTGAATATGAAAAAAAAAATATATATATATATTTATATATATATATATATATATATATATATATATATATATATATATATATATATAATTAGTGGTGGGTCGTTATCGGCGTTAACGTGAGACTCTTATCGGGCGATAAAAAAAATATCGCCGTTAATCTATTCTCAAAGTTGGGTTGGGAGCTGGGTCTATACTACGCAAGCTATTATGACTTTCACCTTGATATTTTAGCGCGGATGTATACCTAGCCGAATTGACCCTTCGCAAAGACCCGCCCCCCTTAGTTACTGTTGCTTTGTCCGACAAGCCGTGGCGCTGTCACGCCACACAGAGTAATAATTGCATCACGGAGCAAAGAGGACACTGACAACACGTCGACAGACAAGACAGAGCAGGTTACTAATGATATTTAACAAAGTCCCAACTTTAAAACTGTGTAGTTTTTTTTTAAGAAATTCAAACAATAAAAACCGTTTTGTTGCTCTTTAATGTGTCGTGACCATGGTCGTGACAGATTGCTGTAGCGCCTCAGCTCAAGCAATCATCTCTTTCTACGAGTCCATTTATAGCATCAAATAAACGTGAATGAACATGAGAATCAATGTTGTTTCAAACGCGGAAAGATGTCTTTATACACAATTTTTCAAGTTACACCGAGGTTAATCTTCTAATCTAAATCTAATCTAATCTTCTTTTAGTCATTTGCTGCGTCCCAATTCGCCTACTGATACTATACGCCCTAAAAGTATGTACTCTTTCTGTGAACAAAAAATACTTACTTTTGAGTGTGTAGCAAAAGAGTAGACAAGCTTTGGGACATAATATCACGCCATACAATTGCGTCTTTGCTCTCTGCCGCATCCAGTCACCGTAAACTGGCCTGTCAATCATCTTACATCCTCCACATTCGTTGCAATTTCCTACCGTGTCGGAGAGAAATGCAGCACGTTGATCTGCAGTCGCGAGTCTTTCATGTAGAGAACTCTCCTCATATTAATGCATAATGATGCATTTAAAAGTTAATGGCCAATCAGATCTTTATAAAAGTCCACATTGGTATTTGCAGATGAAAAATAACACATATAACATTAAAATAAATATTTTCAGTTTGAACTGATTATTAGTCACTCAAACAACCTCTCAGTGTCGATCGTGCATATTCACCATGTTTTATAGTTTTTAACACTTTTTACTCGTGTTTGTTGTTCTGAACTGAATCCTCGCTAATATTGTGGGCAATATTAGCCTCTATAGTGTGCATGGATCCACACTTTGAAAATCTACCGTAAATAGCAGACCATCCGGGGACTTTTGGCATACTCTTTTCATACTATGCTTTGGGACACACTTATTTTAATCTCACAAACTATTTAGGATGGATAGTATGGACATTGGGACGCAGGGACAATTTGGGTATCTCACATATTCTGAATGTCTTCGGCAGAATTCAAATGAGCCATTTTAATCTAGAATAATCTATGCCCACCACTAATTATATATATATATATATATATATATATATATATATATATATATATATATATAAGATCAGAAAATCAACATACCTAATAATTCTGCACGCACTGTATCAGCAGGGTCAGATCAGCAGGGTCAGACAAAACAGGTGGAAAATTAAAGACTCAACTGCAACTGCAAAGTAATTAAGAATTAAGGTGAAGAATTAAGTGTGAAACCATCAGGAACCCTTTAGTCTCCAGCGGCTCCATTTTCCAGAACTGCAACCTACCTGGAGTCTCCAGAAGTGCAAGGTGTCAGGATCTCAGAGACTTAGTATAGAATCCTGAAATATGACCCCCGCTTAATAAGAATCACAAGCTGAAGTGTTTTGAAATACATGAATACTGTTTTTTATAGACTTTAGACAGACAGATTGAGAGTGACTCTTGAAGAACCAGCACCATTTTTTGTCCATCTCCTGTCCTGAAGTCCATTTTGCAGATATGGACTAAAAATAAATTCCCAAAACTTACTGCCAGATTCTGGAAGATAAATTCTTCAAACACTGGTACAAGAGGATGTGGTGGTATATGTATGTATGTATATATATATATATATATATATATATATATATATATATATATATATATATATATATATATATATATATATATATATATATGTGTGTGTGTGTGTATTATACACAACACAAGAAATATTTCTTAAGCAGCAAATCAGCATATTAGAATGATTTCTGAAGGATCGTGTGACTGAAGACTGGAGTAATGATGCTGAAAATTCAGCTTTGCATCACAGAAATAAATGAGCCTACATTTTAAAACATATTCAAAAAAAAAAAAAAAACACTTATTTTAAATTGGAATACATAGGCCTATTACTGTTAATATACTGTTTGATCAAAGGTTTTTCACTGTGGATTTCTGGCCACAATAAAGTGTCACAATAAAGCACCCTTAGTCTACGTAATGATGTGGTTTTCTCTTGGACATGTGGCAGAATAGGATGCTTTGGAAGTAAGAACCAGTTTTCTGGATGACTAAAAAATACACCACAATTTAAAAAAGAAAAAAAAAAAAGGTTAGAACATCTTCTTAAGCAACTGTTAAGACATTATCATACCAATATCACTTTTTTTGCTTTACATCGATCTGCATTATTTTAAATGTTTGCTTTTTTTATAATATACTCCAACAATGACCTGAATTGTGGAAGGAGGCAGGTTTATCTGGACAAAAGAGTTTCAAATATATTGTGTGCTTCATACAGAAAACTATACAGGTTTTCATTACTTCTCCATTGAAGCCACACACCTGCTCTGTGAAGGTCTGGTTAGTGCAGCTGGAGACAGAGATAACCCACAATTCATCACGGGACACCAGCTTAATGCCTTCAGACTCACAGGTATTGAACAGAGGAAAAAGCTTTTTGGACGCTTAGCTTGCAGACGCCCCACTGAGTTTGTGGAAGAGCTTGACTGTCGGATTTGTGAAAGCTCAGGTTAGCATTTGGGAGCTCAGTGAAAGAAATTAATGTTAATACACTTGCGGGCTAGTCTCGGGCTCAGATGGCAGAGCAAACACTTTTGAGAATGAAGTCATCAATATTTGTTTAGTATCAATAAGTAGTTTGTCAGATCTTTAAAATATACTTTATTTTAAAAGAGTTTGAGGCACTTAATAGCAAGTAAACAGGACTACACAGGCCCAGATATTTTGTTTCCAAAGTTGTCAGTGTAATAATGAGTACCTGTTACTTTTGGACAGATGGAAATTGTGAATCTACACACATTTCTGCTATTTTATTCTGGTCATTTCTTTAAGAGTTTATGGAGACTGCCATTCCATTATTCAGTTTTTCACGCTGGTCTATTATTGTGCCAAGTTTCCCTACTATGCTGTATATGTATTTCATTGAAACATTAAATGTAATTTTATATTAAAATTCTGTTAAATCTACAGTTTTTGGAGCCCTCTAATAATTTGTGAAAAACCTAAAATTTTGCTATGTATTTTTTTGCAGTTATGTTTTACATCTAAAATGAAATTTAACAGTCCCATTTTATGTAACTATTGTTCCCATTCAGTCGGTCACGTTCGACGTACGTCGGACAGACCGACGAATAGGAATCTCGCTAGAGAGGCCAATCTACTTCGAGTGTAACTAAAACGAGCCAATGCACATTGGCATGCAATCATATGCATAAGCTGCTCGCCTCGCAGCGCGGGTATATGAGCAGCAGGTGCGTTGCATCTTCAGCTTTTCGCTTCGGAGCCGAACGGTGTTTGTTCCTGTTCTCTGCAAGCGAGTGTCTGCTAGAAGACGAGTCAAGCTTTTTGGTTGAACTTCTCTTTTTTTCCGAGTGCGGGCGAACAGCACAGCAGCAGGGTCGAAGTCCTCTCTTTTTCTGTTTTTGTTTCGTTTGCCGTTTTTGAGCAAATAGCTGTTTGACAGCGTCAGAAGGCTGTTCTCACGGCCGGTACGGTGCGCTTTTGAGCGCTGAAAAGCCGTTTTTACGGCTGGTAAGAGTGAGCGCCTTCAAAGAGAGAGAAAGCACATGACAGGCTGCACACAATCCCTGTCTGTGTTGCGGTGGCCGTTCCCCTGCGTGCTTCAGCACTTCTAAAAGAGTAAAGTCCCTGAAAGAGCTTACACAAGTAGATTCGCGTCTTTTTAAAGACGACATCCTACTTGTGTTTCTGGATGCGATCGTTCCTGTCCTCACTGACGGCCACGATCACCGTTTCGCATGTCTGGGCGCGTGCTGAAATGATGTTCGTGGGTGTTCATGTTTTCATATGAGAACATGATCACGTCGACACGCCGGTCGTGACTCTTCTTTCTCCGGGAAGCTTGAGTCCCCTCTGTTGTTGGCCAGCTGCCGCTTGTGTGTAAAAGCACAGCCGCGGGTCTGCCCGACACTCTGGGAGACCGTGGAGATCAACGAGAGCAAACCTCTCGCTCTTCTGCGTGTCGTGTGCCGTCGAGCTGCCGAGCTGCAGCGCGGGTTGTCACGGCAACCCAGCGCTCGCTCGGCGCTCTAGATGCGCGGTTCCCTTGCGTAATCTCCATTGTAGCGCCCTCTCTGGTGCACCAGAAGAGGTCTACTTTGCTGATATGGCTTGGGTGACATGAGGTTGAGGGGTTCCTTCGGGGAACCAACCCCCTAGGGCCCCTCCCTCTCTAGCGCATTGCAAGCTGTGCAGTTTCTGGATTGGATTGCTGGTCCTTTTCATAGGGGAACCTAGCATTTCATTCAGAGCTCCAGCTGAGGGACAGACGTCGATTGCAGCATCGGAGAGAGTGCTGTTATGCTCTGGAAATGAGGGTGACGCTGCCCACTGTAATGGTGTGTGCTTATGCTGACTCAGATTCAGAGTTTACAGCCATGCTTTCCTGGGTCTTCCAGATGTGCATGGAAAACTTGGCAGTATGGGGTTATATTGGTGCCATAAATATGGAATGCCAAAGGTGCCAATCTGCATAAGTTTTTCCTCTCTCACTACCCTCTTGGATGGGGTGGCTGTACACAGACCACACCCACCCTGCATGTGAGGCCAAGGCACTCTTTTTGCATGAGGGTAGTTCTGTGCTGAGGTTGAGCTGCGCTTGTTGACTAACCGTGATCAAAGTCACGGCGCAGGCCCTCAGCCAGACGATGTCCACCTCCGTGGTCCAGAAGTGCCCCCTGGCTTACCTTGTGAGGTGTGAGAGGTTGTCAAGCTAAATGCTTTCTCAATGCTCCCGTCTTACGAGGTGGCCTTTCGGTGACACTGTCGAGGACTGAGCCCAGCGGTTCTCCTCAGTTAGTAGCGGATCGGGGAGCTTCCCATGACAAACCATTGAGTTCCTCTTGGGCCGCCCCTCAGTCTGCTCGTCGCCAAGGGTGTCATCCCCTGCAAGAAACTCCGGCCCAGCAGGCTCTGCTGTATCCATTGCGGGGAGATGACGCCTCCCGTCTCTGCAGCTGTTTAACTGGTTGGTGAGAATCACCCCTGAGACGGGCGACCCGGAGATGGGTGGGGCTGCTCTTCCACCCCTGGAGGAGGGCCAGGTGGTAAATCCTTTATTGGGTTTGTTTCTGTTCCGCCACTGACCCAAGAGGCAGCGTTACCCAAATTTTAAAGAGCAGTTCCTCCATTTCCAGGTCTGAAGAGGGTTTGGAGAGCAGTGGGAGGAGAAAAACCTCACCACTCTCATCCCCCTCTTCTGTCGCCAGCGGACAGCAGCGAGCAGCGGGCAGCCAAAGCCTCGACTGCTCCCTCTGTCCATCCGTGGAGCCAGGTAAGTGTTGCCTAGCACACTGTGACGCCGCTTCGGGCCGCCTCACAAAGAGAGCCCCCCGAGCCGCGTCCCTGTGTTCCACCTCGCTGCCCTGCTGCGGGTACACCGGTGGTCCCTTTGGTCCTGGACCGATCTTGGACCTGCCAGTTTTGAATCGGAGCCTCCACAAGCTACCATTCAAAATGCTCACGCAGAAACGCATTTTCGAGTGCATCCGTCCCCGAGATTGGTTTGCAGCGATTGACCTGAAGGACGCGTACTTCCATGTTTCAATTCTTCCGCGACACAGGCCATTCCTGAGATTCGCGTTCGAAGGTCGAGCATATCAGTACAGAGTCCTACCCTTCGGGCTGGCCCTGTCTCCCCGCGTCTTCACGAAAGTCGTGGAGGGAGCCCTTGTTCCCATGAGAGAACAGGGTGTTCGCATTCTCAACTATCTCGACGACTGGCTCATTCTAGCACAGTCCCAGGATCAGTTGTGCAAACACAGGGATTTGGTGCTCAGACACCTCAGCCAGTTGGGGCTTCAGGTCAACTGGGAAAAGAGCAAACTCGCCCCGGTGCAGAGGATCTCTTTTCTCGGTATGGAGTTGGATTCGGTCGAGCAGATAGCACGCCTCACAGAGGAACGTGCTCGGTCGGTGTTGAACTGCCTGAATACATTCAATGGCAGGACAGCGGTCCCACTGAAGTTCTTTCAGAGGCTCCTGGGGCATATGGCGGCTGCTGCGGCTGTAACACCGCTCGGTCTGCTTCATATGAGACCGCTTCAGCACTGGCTTCACGGCCGAGTCCCGAGATGGGCGTGGAAGCGCGGCACATTCCGGGTGCCAATCACTCAGGAGTGCCGCCGGACCCCTTGTTTCTTCGGGCAGGAGTGCCCCTAGAACAGGTGTCCCGGCATGCTGTGGTGTTCACAGATGCTTCTGCCACCGGCCGGGGTGCCACGTACAACGGGCATGCAGTGTCAGGGGTTTGGACGGGACCCCATCTGCATTGGCACATCAACTGCCTCGAGTTGCTGGCAGTACGCCTTGCTCTGAGCCGACTCAAAGGCCTGCTACGGGGCAAGCATGTACTGGTCTGTACGGACACTGCGACCGTTGCGTACATCAACCGTCAAGGTGGTCTACGCTCCCGTCGCATGTCGCAACTCGCCCCCCATCTCCTCCTGTGGAGTCGGAAGCTTCTGAGGTCGCTTCGCGCCATTCATGTCCCCGGTGTGCTCAACCGTGTGGCCGACGAGCTATCACGAGCTGCGCTGCCAGGAGAGTGGCGACTCCACCCCCAGGTGGTTCAGCTGATCTGGAGAGAATTCGGAGAGGCTCAGGTAGACCTGTTTGCCTCACCAGAAACCTCCCTCTGCCAGTTGTTTTACTCTCTGACCGAGGGGACATTCGGGACAGATGCACTGGCTCACAGCTGGCCCCGGGGCCTGCGCAAATATGCGTTTCCCCCAGTGAGCCTACTTGCACAGACCCTGTGCAAAGTCAGGGAGGACGAGGAGCAGGTCTTGTTAGTTGCGCCTTACTGGCCCAACCGGACCTGGTTCCCAGAACTCTCACTCCTCGCGACAGCCCCTCCCTGGCCCATCCCTCTGAGGAAAGACCTTCTTTCTCAGAGACGGGGCACTCTTTGGCACCCGCGTCCAGACCTCTGGAAACTCCATGTCTGGTCCCTTGGATGGGATGCGGAGGTTCTAGGTGACTTACCCCCTGAGGTACTTAACACCATCACTTCGGCACGTGCACTGTCTACGAGACGTGCTTACGCCTCAAAGTGGAACCTGTTCGTCGAGTGGTGCTCTTCTCGAGCCGGGAAGACCCCCGAAGATGCTCGATCAGAGTCGTGCTTTCCTTCTTGCAGTAGGGTTGGAGCGTAGGCTGTCCCCCCTCCACCCTCAAAGTCCATACTGCTGCTATATCCGCTTACCACGACCACTTAGATGGCAAATCTGTTGGTCAGCACGACCTGGTCATCAGGTTCCTTCTCGTCCCCTCTCCATACCCTCTTGGGACCTCACTCTGGTGCTGAGAGCACTTCAGATTGCTCCCTTTGAGCCTTTGCTGTCAGCAGACTTAAAGATTCTGTCTATGAAGACTTTGCTGCTGGGGGCATTGGCCTCCATCAAGAGGGTAGGGGACCTGCAGTCATTTTCGGTCGACGAATCGTGCCTGGAGTTCGGGCCGGGTGATAGCCATGTGGTACTAAGACCCCGGCCTGGCTATGTGCCCAAGGTTCCTACCACTCCCTTCAGGGACCAGGTGGTGAGCCTGCAAGCGCTGCCCTCGGAGGAGGCAGACCCAGCCCTGGCTTTACTCTGTCCAGTCCGCGCTTTGCGACTGTACATAGACAGAACCTAAAGCCTCAGGACCTCAGACCAGCTCTTGTCTGTTATGGAGGCCAGCAGAAGGGAAAGGCTGTCTCCAAGCAGAGGATGGCCCACTGGATAGTGGATGCCATCGCCCTGGCTTACCGAGCTCAGGGCGTGCCCTGCCCGCTCAGGTTGCATGCTCACTCCACGAGAGGTGTCGCATCCTCCTGGGTGCTGGCTCGTGGCGCCTCGCTGACAGACATTTGTAGAGCTGTGGGCTGGGTGACACCTAACACGCTAGATACTATAGCCTTCGTGTCGAGCCGGTCTCCTCCCATGTTCTCACCACAGGTCAGAGGCACGGAGAGGCCCCGGCTTAGTGTCGGCTTGCTGCGCTACATGCGCTTCTTTTCTCCAGAGAGTCCCTACAAGGCAGACCCTGTTGAGTCCTCCGATATCCCTTCGGCAGCCGACGTGGCGGAGCGTCTGGCGCCAGGCCTATACTCCGTTGTATCCTTGAGAACCGGGTTTAGGCTGGGTTCCATATGTGTGACCCTACGGGGATCCCATATGGTTGGTTCCACGGTTGCTCCTAAATGAAGCCCGTGTCTTTCCCTCTTGGAGAACCTACCCTTCATCGGGTTGGAGTCACCCCAGCTCTTCCATATGTAGCACAGCCCTACAGGGTTAGTCCATATGTACTTCTCCACATAACTCCTTCGGGGAAGGATGTGGCTTCCGCAGCGTTCCTTTCCCAGCGAAGGGTACGCTTTCCCAGCGTTATCCAATAGTCTCACTGAATGGGTTTTGGGGAACAGCAGTGATCGACTCTCTCTGTGTTAGCCCTGTCCCACCATCCTCAGGCAAGGGGGTTCAGGTGGCTTACAACAGAGCGCTGGAAGGGGGCAGCTCCTGTGGCGCTTTGGTAGGGATTCCTATTCGTCGGTCTGTCCGACGTACGTCGAACGTGACCGACTGAATGGGAACGTCTCGGTTACAAAAGTAACCCTCGTTCCCTGAAGGAGGGAACGGAGACGTACGTCCCGTCGCCACAGTCGCTGTACCCCGCTGATGCTGCCGCCTATCCGGTTCGGCTCCTCAGCGAAAACCTGAAGATGCAACGCACCTGCTGCTCATTATATACCCGCGCTGCGAGGCGAGCAGCTGATGCATATGATTGCATGCCAATGTGCATTGGCTCGTTTTAGTTACACTCGAAGTAGATTGGCCTCTCTAGCGAGATTCCTATTCGTCGGTCTGTCCGACGTACGTCTCCGTTCCCTCCTTCAGGGAACGAGGGTTACTTTTGTAACCGAGACGCTACAAATAGTGTGACTTATGACTGGTTTTGTGGTCCAGGGTCACATATAACATTTTAGTGATATTAGTTATATTAAGGGATAATACACATCTTAGATCTCAGAGTGACCATTAGCTAACCAAACAAATTCAGGTCCTGAGGCAGTTAGCTTCAAAATCATGTGGCTTATAAGTGACCATAGATGTGATCTTCTTGTCTTCTGTCCTGTCTTACAAGCTCACCTGCTGAGTATCAGCTGACCTTGTGTCCAGGTGAAACATGAGCATGACCCCGTCACATCCAGGTCACAAACATGTTTCAAACACACAGAGCTTTTTGACAACTTTCTGGTGAGGAAATCACTCTTTGATTTTGATGTTGAACAGTGGAGCTCTTCCTTGCACTTTCAGTCATGATGTGTGTTGACACTTCTTTTGTTTATTTTCTGAAATGAGGCACATCAAGAAAATGAAACCATAGTATTTTAAACCATGCAACATGAAGAAGGGTCATGATTCCTCTTACTCCACAAATAAACGGGTATATCAAAATTAAATATGTACAATAATTTAGTGTGAAATATGATCCGCTTGGTCTTATCTTAGACCATGTCAGCCTTGAGTTATTGGGATAACTAAAGAGGAAATCAGAAATCCTGAGATCTAGCAGTCGCATATAATTACTCTGTCTGTACCGTTTGTCATTTAATTACTGAGCTTCACACTCTGACCTGTGAAAATAGTGGTCAAGTAATTTCACACGGGGACAAAAGAAAATAATCATGAGGATAGAAAGCAGTGACTGAAAAGAGCTCTTGCCATAGATATTCTTGTTATAACATGTTACGTTAAAATACCATGCATTACGTTATTCTCATGATGTCCGAAAATAAAACATGAAAGAAAAAATGACAGCTTATTCAGTCAAGCTGACGGATAAGCTTTATTTGTAGGGCAACCTTATGATTTGAAATTATTAATTTCAGCCTTTTTAAATGGAAGTACCCCAAACCGTAAGTGCAACCCATAATTCGAAACGCAGTAGGCTATTCAGGGATAAGGTGGATAGAATAACAGAAGACGCATCACTTGTACTGTTTTGAATTGGAAAAAGTGCAACATGCAAAATAAGAGCCAATCGCCGATTGGTAAAGTCATCGCGTCACTGCAGCTGCAGTTAGAAGCTTCGGTTCCTATAGAAACAGTCAGACCAAAGCCTCTGGAGCCAAATCCTTTCTCCAATGGTAAGAGATACAGACCCTCTTATCTCCCTATTATATACAATCTCTGATCAGATGCACAGCTCCGAAATGAGACACAAGAGACACAGGCGGGCCGCAGCATTTAGGACTGCGCATTCGCATTAGCTTGAACCAGCCTGAAAAATGCAGGGGTTTTTTTTGTTTGTTTTTTTTGTTTTTTTCATGATTCGAGCATTTAGAATCAATCAATCAATCAAACTTTATTTCTATAGCACCTTCCAACAACCGAAGCTGAACCAAAGTGCTGTACAACATTAAAAACAAGATAAAAAATAATAATGATAATAACAAATAATAATTAAAGTACAAAGGTCAGCAGAGCATATTACAACATTAAGATAAAGAGAAGTGTTAAAAGCTATTCTAAATAAGTGGGTTTTAAGTTTGGCTTTGAACAAAGGCAGGTCAGTGATGGAACGTAAGTCAATGGGCAGAGAGTTCCAGAGTTTTGGACCGGCCACTGCAAAAGAACGGTCGCCCCACTGTTTGTCTGTTAGTGAGCAGGCGGGCCGCAGCATTTTGCTGCAAACGGTGAAGACCAGCTTGGTTAACTCCCACATAGAGCTCCCACATATTTAGAAACAAAATTTATGAGACAGTTGTTGTCAGATTTCATTGGTGATTTCAAATATGAAATTTAATCGAAAGCTTGGCAAACAGCTTTAGAGAATTTGATGTTTCCCCATTCAAAGAGATAGAATAGAGTATAGAACTCAAGACAAAAGGTGTGTCCCAATTCGCATACTTATGCACTATTCTATGATGTTTTTAAGTACAAATAGTGCAAGTAGTGCGTTCACACAGAAAATTCCAAAAAGAATAAGTGCACTTTAAATACCCGGATGATTAAATTAACAGAAAAAATGAATGGTGAAATGTTGGACACTTCATGCTCTCAGCTGTCGCAGCTTTAATTACGTAGTGGAGGGGGTATTGGATTCTGTTGTTAAATGACAAAATAACCTTATAAAATTCATGCACTACATGGGTGAGTACATAGTGCATAAGTACATAGTGTATAAGTGCATAGGGACGCAACTAAAGAGTATAGAACCCAAGAGGCGAAACTCTTATCCTTTTTGGGCAACAGCCACTAGATGGCGCTCTGGTAGCACCAACTGAAAATACCAACTGTACCATAGAATCCTTCACATCTTATGTACCCAAAATCGGCAAATTTCACAAAAGAAGTGCAATAGAACATTTTTCAAATAAAGTCATCAGTAAATTTTATGGCAACTACAGTAAATGTTGTATTGTCTTATATATGTTTTATTTTACCAGTTGTGGAATCCAACCATTCATCCATCTGAGGTAACATAGTTAGCCTACGTATAGCCTACTATTGAGTATTTCCATTTTATGCAACTTTCATAATTAATACATTTAAAATCATCATGTTTGCAGGGAACAATATAGATCAGACCAAATTAAATAATAATAATATTACTCCACTATCTGAATTGAAATATATATATTTTTTATGGATGCTACAAACATAATGATCTTATAATACATGATGCATTGCTGTGTCCGCTATCGTGTAATTCCCACTTTTGGACACTTTTGCTTTAACATAGCTACAACACTGCAAAAACAAGCTTTTATTTTCTGTTATATATTTATTGTCCAACATTCCCAATTTTTCTAATGCATGTCCTTAATTTAATATGTTGGTATTAATTCAGTGTTTATATTGCTAATACTTGTCTTGTTTATGTATATAGCACAATTTAAAAGGCAACCAAAGTTGATTCTCTGATCGTATTGTTCTGGGAGGATTATATGGAAGTTCAAGATTATAATACTTGAACTTCAAAGAATTTTAACCCAAATTGACTGGGGTTTTAGAGAGCAAAGGTTTTGTGAAAAAAGTGGAAGCCTTAAACATAAAAAGTCTGTAAAATAAATTGTTAAAAGGATTTGATGATCACTAGCAATAGTATTTTATTCTGTGTCATCATTCAGGTTGGATTTTAGCTTTCATGTATTTATTTATTTATTTATTTTTTAACAAAGCAGCTGATATTGCCATAGAAACTAGTGGACCGACGAGTCGCTTTCACGCCAAAATGGTGGAAACGTAGGCCCGCTGCTGGGCGCCGGTGTTGCAATGGAACGTTCTACTGAGTTTCGCTTCTTGTTAGTGCATATTCTTTACCCAAGACGTGAAAATTTTATCCTTTTTGGGAAACAGCCACTAGATGGCGCTCTGGTAGCGCGGCCGCCATTATGGGGTGAAAATGCTAACTGAACCATAGAATCTTTCACATCTTATGCACCCAAAATTGGCGAATTTCACAGCCAAAACAGAAGCCAAATTTTTTTAATTAATTAATTCACCAGTAAATTTTATGGCTTCTACAGTAAATGTTGTATTGTCTTATAGGCTATTAGTTGGAAACATGGCCGCGGCAGGCAGGTGCGGCAGGTATGGTGTGTTGGTGGCCTATCTACTTTATGCGTGTATATTGACGCTATTTGACCCAAATCCTGGGGATCGTGAATGGCATTTGAAAGTTAATGGATATATTGACCCGGTGGAATCAAGTGTTGCCCCTTATAATAACTTTAGGGGAAAGCATTTTGGTTATGGGAAGAGCATCGTGGCGGCTACTTTTGTAATTCCCAGTCTGACGAACTTCAGAAAAAGATCTAACAAGCCGATCAAGAGCCGATCGGACGGTGAAGCCCTGATAATTATTTTGTGTTTATTATTATCGGGCGATGTTCATCAATGCCCTGGCCCACTTCCACATTGTGGCAATGTCAACAAGGAAGCCGATGGCGATGTGGTCCGCATTCACCACATGGGATCTAGCGCCGCGAGGGCCTCAGGTGGATTATGCTTGGATTTACCTATACACACTGAGGAATCCTTTGTTGGTTTGTGTGGCATTGGTGCGCATACGAAGGAAAGCGCCATACATGTGGATACATGGTACGAGGAAGGAGAGGGGGCGGTGAGCGGACTGCCCGGCTCCGAGTTTGTACAGCTGGGAAGTAGCCACCAAGTCACCGGGTGGAATGAGAGCAGGGGTGCACGGAGAATTCAGTGCAGCAGGGGTGCATCAGAGCGGATCAAATTTCGATTGAAACCGGGTAAAGTACTGCATGCAATATCACGACAACAGAGGTACGACATGACTTTTTTTCAGACACTCAACCATGCTAAAGTCATTTGGGACTCAAGATCAAAACCAAAAGGCTTGCTGGGGGGACATTTAAATATTAGGAGTATTGCATCAAAAATTGATCAAGTGGATAAACTCCTCACCGACTCAAATCTGGACTTTATTTGTCTATCAGAAACATGGTTAACAAAGACATCCCCACAGGCAGCTTTTAATATTCCAGGCTACAACATATTCAGAAGGGATAGGAAGACTGGAAAAGGTGGTGGATTACTTTTTTATATTAAGGACAATTTACAGTGTAAACAGATATATGTACAAGAAAAAACTGGACATGGAAATTGAATGTATTGCATTAACTATAACTCTGTCACCTCAAATGTCATTTATTTTAGTTGGTATTTATAGGCCACCCTCCGCAGATATAAATTTTTATATTTCTTTTAAAGATATTTTAAGAGAACTAAATAACTTTGGTAAAGAAGTGATTGTAATGGGAGATTTTAACGTGAACTGGACAGATAAAAACTGTAGAAAACGATTAACAGAAATAACAAGTTTATATAGTTTTACACAGCTAATAAATGGGCCCACTAGAATAACCAAGTCCTCTAAAACACAAATTGACCTTGTATTTTCAAATAAACCAGAAAGAATAATTAAATCTTTCAATTTTATTACAGGCATTTCAGATCACAATTTAGTTCTTATTGCTCGAAAGCTAAATAAGAATAGATTCATATTTAGAAAAGGTAAGAAGGAAATTTTCTATACAATACCAAAAAAAGATCTGGTCCATTTTGACTTAGAAATGCAAAAGGTAAACTGGAATGATCTGTCGCATAATGATGGCATTAATCAATTTTGCACACAGTTTATAGATACAATCAATAATGTAAAGGATAAATTTGTTAAAAAGATGTGTAACACAAACAAAAAGGCAAATTTACCCTGGTTGACGACTG